>NW_027530357.1:1835384-1927465 GCF_008692635.1 Crocuta crocuta
GGGGCTGACGGGGAAGCCGGACCTGGTCCCGAGGAGGGGAGGCCCAGGACCACCCCAGTGTGCCGGCTCCAGGGGCGACGCCCGGGCGGAGGAGTAGATCGTTCACTCAAAACTGCGCGTACCGTGCACACCCATGCCAGGCGTTTTGCCCACGTTATCTCATTTATCTCGTATCCACTCTAGACCGAGGAACCATCGTCATCTTGTGGCACAGATGAGGAAACTGAGGTCTGGGGACGTGAATTAACCTCCCCGGCAGCACGTGGCTGGAAAATGGAGAGGGCACAGGCAAAACCGTGCACCGGATGGTTGGACGCGGGCAAGGACTCAAGTCGGATGGCCTTGGGATCGAATTCTAATCCAGCTCTTTACTGGATGTGACTTTGGTCTGAGCCCCAGCTGCATCAATAAAATGGGCGTAGTGTTGGGATTAAGAGAATTGAAAGCTAGGAAGTGTTGGGGGAATTATTTTAGAGACGCGAGGCGAAGGGTGGGGGGGTGCTCTGAGGCTTTTTCTACTTGGCGCACAACGGGCCTCTGACGCCCCCTGCTGGCCAGAGGGGGACGCTGGCGAGACCGTTTTGGGATAAACCGGTTGTTTTGGAAGAAGAAAGGTTGCAGTAGACACATGTCCCCCAGCAGAGCCACTGCCCTCCCGCCTCCCCTCAGCCCCTTCCTTTCTCAGCATGCCTCCTTTAAGGTGAGGAGTTGAGAGATGGGGAAAACCGAGGATTCATTCCATATTTTGCGAATAAATGGCCTCCCTTCATAGACTTCACAGGGCCAGCTAGTTCCACAAGTCTACAAACGGATGAGTATGAAGACCAAGTTACAAAGCTGTGCACCCGAGTACTGGGTCTAACAAAAAATGTGGAACCAATCTGAACGTCTGTTATGGGAATAGTTATCATTTTAGCAGTGTTACATCCAAACAATGCAATACTGCACAGCTGAAAAATAACACTGCAGATTGGTTGACATGAAAATATAGTCAAACAGACTGAAACTTAAAAACATTAGGTTGAGCAAAAGGAGCCCCACACACGTACTGTTGGATATTTATAGAAAGTTCAGACCAGGCAAAGCTAATCTTATGACAGAAGTCAGAACAGAGGCTACTTCTGGGAAGGTTTTAGATAGCAAGAAAACGTCTTAGGTATGGAAATGCTCCTTTTTAATCGGGGTGGTAGTTAGGAAAGTCAGTCTATACATATGTAAAAGTTCATTGAGCTTTACACTTAGTATGTACTTTATACATGGTATAACTCAATAATACATTTGTAAAAAAAAAAGATAAGCCATAAAACGTGTTAAACAGTTTGATCCTATTATTTTTCTGCACAGATTTTTAAATATTTATTTATTTTGAGAGAAAAGGGAGAGAGCACAAGCTGGGGAGGG
Organism: Crocuta crocuta; assembly: GCF_008692635.1. NCBI lineage: Eukaryota > Metazoa > Chordata > Mammalia > Carnivora > Hyaenidae > Crocuta > Crocuta crocuta. The sequence goes on from NW_027530357.1 coordinate 1,836,786, forward strand.
GCGGGGAGAGAGAGAATCCCAAGCGGGTTCTGTGCTGTCAGCGCAGAGCCCAACTTGGGACTCAATCTCACAACCGTGAGATCGTGACTTGAGTCGAAATCAAGAGTCAGATGCTTAACTGACTGAGCCACCCAGGCTGCCCCTTGATCCTATTCTTAGTAAGAAAATAAGAGGAAAAATATAACATAGGGCAGAAGTTCTAAGTTTTTTTTTGTCAGAACCCCTTTACATTCTTAAATTTATTGAGGATCCCAGTTTTTGCTTTTGTAGGATATATTGATACTAACCATGGACATTAAAACTGAGAAAGGTGAAGATTTCCAGTACATATTAACAAAATAAAACTGAGAAATGTTTAAAACAATACAAAACCCCATTAGCCATCAGAATGATGTCAGCACATGTCAAGTAGTCTCTGGAAAACTTACTGTCCACTCTGAGACAGTGAAAAAGGCAAATAACATCTTAGTATTATTATGAAAGTAATTTGACCTTGGGGGCTCCTAAAAGGGTCTCGGAAAACCCAGTGGTCCCTGGATTACGCTTTGAGAATTGCTAGCACAGGGGGAAAGAGAAGGAAGAAAATACACTACAGGATAAATTATTCTCTCTCGGAACTGGGATTATAATTTATTTTTATTTGCTTTTTTGTACTCTTCTGTTTTAAAAAAAGTAAAATTTGGGCGCTTGAGTGGCTCAGTCCCTTAAATGTTCCACCTCCACTCAGGTTATGGTCTCACAGTTCCAGGGTTCAAGCCCCACGTGGGGCTCGGTGCTGGCAGCTCAGAGCCTGGAGCCTGGTTTGGATTCTGTGTCTCCCTCTCTCTCTCTCTCTGCCCCTCCCCCACTCGCGCTCTCTAAAAAATCAACATAAAAAAAGTAAAATTTAATGACCAAGGGTTGTTTTTGCAAACAAAAGTCAAGACAATACCCCCGTCTCCATAACATTGTTGAAAGACCCAAACAGTAATAACATATTTGACTGTAGGAAAAAAACATATTTGGCTGTACGAAAAAAAATTAAACAGAGCTCTAACCTGAAACTAAGGGTCCGATTTCCCGTGTCAATCCCAGGCGTGGAAATGCAAGGTCTTACCCCCTTACGTTCCACCGTCTAGTTTAGGGAGTCGATAGAAGTGCATACACAATTGTATTGCAAGGTTATAGTAAACATCGCGACGGTCCCAAATGCAGCAGCTCCATCCTACACAGATTTGCAAACTCCGGCGGGGAAGAGAACCACCCACCGCAACCATACACCACGGGACTGCGGACCTCAATCCCGGAACACCTCACTCAACGAGGCAGTCAGCATGGCGCATGCGCCCCACGAGCGTTTGAGGGAGGTGGGGGTTAAAGGAGACTGACACTGGGCTCGGCCTCCCAACACTGTAGCCCCGCCCTTTTACCCTGCTTCCCTCTCTGAGTGGCTGCAAGACTAGTGAGACTAGTTTCCCATTGGCCGCCAGCGAAACCGACATCCGGCTTGGGCGCAGGGCCGCGGGGACCGGAGACCGCCATGGTGCGATTCAAGCACAGGTAAGCGGCGGAGGCCGGATGAACACTGCGGCGTTAGGTTCGTGGCCCCGGCCCCGCGCTCACTTCTCTTCTGCCTCCGCAGGTACCTGCTCTGCGAAGTGGTGTCTGATGATCCCCGCTGCCGCCTGAGTCTGGAGGACCGAGTGCTGAGCGGCCTTGTACGAGACACAATCGCTCGCGTGCACGGGACTTTCGGCGCAGCCTCCACTTCCATCGGCTTCGCGGGTGCGAGGGTGCTGGGGAACTAGGTGGACAGCGGGATTGGGAGGGAGCGGGGTCGGAAAAGGGAGAAGGAAGGGGTAAGAGTGACCGCAGGAGCTTCCAAGCCCGATACACAACCTTAGGTTCTAATGCAGGATATCGTCCTCTTGAGGCCACTCGGAGCCTGAGCCCAAAGTCTGAACGAGTCGAAGTTAGGCAGAAAGCTAAAAGCAGGGGCGCCTGGGTGGTTCAGTTGGTTAAGTGTTAAGTGTCCGACTTCAGCTCAGGTCATGATCTCGCATTTCCTGAATTCCAGCCCCAGGTAGGGCTCTGTGCTGACAGCTTGGAGCCTGCCTAAGAGTCTGTGCCTCCCTCTCTCTGCCTCCCCCCCGCCCCCCGCTCCCATCTCAAAAATAAACACACATCAAAGAAAAAAATTTTTTTAAAGAAAAAAGCTAAAAACAGAAGGCAGTGGGACTTGGGGCAAGAATCTCCTTTACGTATTTGACATAGTATACTGGGGGTTGCGATTGAATTAGCAGGATAATGAATTAAATGGGGGAAGATGTGTAGTTCCGAGTAAGTTATTTGGGGTTATATTGACATCCCTTGGGGGGGGTGGGGAATGGTCATAATTACCTCTAAAAAGCCCTTACTAGTACAGGTAGAGTACAGAGCCCACAACTGTGTGTATGTAAATGAGGAAGAGGATTCTTCCCACAGCACCACGTTTTTTAAATTCCTTCCCTCCTTTACCCTGTGCTCAGAATTGAATACTGGAGAATCACATGCACATAGGCACAATTCACCTACATCAGGTAACTCGCAGTTGGCTGCTTCAAGAGCCTACAGAGCCCAGTTGCAATAGAATGACCTTTCAGTCAAGGGTTTCTTCTGAGGAAGATGGATCTCTGCTAGCCCCAGCCTCACTTATCAGTGGTTTAGAAAAGCATTTACAATTCCAAATTCATTCACCAGTTCTGAGTGGTGTGCAAAGCACTGGATGTGGTTTATCCCCTTTACATAAATGAAGGTCTGTTCTAAAGCTTTTTTTCCTTTAGGAATTTGTTTTTACCCGCTGATAATACATCCCAAGTGCCACTGCCTGGCACCCAGGAGACTTTCAGTTACTCTGAAGATTTTTAAGTGAATCCAACGTTTCCCAAAATGATTTTTTTCCTCTGTAGTGCGATACCTCAATGCCTATACTGGAATAGTGCTACTTCGATGCCGGAAGGAATTCTACCAACTTGTGTGCTCAGCTCTTCCTTTCATTACATACTTGGAGAACAAAGGACACCGTTACCCGTGTTTTCTCAACACTTTACACGTCGGAGGTAGGAGTGCATATGGTATGGTTGCTGGTGTTTAATAGTAACAGGTTCAGGGTTCAGTCTTGACAGCGGGTGGGTCTTCCTGCTGTCCTGCTAAGAACAAGACACTTTCACCAGCTTGGAAAACCTTGAAGCAGACATCTTTCACGAGCTGTTGACCACAAAGCTCTTTCACATGCCAGGTACAATTCGAACATGTCAGAAGTTCCTGATTCATTACAACAGGAGACAGCTGTTGATGTTATTGCAGAACTGCACTGATGAAGGTAAGGGACGTTAGCCCAGTGCCCACTGAGCAATAAGTAACCTGCTGAGTTAGAGGTCACTCCCAAAGACCTCTTTCATCCCTGCTCTTTGCCTTTCCAGGAGAACGGGAAGCTATCCAGAAATCTGTCACAAGAAGCTGTCTACTAGAGGAGAGGTCAGATGAGGAGGAGCTTTCAGATAGTGGTGGTGAGGAGCCTTCTGAAGCAGTGGAGTGAACTTCTGGAGGCTATGCTGTGACCAAGATTCAGGGCCCTCTTGTTGGAACAGGACATTCTGGGAGGCAGCAGCATCTGCTAGTTTCCCAAACTGGATGATTGCTGACCAGAGGCCAAGTTATCAGCTTAAAATGGAGGACTTGTTCACTTAAACTGAATGTCACTTTCACCTAGAGGGTCTGGTTAAGTGATTCTGCAGGTGGTGAAGCCCCTGTGGTTACAGACATCTCTGTATCTCATTGCCTGGCCGAAAGTAGGTCTATTAAATGTCCTTGGCTTCTGTAGCATTTAGCATACTTAAGTTCAAGTTTGGCCAACTCTCCTTCCCCCCGCTCCCCCCTCCCCCAAGCTCATTGGGAGGCTGGCTTCCCTACAGGATAGCAGATGCATAGCCTCCCACTTGAGGCCTTGTGCCCCAATCCCTAGGATGAATCCTAAGTAATCCAGGTCATGTTGAGTATTGAGACACAGCAAATGAACTGGTACAGATGTATAGCTGGTCTCAGTCCTGACCCACAGGGCCTTAAACACACCAGATTCCTTCCCAATTATAATCAGGCAACAGGACAATGTAGTTTTCCTACTTCTCTTGAGGGGCAACAAAACCTAGCCTTGCCTGACAAGCAGCAGCTGCCAGCTTCCAGTGGTTTCCTGCAGTTCACCCTTCCCCTGCTGTCTACACCTGCCAGGCACCTGATGACCAGGGACCCTGCCACACTCACAGAACCAGGGAGGTTTTGATCTACTATCTACTAATGACATTTCTAGGATCTGTTTTCTTGAATAAAACATGTTCTTCAGAGTCTCTTACAGATTTAACAGAAGGATTTGTAATTTTTGCTTCAACATGTCCCCTCATTTTCAAGGCTGAAACATCCTCATCCACCCAGGGGAGTTCCTATTCCCAGATTTCTGAACCTCTTTTAAGAATGATGGGTTAAGGGGCGCCTGGATGGCTTAGTCGGTTAAGCGTCCGACTTTCGCTTAGGTCATGATCTCTCGGTTCGTGGGTTCAAGCCCCGCATTGGGCTCTGTGCTGTCAGCTCAGAGCCTGGAGCCTGTTTCAGTCTTTGACTCCCTCTCTCTCTGACCCTCCCCTGCTCACGCGGTCTCTCTCTCTCTCTCTCCTAGAAATAAATAAAACATTAAAAAAAAAAAAAAAGAATGATGGGTTAAAACTAAGCCCAACTCAAGAACCCTTTAGGCCTGACACTAGGAAGAGACACTGCTCCCTGGTAAGAGTGCTCAAGCTCCTGGTAGGTGTTTCTTGAACCTAATTAAGGGGGCATGCCTGGGTGGCTCGGTTGGTTAAACGTCCATCTGACTCGATTTCTTCAGCTCAGGTCATGTTCTCAGGGTTCATGAGTTTGGGCCCCACTGTCAGGGACTATGCTGACAGTGCAGGGCCTGCTTGGGATTCTCTCTCTCCTTTTCTCTCGGCCCCTCCCCCACACTCAAAATAAACATAAAAAAAAGTCTTAACCTATTTAAGAGGTGTGTCTACCTAACCTGTAATGAACTTTAAAAAACCAGAAAGTTCTCATTGCTTGTGCAGGTGATTTATTGCAACTATTTGCCTTCACATTCTATTATACCTAGAGGGTCACTTTATTAAGCAGCAAAATAATTCACATCACTCAAATTCAGCTGAAACCAAGGCACAGACTGTTTCAGATGACAGGGACACAGTGGGTGCCCCACCGCTTTCAAACCTGCCCTAGCTCCTACAATTCAGGCCACTGTCACTGCAAACAGGCTTGACCTAAAAGTTGGCAGATTCCAGGGCTTCTTTAGTAACCATAACCATTACAGCTTTCCTTGCCCAAAAGAAGCCACATTCAAGAGGTGTAAAACCCTCCATCACATATGTAAGCAACCCAGGTCTGGCACCACAGCTGACTACTTCTCAGAAGAAAAACTGCAATTCAGGCTAGGTGTCCTAAATCCATTTTATTCCCATCCTTCTGTTTATTTAACATGAGGAGAACTAAACAGGAAAGATATGACTTGTTCTAAAACACACACTGATAGGTGTGCAGAAGCCATGATGCCCTGACATGTCGGCAGAACAGCGCTAGGGGTGTGGGCTGCTCCAAGGGATGCTGAAGGGACTCCACAATTTATTTGGGTTGAGAGAAACTAGTTACATGGGTCAAAAAGACTAACCTGGTAACAAACTAAAAATACTGGCAGGAAGAGAGATCTCTTGTGAGTGTCAATACTTTATTTTGGTGTAAAGACGGGAAGCTGGAAAATACACTGTATTTAAAATTTTCTTGGTTCCCCCTCACACTGTGGAAACCCCCTCCCCCCCAGAGCTAATCTGTTCAAACTCAAATACTTAAAAATTACAGCAGCAAAACAAAAGCACAGAAAAAAGAAAACCAGATGGAGAAGGTAGCCGGGGCCAGTAGTGTCACTTGGTATGGACGACTGAGGTGCTGAACAGGAGCTTTTGTTTCTGTTTTTTTCTTTTCTTGCCTCCTTTCTCTTCTAAATGGAAACACAGAAAGAACTTAGCTTAGAATGCCATCCCCTTGCCCCAGCCAGTTTCATTCCTGAGAGTCCCAGAGTGGCAGCTAAGGTTCTAGAATGAAGACCCCCTGGATCGAGATACCAGTCCTTGCACACTCCAGGTATCTGGGCAAGTCACTTTACACCCCTAGACCCGTTTCCTCATCTGTAACATAGTTCTACCCGTTTAATATGGTTGCTGGGAGAATAAAATGAGCACAATGCTAGGTAGGCACGGAGAAGGCACACCATAAGTGCTAGTCACCTTGTCTAACTAAATACTACAGAATGGCGTGGGCTCCAAGCCTGACTTCATCTATTAGCCACCCTCTACCAAACTCAGGATTCTAAAATACTCTCTGCTACATCTTAGAAAGGAAAAAATAAGAGTTCCTCAGAGTTTCACATCTGGGCCTCAATAATTAATTTGGAGTGGCAAAAACATCCTATCTGACATACTATATGGACTGTTGGCTGATATTAGCATGTGAGCCTACAGGCTCAGAGAAAAGTGCCTAATTAGTGATGCCTGCCACAGGATCCAGGTGGGAATGACAACTATGTACTGAGCACTCGCTTTTCTTGGCCTTTACCAGAGAGGGGATCTGAAGTAGCTGGTGTGTCCAGTTTCATGAAGGCTGCTTCAATAGCTTGGCTGAAGGAATTCTGGAAACTGGGCACAGGAACACGGTCTGAGTTATCACTCTCCCCATCGCTGTCCACAGGAGCAGGAGGAACTAAGCTGTTTTCATCTGTAAAATACCAGTGTTAATTTACTTTCTGAAAGAAGCCACATTCCCCCTCCACCAGAGGGCCATTCTCACCTTTCTTTGGAGCAGTTTTGGGCCACACATCTGCTTTTGCTTTTCCAACTCTCAGCATCTGCCAAAGTGGGAAAGAAGGAAGAGAAGAATTTAAGTAACCAGTCCAATTTCTTTCCCAGACTTGCGTCTTGACACTGCCTGGCTAAAGGGACAAAGAACTAGCACCTCTGGAAAAAAGGATTTTCCAAGTACTTCTCCCCTTAACACACAGTTTAAGTCACATCCTCTGTATCATGACCAAAAGAACTAGCAGTAAAACTCTCAAGGTGGGAAACCAAAGCCCGTTTTGTTCCTTAGGAAACCGTACAGAACAGTGCACTGACTGTACAAGAGGTTCTTCCTCAGACTCTGAAGTTGGAAATCCTGACTTTGTGTCAATCCCTTCTTCTGGTAAGTTTTTCCTGCTCTTTGTGGGAACCCCCCTAAACATAAACCTCTTGGAATAAGCAGTGTGCAGTACCCTCCAATTTTAAAACAAAACCACCTGGTTCTCTAACTCCAGTTACTTAAGGCCAAGAAAATCAATTTAACTTTATCCTGAAACTGCTCCAACAGCTGCCATTACCCTTCAGTCTTTGCTTTTCCAATAGCTCCTCAATTATTAACTTTTAGATCCAACCATAGACCAGACTCCTCCATGTACAATAAAAATCAGAACCATCCCTCCTGCCCCCGAAATGAGGAATTCTTTCATCTTATGTGGCCAAGGCCAGCTTCTTAATTATTGAAGGCCACTATGAGTTACATATGCCACATATGCCATGCAACTCAAAGCAGGCTGAATTTTATTACTGGAAAACTACCAAGAGACAAGCCCCATGAAATTCAAATAAAAATGTCATCCTAATGTGTCATCCTAAAGTATGTGTCCCAAAGTGAGGTACAATAGTATTAAAATTGGCGTGGAGTTGGCAGAGGTTGATTTCACTGAATAACCTTTCTTCATCATGTACCACTTTGATGATCTTTTCCCTTGGTCCTTGGGAATTTGGGGTCCAAAGAGTATGGACTCTGAATCATCTTACTCTTAACAGGTCATTAAAATACATAACACCTATGTGTTGTTCTTGCCAGAAATGTTTAAATGTTTAACCTGAATCCACTCATGAAAAAAGAAACAAATCCAAACCATAGGACACTATATACTACTGGCCTGGATGCTTCAAAAATATCCATGCCACAGGAAGAAAAACAAAGAGAGGCTAGAGAAACCGTTATGGATCACAGGAGAGTAAAGATACATGACAAATACATGCAATGAGCAATCTTTTTTGGACCGGGCTAAAAACAATACAGGACCATTCAGACAAATGGAGAAATAAGAAACAGATACTATATTAGGTATTCTACTAGCTGAAGTTCTTTCATGTGATCATGACAACTGGTAGTTCTATAGAAGAGTATCATTTGGGGGCACTTATCTCATAAATAATTGGTGGTAAACTCATTCGTGAGGTCTAACATTTTCAACACAGTGTAACAAAAGAGAGAAAGCAGATATAGCAAGATGCTAATAACTGGTGAACCCAGGTAAAAGGTATGAGCGTTCATTATACTATTCCTTCAACACTTTTAAGTTTGAAGTTATTCAACATATAAAGCTGAAAAAAGCAATGGCAATAAAACCTACTCTAAAGAAACAACTTAAGAAGTGCCTGGGTAGGCTCAGTCAGTTAAGTGTCTGACTCCTGATTTTGGCTCAGGTCATAATCTCACGGTTTGTGAGCCCAAGTCGGGCTCAACAGTGACAGCAAGGAGCCTGCTTGGGATTTTCTCTCCTCTCTCTCTCTGCCCCTCCCCCTGCTCAATTACTCTCTCTCTATAAATAAACACTAAAAAATGAAACAAAACTTAAGCATCTGACATAATTCCTGGGAGCCACTTGATTATAACCCCTAAAGCCCATCAGTTAATACTCAGGATTCCTCTCAATTATTTCTTCCTCCTTGACTTGAGGACTCTACTTACCAAAGTCCAATTCCTGCTTATATCTCAGCACACACTGAGAAACATTGTGAGAAACCTCCATTATCACCTGCTCTAAAGAAATGTTAAGCTAATGATCCCAAACAAGCCCCAAAAGGTTAATACTAACTTCTAAAGCTCAGCAAGCTGTCCCCATCCTTCTTCCTCAGTTATCTCAATGCAGGAATGCTGTTTTAAAGATTAATAAAATGATCTGACATCTCGGCCTCATATCCAAGAGAACAAGATGGGTCATCAGCAGCTTTATGGGAGCCAGCTGAGGAAATCAGGCCAGAGTTTGAGGTCTGCTCAAACCGGCATGGTCTGATTCACAAATACAGCCTCACTATGTGCCGCCAGTGTTTCCATCAGTATGCAAAGGACACAGGCTTCAGTAAGCTGGATTACGTGAACTTCCTTGAATGGGCCATGCAAGAGACCTACCTTAATGCTAACTTATTGTACATAAACTAAAAACACTTAAAGACAGAAAAACAAAAACACAAAAAGATGTGACATCAAGTGTCACTGCCCTAGTGTTCCTCTACCCCAGCTGCCCAAGGAAGACAGTTTGGCTAGTTATAGGACAACCAAAACAAGCTTTCCCTTCCCAAAGAGAAGAGAAATCATTTATTATATGTCACAGATACATACCACCTGAATCAGAAGTCCTAGAACCAGGGACAATCTGAAATTGATGTCTCCCCAGTCCCTAAAACAATGCTCAGTAACCAAGTAGTTGACGGTTTGTTAAATAACTAAAGCTCTGATTCTCCCTCAGCTAATCTTGGCCTCTTTCCTTGATAAGTCCACAATAACATCTGAGACGAAATCTTTAAGATTTCCTCCTAAAAAAGCTTTCCATGATTATTACCATCAACACAACATTAGCCTGTCTCTCCCTCTCCAGCAGAAAGATTTCCAGAAAGAACAAGCAGCTCACATTAAATACCTGTGAACTGCTTCACAAGCAGAGATTTACCTGGGCAAAGGAAGGGAAGGGAGAGTCTTCTTCCAGACTCCCAACGCAGAATGAAGGACTGCCCTGACTGGCAGTTGGTGACAGAGGGGTCAGCAGAAAGTCTGAAAGGAAACCAGAGACCTGATTATATAAGTCGAGTTCCAAGAGAGAAGAGATGAACCCTGAATCAGGTCTGGATAATTACCAGCCCCATCACAAAAAGCAAACCTTGATCCAATTTCAATTCTGCCATGTTCTTACAAAGTTAAGAACATGGCCTATTATTCACACTAGTGATCTAGGGAAAGAAAAGTTTAGTAGTCACAGTAATACTGGAAAGCATGGCAGAATCCACTCCCACACCAAGAAAAACCCTTTCCACATCAGTGGACTCTCAAGGCCTAGGTAGTGGACTGTCATAGACTAATTTTATGTGAATGAAAAAGTTCTAAGAAAAAGATAAAATTTAATCAGACCAGCCTTTATGTTCCAGTCAGATATGTATGACCTGTTCTATTCAGTTAGTACCCAAAACACACATCCAAACGAACAAAATCCAACATGAAGATGCAAGCTTTTCCCTGATACTCCCTAGGTAACAGTCTTCTCCATCCTTTCTGACCTACAGGTGGGTATTTCCCATGTCTACCCACTGCCCTGATCATTGCTGGAAGGGAGAGGCCTATTCACTCTCCCAGTAGCAGACCCTTCCACAGTCAGCCAGGGCTATTTAGTACTTTCAGTCCTAGGTCTATCCAACTGCTCTTGTTTTAAGACATTAAAGCCCATTCCTTCAAAAAAGCTAGTATTTGAAAGCATGTACACAACCAATTTTTATATCACAGATAATGTAATCGATGTTCTGCCATATTCCTCTGTATATCAGCTCTCTTCTTAAACTAAAGAGCATAATGGTCGTGCATACTGCCCTCAAGATTTAGGCTGCAGTCACAGTCCCTGTCACTAAGCCCCTGCCCTAGCCTGAGGCTCCTAATCTGCACAGTGACAGGTATATGATCATAAGAGTCACCAAGAGTTTTAAATATTCTGCTCTTAGACTATTCTTTAAAATGGCTGGCTGAGGGACATCTGGGTGGCTCGGTTAAGTGTCTGACTTCGGCTTAGGTCACAATCTCACAGTTCGTGAGTTCAGGCTCTGCACGGACAGCTCTGAGCCTAAAGCCGGCTTCAGACTCTGTGTCTCCATTCTCTCAAAAATAAATAAACATTTTTTTAAAATAAAATGAAATGGCTGACAGAGAAATTTTAATTATCAAAAACTATCTGCCAGGTGGATGAAGGTCATAAAAGACAGATCTCTGAAATTATAGTAACTCTTAAATGTTTAATTTCATAACACATTAATATAGTCTCTCAATATAAGAAAAAAATAATTTTTAAAAAGCTAAAGGCCTCTTTGAACGACCTCTCAATCCCAATCTCACTCCCTAGAGTAAAACAGCATTACCAGTCTGAAACATATCAATATCTTTTTTTCCTTTTCTTTCTGTTTTTTTAAGTTAGACTCTGCACCCAACATGGGGTTTGAATTGATGACCCTGGGATCAAGAGTCGGATGTTCTACTGACTAAGCCAGCCATACTCCCCTCAATACTCTTCTATATATTTAGATATATAGGCTCTTAACAAAATACTGTTTTTTGTTGTTGTTTTTTTTTAATCCACAAATGTGGGACACCTGGCTGGCTCAATTTGTAGAGCATGTGACTCAGGGTCTTGAGTTCAAGCCCCATGTTGGGTGTGGAGTCTACTTTAAAAAAATAAATAAAATCCACAAATGGTCTTGTTCTACAACTTCCTTTTATCTTAAAGGTCCACCCACTGGACCTTAAAGGACCACCCATTGGTTCACAAACACAGCTATTACCCTCCTCAATATGTGTTAAGTATTTCATAGTATAGGGGCACCTGGGTGGCTCAGCCGGTTAAGCGTCCAACTTCAGCTAAGGTCATGATCTCACAGTTCATGAGTTCGAGCCCCGCGTCGGGCTGTGTGCTGACAGCTAGCTCAGAGCCTGGAGCCTGTCTTCGGATTCTGTGTCTCCCTCTCTGTCTGACCCTCCCCTGCTCATGCTGTCTCTATCTCTCTCTCAAAAATAAATAAAAACATTAAAAAAATAAAAAAAAGTATTTCATAGTATAAATGTTATATAATTCAGCCATTATCTTACCACTACATTTTGTAGGCTTTCCCCCGCTACTATAAACAATGCTACAATAAGGAGATGCATACAAAAATGCTTAATCTTACAAGGGGATTATATCAAATGTACAAACTAGAAATAAAACAGCTGAGGGTGGAGGGGTGCCTGGGTGGCTCAGTTGTTAAGCATCAGACTTAGCTCAGGTCATGGTTTCATGGTTCGTGAGTTCAAACCCCACATCAGGCTCTATAAGCAATCTGCTTCAGATTCTATATCCTCCTCTCTCTATCTCTCCCCTGCTTCTGTGCTCTCTCCCTCTCAAAAACTAATATAATACAATACATTTTTAAAAATCTTTAGAAATAAAACAGCTAGGTCACGGGAAAGAATCTAAGTTTAACTTTCCTGCCATATGGGCTGCCTTGAGGTTCTGAGGTTTTTAGAAGACAGCAGGGTATAAAGTAGTACAGCCAATGAGAAAAGTGAATCAAACGGCAAAAATCTGATGTACCTCAGGAATATATTAACTACCCAAGGTAAAGTTAGTCACCTAAAGATGCCACCATACTAAGTAGGTTAGAGTTGTAAATTCAGATACTAGGGCCTTCCTTAAGGTCTGTGGCTGGTAGGCAACTTCTTTCTTTAAATCCCAACTCATTTACCTGCTTGGGAACCTGGACTTCTGCTAAGAGGAGAAAGGGAGAGGGCACCATGGCCCTCGGTGCTGGTGGGACCCAAAGCAGAATCAGAGGTGCAGGTATAGGAATTGAAGGCAGGAAACTGCTGTAGATTCTCTAGGGGAATGTGGACTTCTGGATCTGCAAAGAAAAGAGAAGAATAGTAGGCCACTTAGAATATTCCTCAAATCTTTTCCAACAGTTGAGGATAGTCAATATGAATCCCCTAAGGCTCTAAGGGATATAATCAGACACTTTAAAACCCAAATTTGTAATAACTGTCACTTCGTGGGGCTTAAACTCACAAGCCATGAGATCATGACCTGAGCTAAAGTCTGATGCTTAACCAAATGAGCTACCCAGAAACCCCTTTATTTTTGTTTTAAAACAAAACCTGTTTTTGGGGCACCTGGCTGGCTCTGTTGGTAGCATGCAACTCTTAATCTCAGGGTTGTTCAAGCCCCACACTGGGTGTAGAGATTACTTAAAAATAAAATCTTAGGGGTACCTGGGTAGCTCAGTCAGTTAAGCATCTGACTTTGGCTCAGGTCATGATCTCACAGTTCATGGGTTCCAGACCCATGTCAAGCTCTACACTGTCAGCCTGCTTCAGATTCTCTGTCTCCCTTTCTGCCCCGCCCCTCTCACGCACGTTCTCTCTAGCCCTCTCTCAAAAATACAAAATAAAACCTTTGCTCTTACTATTCTTAACTGAAGCCAGATATTACACACAAGGTTAATTATATTATTCTATGTACTTGTCTTTGGATGTTTCTGTAATAAAGAAAGTAAAATTAAAAAGCCTCTGTTTCTGAAACATCAGTTTTTTTAAACATTTGAGAAATGTGCCAAATAGCTACACTGCATTGGGACCCCAGCTATATACTTATCCCAGCTGGAGAAGAAAAATTTATGTTTACCATACCATATGTAGTCAAAACGGTGAAGTCCTTTCCCTAGCTGAGGACTCGATTCTTTGTTTTCTGGAGGATAAATAAGCAAGCCCTCATGTCACTCTAATCTCCTAGGTTCAATGAAGCTTACATGGAAGAAGCAGATCAAAAGACACTGTACTTATAAGAAAGAGCTCTTAAATCTAACCTCCTGCATAGCCTTCCTACTTTGTCAAGGTTTCTACTATATCAGACCCTGTGGCAGACTTGCTGTATATAGAGGTCTCCTTTAATAGAGTCAATGGTGGGATCACTGCTCCATTCAGAACGCACAGGAGACAATCCCCAGATTCAGCAGACCTCCAATTCCCTTCCCCAGAACAGGTTTTTTCACCTACTATGCCAGGGATGAATTTAATCTCATCCCTTCTTAAAAGCTATGAGCTTTGACCCACATTAATTCACTTAATTCTCAAATAAGCCTATGAAGGAGGTGCTCTCATGACTCACATTTAAGAGCTAAAAAAAAAACAAAAAAGCAGAGTGGAGATGTGAACCAAGCAGTCTGGCTCCTGGGCCCAAGCACAGAGTCTCTCTACGAGGATGCGCAGCTGTACTAGTCCAAGAGAGTTCCTGAACTTACACTTGCCCTGTTTCTTGTTCTCCTCCATCTCAATCCTGCGCTCCCGGCGGCGTTCCTCCCGGGCCTTCTTCTGGCGTTGACGCTTCCTCTTCTCAATGTCATCTGTGGGATGATCCGACGGTGAGGAGGCAGACCAAGGACAACGTGGCCATTAACTCCTTCCGGAGTTAGTGACTTAGTTACTAGTCACTAAGGCCCCAAAAGGAGGCAGCTGGACTGAATGAACAGCTGGAGTATGGTATGGAGGCTCATGACAGAGCTCCTCAATTCCTCCCACACTGGGTTTCCAATCAGAACCCCTAAGCTCCACTATGAAAAGAAGTATTCTTACCTGAGAATATCTCCAGAGTTTCCTTTGAGACCACAGGAGGCTGCAGAGCCAGTTCACAGATGCTGAACTCACAGGTGAGTGGCAGGTGAGAGAGGTATCTGTGACGCTGTCGAACGTCCTACCGTGGAAAAGGGACCAAAACTCAACTAACACCAGGCTGAACCCTGAGGACAGAGATTTCCACCCCAGACAGCCAACTCTTTGGAGCTCAAAGAGTAGTGCTCAAGTTATCATCATTTTGCAAAGCCAAACAGAAACCATCAATTGACATTCAACAAGGTAGAATGATCAACCAAAAGCAGTTTTTAGGTTTGTGCTGCATATGAATAAATTGAGCCTGGTAATAAATAATTTAAAGGTGACCAGCTGTTTCTGATTTTCTGGAACCCACAACTAAGGAGAGTGAACAGGGGAAAATAAAGAGTATTTGGTGGCAAAAAACCTGGGATCCACTAACAGAATTAATAACTGGGAAAGTGGATAAAACAGATTTCCCTACTGAATAAAGCTTGGCCTGAAACAGTAAAAAAAAAAAGCCATCAATTTCAGTTTAATTTTCTTTTCCATTCTCTTTCTGCATGTTTATGGAAAGATTACAGTGTAACAAGTTTGTGATCAATACAGGGATAACTCTCAAAGGGCAAAACCTTGCATATATAAATTATCAGGTAATAGGTGGCTCAGTCGGTTAACAGTCCGACTTCGGCTCAGGTCATCATCTCACAGTCCATGGGTTTGAGCCCCGCATCGGGCTCTGTGCTGACAGCTCAGAGCTTGGAGCCTGCTTCAGATCCTGTGTCTCCCTCTCTCTGTCCCTCACCTGCTCGCTCTCTGTCTCTCAAAATAAAATAAAGACATTTAAAAAAATTTTTTTAATTAAATAAATAAATAAATGATCAGATAATAGTTAACAGGTATCTGTTAAACCAAAAATGTTTCAATTTTGTATAACCTAGTGTAGAGCCTCCAAAAACTTTTCAATTCCTTGGACATTTCTCCAAAACCATACGGAAAAAGAGAAAAACTCATCTTCAATGAAAGTGGGAGACATCTATGTTCCCAAACCACAATAAATGAACCTACAAAGCAGACAGCAGGGTGACTAACAGAACCCCAACATGGTAAGACAGCACCATTTAACCTCTAAAATCTTTGCAGGCACAAAATCAGTGACAAAAATAGATGTAACAAATACAAAAGCTACAATCCTCGAAGAACTGTGAGTATGGACTGCTTAGGCCCACGTCAAAGAGATCAGGTCAATGGCACTCCGGAACCGTGCCCCATGGGTCAGGCAGGACCTTACCTCGGACATGGAGTAGCCGGCGATCTCCACCACGACTGCCGAGATCTTCTCCGGGCTCCGCTCCAGGCTGCCGTACTCCCTCACAAGGCAGCGCACGTTCACAGGGTGCAGGAACATGTGCTGCCCGTCCTCCGCTGAAGACAAGCGGCTCTCACACAACAGTCATGGCCAGTCCTCAAGACAGCACCCCCCATACAGCTAAGCCTGCCTCTCCCTCCCTGAGGCCAAAGGCACAACAGGCCCAAGCACCCACATCTAGCAGCAAAACCTCCTTCTGCTGAGAGGCCAGGCCATGTCACTGAAGCATCTCTATGGCAACCCAGCCCTCCTCTCAGGGACCCTCACCTTGGTAAAAGTAGTAACAAGGAGAGCCACTCAGGTGTGTGAAGCCTGGCTTGGTGATGGGTTCCTGCTGGCTGGACTCGGTACAAACGGTCCCTTCTCCAAGACTGTCATCTGCTAACTCTGAGTCATCACAAGCTTCAGCCTCCGGTTCAGACACTGCTTCCTCTTCCTCTACCAGAGGGAGAGCAAGAGGACGAGGAGAACCCAGAGAACAAACTTCTGTGGTCTCTTCATCAAAAGCAGACAGGTAGTCTAGCACACCCTGTTGGGACAAAGTCTCCATCAATAGAAAGTACATGTGGCAAAGGTAGGCACATGTACCTTTCTCTATATGTTCTCCTTAGAACCAAGTTCTCTACATGTTTTCCTTGGCAGTCACATTCGTGGGTTTAACATCCCTGGGTAAACAACTAATAAGCACATGGAGAATGTTAATAGTCCCCTCTTCTCCCATGAAGTACAGATTTCACAACATCGCCTACTAGCTCAACAGCAGCCTTGAGGAACAGCAGCCACTCAGTCTGTAACAAGAGCACACTCACCTTCCTGGGTTGAAAAACGGCCTCCTTCGCCAAGGGAGCCATCAGCACCAGTTGTTCCAAAGCAGGCATGACACCAGGGACCTCCGCTCTGCTTTCAGCCAATCCTGACAGAGCCTCTTCCCGAGTCTAGAGCACCAGAGAAGACCAGAGAAAGCTAAGTTTCCAGAAACACACTTAGTCTGAAGGGCAAGGGCTTACAATGGCCTCTCTCAATAGGAGCAAAAGTTAAAGCGCAACAAGACTCAATAGGAAGAGTAAGTACTTAAAACCCTCAATTCTTAAAGGACACAGGGCTGGGGCACCTGGGTGGCTCAGTCGGTTAAGCGTCCGACGTCGGCTCAGGTCATGATCTCACGGTTCATGGGTTCAAGCCCCACATCAGGCTCTGTGCTGACAGCCAGCTCAGAACCTGGAGCCTGCTTCAGATTTAGTGTCTCCCTCTCTCTCTGACCCTCCCCTGCTCATGTTGTCTGTCTCTCTCAGAAATAAATAAAACATTAAAAAAAATGTTTTTTTTTAAAGAAAACATCTTTTTTTAAAGAACAAAGCTAACCTAAGAGATTCCAGTGACTCAGTTACAGTTTTAACTTGTTCCTTTCAGCTCCAACGAGCACTTTAGAAACCACTAACTAGATCAACCCTTCTCTCTCATCACCAAAGGCCAGAGGAAATTGGTTTTAGCCATTCCCTATTCATTATCTTAAATTTGGGACTGAGGTAACTTATCCCCAACATCCTGTCCTGTTTCCAGCACATCATCTTACCTTGAGCTCCTGGATAGCTGCCTCAATAAAGCAGGACTCGGGAGTGTGCTTCTCCTCTGCCAGCTGCTGCTCCAGAGCTATTTTCTCTTCCTGAACTACCCGGTGCAGCACCTGCTCCTTAGAGGCCAGCAGCAACTTGGAGTACTGGCTGTGCTGTTCATCTACAAGAAAGTCAACACGATCACAAACATGCAATATTCAAAGCTTTGTGATCATGTGGCTATACAGGAATTTATACAGCTTTGATCCCCCAAAGTGAAGATGGAGTAATTTAGCATAATTTTCTAAGAATAGTTTAGCAATGACCTTAATATAAGATCTATAACATAACTCTGACCCCATAACACAAGGAATCTAAGAAAACCAAAGACATGGTAAAAAATTTTAGCCAAACTACTGATTACACCATCGTCTGTTAATACCAAAAAATGTTGTACAAACCAGTAAGTCCAATTATAAAGAAATGGTTAATGACATGATGGCATGTTCATTAAAGAGAGTTTTGCAAACATGGAGAGAGCCTAAGTGTCCATCAACTGACGAATGGATCAAGAAGATGTGGTTTACCTATACCATGGAATACTCCATGGCAATGAGAAAGAATGAAATCTGGCCATGTGTAGCAACATGGATGGAACTTGAGCGTGTTATGCTGAGTGAAACAAGTCAGGCAGAGAAGGACAGATACCATATGTTTGCACATATAGGAGGATTAGGAGGAACTTAATGGAGGACCGTGGGGGAGAAGAAGGGGGAAAAATAGTGGGGGAGAGGGAGGGAGGCAAACGACGAGAGACTCTTGAATACCGAGAACAATACCGAGGGCTGACTGGGCGGGGGGGAAGGGGGTTAATGGGCATGGAGGAGGATGCACTTGTGGGGATGAGCACTAGGTGTTATAGGGAAACCAACTTGACAATAAACTATTAAAAAAAGAGAGAGAGTTTTGCAGAATTAAAAATGGTTTTCTGGAGCACATGGCAGACTCAGTTGAAGAGCATGTGACTCTTGATCTCGGGGTTGTGAATTTGAGCCTCATGACAGGTGTAGAGATTATTTGAAATTAAGAAAAAAAAAAAAAAATAGGGGTGCCTGGGTGGCTCAGTCGGTTAAGCATCCGGCTTCAGCTTAGNCGTGGGTTCGAGCCCCACAAAAGGCTCTGCGTGGACATCTCAGAGCCTGGAGCCTGCACTGGATTCTGTACCTCCCTCTCTCTCTGACCCTCCCCTGCTCACACAGTCTCTCTCTTTCTCAAATAAATAAAACATTAAAAAAAATTTTTTTTAATTTTAATTTAAAAAATTAAAAAGTAATAAATAAACTTTAAAATTTTTAAATGTTTTTCTTAGAGGACATTCAGTGACATGTAGAAATAGCAACATTATGTGAATATAAAGCAGACACCAAAAACTAGAAAACTTAATCCCAATCTTGCAAAAATATATGAGTAGAAAAATAATGTACAATTTTGGGATATCTAGAAGTAAAAGGACCATGGATAATTTGTTTCCTTTACTTCCCTCCCTCATATTTTCTGTACTTTTTAAAAACTTTAAGACAATGTTAACTTTTGGGAAACTCTTGAAATGCCCTGTGCTCCCATTCTCCCATCCTAGTACCTGCCCAGAGATAACCATTTACAAATTCTAAAATGTATCTGTCAAATCTTTTTCTATACATTTATATATCCATAGTCATTTAAGAAAATAAAAGGTTTTTCCGTAAATGATAAACTGTTAAGTTTTGTTTTGCGTTTCCCATCCAACTTGTATTAAATTCTTTAAAAACGTTAATACGAGGGGTGCCTGGATGGTTTAGCATCCGACTTCAGCTCAGGTCATCATCTCATGGTTCATGAGTTCGAGCCCTGCATCAGGCTCTGTGCTGACAGCTGAGAATCTGGAGTCTGCTTAGGATTCTGTGTTTCCCTCTCTGCCCCTCCCCCACTCATGTTCTTCCAAAAATAAATGTTAAAAAAATTTTTTAATGCTAACAGAGATCTAGCCTATTTTTTTTTAACCTTCTGTATTGTGTTCCACAGCATAACACAGCTTCTATTATATTGTAACAAAAAATTCTTATACACGCTCCTCAGTACGTGTAATTTCTTTGTATTATGTATAAATGCTGGATCAAAGGTTGTGTATATTTTAAATACTACCAAATTGCTCCCCCCCCAAAAAGCTGTATTATTGACTTACACTGCCACCATGAACACAGTACTCATTTTCCTGTCCCTGCCAAAACCTGGTGCTCTCAATGTCTTTTCTTCGTGTGTGTGTGTGTGTGTGTGTGTGTGTGTGTGTGTGTGTGTGTGTCAATCTGATAAGGATTTTAATTTGCATAATCTTAGCAAAATTAAATCTCTGTAATTCTTGAGAAGTTATTCCAGTATTCTTTTCTGGGAAATACTTTCATATGCTTAACCCATTCTTCTACTGGACTGTTAATATAATTTATATAACGTATATATGTATATATATATACACACACACACACACACACACATAACATATATAATTTATATAACACCTGTATGTTCCAGACATTAACCCTTAGTCTTGAATGTGTAAATCTTCCCCTTGTTTATCATCTGTTGACTTTAAGGAATCTTGTCAGATTTCATTCTTATAAAATCAAGTTTATCTATCTTTTCTTTTCTAGCTTCTATGGTTTCAGCCTGGTGCAAAAACCCATCCCTACCTGAAGTATTATAAAGATACTATCCTATATGTTCTCTTAAGAATTTTAGATTTTTCAAAGTTTAGGGGTGCCTAGGTGACTCAACCAGTTAAGTGTCTTCTTATTTTGGCTCAGGTCATGACCTCATGGTTTGTGAGACTGAGCCCATCGTCAGTCGGCTTGGATTCTCTCCCTCTCTCTATATGTCTTGTACTAGATTACTGAGTTCCTTGACAACAGTTGCTCAGACTGGCTGACTATGGAATTCTCTAGGCTGGGCACAATGCCAGGTACTATTTCAACAAAATGAAAAATTAAAATGTCTATAACTGAACCATACCTGAAACCAAGGGTTAAACCACTCTCTGTAAATGCCTCTCCAACCTACTAGAATCCTAAAACTGTTCTCCAAATGCTAGAAATGGCTTGCCCAAAGGCTCAAATTTTGACAGTAAAAGATACTATTTGATAGCCCTAAAAGATGTACCCAAGATTATGACCCCCTAAATTAAAAGAACTCACCTCCTAGATGAATAGGATGGTCTACATTCATCCATTTGGATTTGGGCAAGGCCAACAACACCCCTTTCTCCCTCTTCATCAGTTGCATCGTAATAGTATCACCAACAACATACTGACGTGACTCAGTGGCAACAACACTGTAACATGGACATTTAGATGTAAAAGAGCAAGAAGTTAGCAGACTGGGGTCTAACCTAATAATAGTCTCCATCTCACCTCTTGAGATCCTTTTTATGCACAGAACTGTAACAGATGGGACATTTACTCCAGGTCTTCTCACTCAGTGAAAGGTAGTGCAGAATGCATGCCCAGCAGAAGATGTGTCCACAACGGGTTATCTTGGCTGCAGTAGGTGGATATAGGCAAATTGGGCAAGATGGCACTTCATGGCTACAAATGCGCTGCAACAAAATGGCACCACGAGTTACACTGCTTTCAAAGTGACATGGGATTGTCAAAGTTGAAGCCTCTCCTCTCCCACCCCATCCCTGAACATTTCTCCTCAACACATCTTCACAGAATTATTCAAAAGTAAATCATTAAGGAAATCACGATAATGACTTACTAACTACTTAACAGGTACTTTAGGGGCTCCACATCAAAGGAAAAAGGGACAGAAATCAATACATAATCCCATTTATTAAAGAAGATTTTTATATATATGCACACAAAGGTTTATAAAAGGTCAAGAAGTAATGTACCAATAATTTCCAACAGAGAAGTCAAAGAGACCTACACCTTTTATGGGTCTTTTTTTTTTAACCAATGAATACAGAACATTCTCTGATGTTTTTATAAATTTTCATAGTTAATGAGAAACCAGGCTTGGAGGCCTATCACTTTGAAGAGTATTCTATAGGGGTGCCTTGGTGGCTCAGTCAGTTAAGCATCCAACTCTTGATTTCGGCTCAGGTCATGGTCTCATGGTCATTGGATTGAGCCCCGTGTCAGGCCCGCTGTCAGCTCCCATTAGGCTCCCTTTGGGCTTCATGCCAGGCATGGACCCTGCTTGGGATTCCCTCCCTCCCTCCCTCTCTCTCTCTCTCTGTGCCCCACCTCCACTCAGGCTCACTTGTGCTCTCAAAAAGAGAGAGGGAGGGAGTGAAGGAAGGAGAAGTATTTACATCCCTATAACCTAAGAGCAGCAAAGGAATACTCAGAACCCATTACTTCAACAGAAAACAAAATGCAGCAGTGGCTTAGACAGTAGTGCACCTGGTGGCTCACTCACCTGCCACAAGACAGAGGCCTAATTTGACACTGATTACTACAAACGGCCACCAATGAAGCCATGTCCATGCAATGAACCCACCCTAGGTCAGGAGGGTAACCAGAGTTCCTCATGTATTTCTCTGGCTACCTCTTCCCAGGAGAAAGGAAGTCACTGATAAAACTGCATTTATACCTTTGATGAGAGCCCTCAAACTCCCCAATCCTGCAGGCTAGTGCCAATTAGAGAGCACAAAATGAACTCCAGGAGAAACCAGGACTGATCTCTGGGGAACTGATCTCTACAGTGAGGCCAGGCAGAAAAAAGGTATCAACAGGGGCGCCTGGGTGGCTCAGTCGGTTGAGTGTCCGACTTTGGCTCAGGTCATGGTCTCACGGTTCATGGGTTCAAGCCCCATATCGGGCTCTGTGCTGATAGCCAGCTCAGAGCCTGGAGCCTGCTTCAGATTCTGTGTCTCCCTCTCTCTCTGACCCTCCCCTGCTCATGCTGTCTGTCCCTCTCTCTCAAAAAAATAAATAAAACATTTAAAAAATTAAAAAATAAAAAAGGTATCAACAATGAAACCAGCCAATAGATGCTGTGTCACCACGGTCCCTTTCTTTAGTTCTCTCTCCACTAACAGCTTATAAGCTTAGCTGAGCTACTCACCACTTGTTCCACAAAGTCCCAGTTGACTAAGGTATCAGGATCAGCAAAATGAACTGTATAGTCTTGGTCTTCAGACACCACAAACTGGCAGCTGGAAATACGGAAGAAGACAGGGAAAAGGCATACTCTCAGAAGCCACCAACAAGCCCTCAACAGAAAATCATCATTCCTTCACTTAGAAATCAAATATAGGCCATTAGCAGCCATGGTTTGTGAAGCACTGAACTAGGACTTCAGCTTCAGTTCTAAGCCCTGGCCCTGGAGGGAATCCAGAGACTTGGCAAGTAGGAGTCTATATCCATGAACTCTGTTTCTTCTGCTTGCAAGCCCAGCCAAGCTGCCTGTAGGCCTCCCTTGAGCTAAAATTAACCCAGACTGTGGCTCTATCAATCAGCAGGAAGCCAGATTTCCTCCCTCCCTTTGAGAAACCATGGCACACAGCTAGTCTTCAAGGCAGTAGAAAGACTGTTCTCAATCATTTGATTAGCAATTTATATAAAGTACTAACCAGTAACTTCAGTCTAGATCCAAAGTCAAATCTTACATTGTAACTAATGACACACAAAAGGAAACAAAAGGGAATCAGTATTTGAGCAAATATATACCAAACACTCCAACCTGTCATCCAATTCTCCCTTAAGTAATCCTCCTCCTTTATAGGAAGAAGATGAAAATAAATTACCCAAGATTGAAGGTCAAAACAAAATTCAAATGTGGGTCCAATTCCAAAGCAAATACTTTTACTACCTCATTATGCTACTTAAGCATTATTTAATTTTAGCATTAACCATTGTATTTATTTAAGCATTATATTCTTTCTTTTAAGCACCAAGAACATCTGGCTTGAAAAGCTGGTTTTCAACACCTGCCACGCTCCCCCCCTCCAAGAGAGTAAAAGAACCAGATCAACTCCCTTTCTGCCACTCTCCCACAGCAGTTTAAAAGAAGCTTCTTCTGGGGGTTGGGGGAGAGGGGAAGGGGGGTGACGGGCATGGAGGAGGGCACTTGTTGGGATAAGCACTGGGTGTTATATGGAAACCNGTTCCTTGTTAAAAGGCTTATGCCCCCACTTGTTCCTTTTGCCCCAGCTGCCATGTCCACTGCCTTCAAAGTGACCCGCCTGGCCACGGGGTTCAAAAGTGAAATTCAACAAGTGGTTCAGATTGATCTTCTTCGGACCAGAGAACTGGGCAGGGCTAAACTCTGCCCGTTGAGCCTCTGCTACCTAGAGAGAATAAGAATGAATCAGAATATTTCAGATTAGAATGACACTGATTGATAGCAGAAACCAGCACAACCCTCCTTCTACATGGCTCAAAATACTAACTAAACAAAACACAAGCTTAAAGTAAACAGTCTTCCTAGGAGAGGGTAATACAAAAGTCTACCTAAGATCTGGATGGGAACAGAAAGGGGGACAAGAGCTTTAGCATATAATTACTTAAACTGTTTAGCCTGCCCTGCTAAATGGCAGTTAACTATTAAATGACTAAACCCAACATGACCTCCTCTAGCTACTGGGAAGTACAATGATTTACTTACTGGATTAATCTTTTGACAGTCCCATAGGACTCCTAGACCTTCACTCTTGTTAGCTACTTGTTCTCTAGTTTGTTTCTGGCAAAAGCCAGTCTGTGGAACTATACTCTGGAGGCAGCTTGCAAGCAGCTGCTAACTGCCATGGGCTTCAGGATTCTGCCAGAGATCTCCCATCTAAGACACACACTGCTATTCATTGTTAATTAAAACTGACAGAATTAGAACATGTAGGCAGACTACCTCTGTGTCCAGAAATAAATTCAATCAGCAGAGGAGAAATACCACTGCACGTAAGGATGGAAAAAATCACGGTGGGGGCTTTTACAGCTCTCTTAACATTTCCAAATTGAAGCAGTATGTACTTATAAGTCAGCCACTGCAGTTTATGATCCCAATTTATAATTTAATGTCATAAGTACTTTGCCATGTCAGTCATATTAACACATAGTTACTTTAAATGGCTATACACCATTACATCACATCGGTATACTATAATGCCCTTGTGTAGGACACAGACTGTTAGTAGCTTTTCCACTGTAACAAAATAATGTTCTGATTTTTGGATACATCTTTGTGCACAAATATTTGGCCGCCTATCATTTCTTTTGAATGTATAGTAGGAATTACTGGGTCAAAGGAAATACAAGTTTAAGGCTTTTGCTGCTTAGTCAAACTTAGAAATTAGTAAGCAGCACCTGCACAGACATCATAAGCTAAAGAGCACAAAAAGGGATATGGTGAAACATACCTTCCATCCCAGAGGCAACAAATATGACTTGCAATAATACCCTCTGCATACAGATCACAGCATATGACCCTCAAAAACAGTGGCAAAACATATAATTAAACACTTTCCTTTTATTTCAACAATAGATCCTGGGAGACAACACCCCCCACTGTTCATGTAACTCACCACAGGAAGCTCACAACTTTCAAGTCATCCCTTGCCTCTCATACCCTGGAAACTCATCTCCATGGGACTGCTGTCCCCTCATCAGTCTTCCACTCCCAATGCCCCCAAATTAGATAACACTCAATGAAATCCTCTACATCCATACCTTCTATCATCCCACTGTTATCCTAGCTGGTCCACTACCACTCTCTCCAATACTGCCCATCACAACTCCTGATTATTCTTCCAACACACTGACCTCTCAGTTCCTTGACCCCTCTCTCTCCTCCACTCTACCTCAGGCACCCAATTCTCACGGACATGCCATCTGGAGCTGTGCCACCCTTTACAGCAACCACTACTAGCGAGGTGTGGCCAATGCCACATCATGAAATACCATTTTAGCTATACTGGGTAAAAACATTAAAATTAATTTTACCATTTACTTTTTTTAATGTGGCAACTAGAAAATTTTAAATTATATATGTGGCCTGCATTTCTCTGGACACTACTGCTCTACAATCTAGACCAAAAGAGTAACCACCACACATCTTCCACCATCGTAATTCTGAGCACCCAACATTTAAGCAGCAACTCCCTTCTTTCCCAGCTTGTTCCCTTTAGTCCTGATTCCAACAATTGTTTACCCCTCCTGGGATATCCAAACCAGTGATCCAACCCACTCCTTCAATCTTCTTTCCTTACTTGGCCTAGATCCTATGGTCCACTGCTCCTTTCTTTCTGTCATCTGTACTCATCTGGCAGAACCTTCTCCTGATTAATCTGACTCTCTGCCTATGTATTTCCACACCAGCACCAGACAGATAACACAAGATCACAACCACACCACACCAACCGGTCTCACTGAAGAAGCCCCTTAGGTTGCCTGGCAGCCCTACCACAACCCTATTCCTTTCCTGTACCCACTTAACTCCCAGTCACCCAGAGAATGCCATTCCACAAGGCTTCTAAGGCTCCCCTCTCAGCTCACCTATATTTCACCAAGACAATTAAGAACAATCAGAAGAGAATTCCTACGTCCTCCTACAGGTACTCTGCCTTCCTCTCGTTACCGAGGATGAACTGGCAAAGCTCCTGTTCAGACCAGCTCCTCCACTAGTATAGTAGATCCCAACTCAAGGACTCAAGGATACTGTTACAGCAATTCTCCCCCTTTCCTCTGCATCATGTCTGCCCCCTCACGAAACAATCCCATCAGCAGAGACTTGCTGTATTTCTCTTTTATTTATTTTTTTTTTNTGTATTTCTCTTTTAAATCTCTTTAACTTTAAAATCTCTGACCACCCGTTCCCTCAAGCTACTGCCTCACCTCTCTACTCCCTTTAGAACAAAGCCACTAGAAAGTACTGTCTGAACTTGCTGTTTCTTCCTCCCATCCTTCCACTCTCTAAAGGTATACTGATCAGGTTTTGTCCTCACCACTCCACCAAAGCAGCTCAAGGCCAACAGCCTATCTTCACATGATCAAATCTACTAGTCCACTTTCAGTCTTAATCTTCCACAGCCCATCAATAGAGGGCAAGACTGATCACTTTCTCCAAATGGCTTTCAGTTCTCTTCCTCCCTTTTTGCTGGTGCCTGACTCCAGCCTCAATCCTTGAATCTATGCTCTTTCTGCAGCACTCACTTCTTAATGATCTCACTTAGTTCCATAGCTGCAAACACCAAATGTATGCAGCTGGCTCTCTAGCCAGGGTCTTCTCCTTTAACTCCAGATTCCATTAACAGCCTATCTCTACTCAGAGATTTAGTAGGCATCTCCATGCAAAAAGCATATTTCCAAAATGAAGTTCTTTATCTCAACTCCCCTTCCCTCCCCACCACCCCTGAACTTTGTACTTCTCTTGAAATCTTACCCACTTCAGTATATGGTACCTGAAATGGGCTCCAGCCAAAAACATTTTTTTTTCAAAGGCATTCATTTCTCTGCTCAGACCCCACAACTAACATATTAAAAAATCCTGTTGGCTCTATCTTCAAACATCACCCCAATGTGCACACATCTCACCATCTATCACTGTTTCAAAGCTTCTATCACTCTCACCAGATATATCTTAACAGCCTCCTAACTAGCCTCCAGGTTCCACTCTCCCCTTTAAAACTCCAAGTCAGACGGGGTGCCTGGGTGGCTCAGTCAGTTAAGCGTCCAACTTCGGCTCAGGTCATGATCTCGCGGTTCATGGGTTCGAGCCCCGCGTCAGGCTCTGTTCTGACTACCAGCTCAGGGCCTGGAGCCTGTTTCAGATTCTGTATCTCCCTCTCTCTCTGACCCTTCCCTATTCACGCTGTCTGTCTGTCTCTCTCTCTCTCTCTCTCTCTCTCAGAAATAAATTTAAAAAGTTAAAAAAAAAATTTTTTAACCTCCAAGTCAGATTACAGAAATTCCCTTCTTAAACCCCCAATAGCTTCCCATCTCTCTCAACAAAAATCAAAATCCTACAAGGCCTCACATGATCTGACCCTTCTTTCCTATTCTTTGGTTTCATTCTCTACTCTTCGACTCATGGCAGCCTACTTGTATGACCTCAAGCAAACCACAAGTATCACCACCTCTGGTTCTTTGCACTTGTGCACTTGTTATTCCTTCTGGCCAAGACACCCCTCCTCAAAACTGTATGGTGTGCTCCCTTGCTTCACTCAGAACTCTACTCAGAATTCACCTCCTCAGTGTAGGCTTCCTTAGTCACCTCTTTGTTACTTTCTATCCCTTTAATTCTCTCAATCTACTTTTTGTTAATTCAATAAGCACTTATCTTTAGAGTTATTATGCAATCCACACCTGAACAATGCAGGCATTAGCAGCACTGATGCCCTGGCACAACTGAAAATCCACGTATAACTTTCAACTCCCCAAAACACTTAACTGCTAATGACCTGTCGACCAGAAGGCTTACCAATAGCAGTTAACACATATTTTATTTTATACGTATTACATACTATATTTTTACAATAAAGCTAGAGAAAAGAAAATGTTATTTAAGAAAATCAAAAGAAAAAACACACATAATGTTATACTGTATTTATATTTTTAAAAATCTACATAACTGGACCAATGCAGTTCAAACCTGTATCGTTCAAGGGTCAATTGTGTAATGGCTTATTGTCTCTGTAAACTAGAATATAAGCTCCTCAGATACAGTGTTCCACTCAGTATTATATTCCAAACTCCTACATGGTATTTGATGCACAGTATGAAAGGACAAATCTTTGGGTGACTGAATTCCTCCATGAGTACATTAAACCTGCTTTATTCTAGAATAGTTACATAGTACAGAACATTCAAACAGGAGGATAATTTATCTAACCCATCCCTTATTAATTTAGGTCATTTCCTAGATTCTGCAACTACAAACAATGCTACAATGAACTGCTTTGTACAGAAGTCTTTATGTACTTCCGAAAGGATATCTAAGAAAACTCCTAAAATCAGAGTACTTGGGACTAAGGATATGGCATCTTACATTTTGCTATGGATACTACAGAGCAAATATCATTAAAGTCATTTTATTACTTAAACATTCAAGAGGCACCTCTTCTAATTCAAGAGTGATAATAAAAAGTACTTTCTAGTGCTCGCTTAGGCAACACAAATACTAAAAAAAAAAAAAAAGTACTTTCTATAGAATCTAGCATAAGGTACCCCAAATTTGCTACAATTTCTCACAACAAATGATGATGTCGTTTTCCTCCAAGGAAATTTTCACAACTTTCAA
Source organism: Crocuta crocuta (assembly GCF_008692635.1). Classification (NCBI taxonomy): domain Eukaryota; kingdom Metazoa; phylum Chordata; class Mammalia; order Carnivora; family Hyaenidae; genus Crocuta; species Crocuta crocuta. The sequence goes on from NW_027530357.1 coordinate 1,865,520, forward strand.
GAGAAGAAAGGAGGCAAAGTTCCAAACCTAGTTATTCCTCAACTACTCAAGGCTGCTTTGGTTATTTACTCTTTCACCTCTTTCTCCCCTCCTCCCCAACTACTGATAAACTGGGAGGTGGGGGAATCAGAGCTCATGCTTATGTTCTAGAAAGGACATTCTTAAATTCCATACCTCATCGCGTCTTCCACCATTAAAAGAAGAGCTAAAGACTTTGCTGCTGCCGCCGCCCCTCTGTGGAGGCATCTTGTTAAAAGTTTTGCTTTTCTGTGAATTGGAGCGACGGGACTGGTTGCTAAAATTTTCATTTTTGGGATAGGAAGGTTCACGTTTGCGATTAAAACGCTTGGATCCACTTGAGTTCTTTCCATCTGAAAGCAAGAAATGTAAAGAATTAGTTAAGAAATGATACATAGGGGCACCTAGGTGGCTCAGTCAGTTGTGTATCCGACTCAGCTCAGGTCATGATTTCACAATTTATGAGATCAAGCTTTACATCGGGCTCCGCACTCACAAGGTGGAGACTGGGATTTGTTCTCTCCCTCTCCTCCCTCAAAAAATAAAGAAGAAAGAAAAAGAAAAGAAAAAAGAAAAAAATAAAGGATACACAGGGGCTCCTGGCTGGCTCAGTCAGAAGAGCATGCAACTCTTGATCTCAGGGTTGCAGGTTCGAGTCCCACATCAGGTGTAAAGATTACCTAAAAATGTACATCCTTTTTAAAAATTAACAGGAGTGCTTGGGTGGCTCAGTCGGTTAAGCGTCCAACTTCAGCTCAGGTCACGATCTCCTGGTTTATGGGTTCAAGGCCGGCATCAGGCTCTGTGCTGACAGCTGGGGGCCTGGAGCCTGCTTCAAATTCTGTGTCTACCTCTCTCTGCCCCTCCCCCACGTAAGCTCTGTCTCTCCCTGACTCTCAAAAACAAATAAATGTAAAAAAATTTTTTTAACTATTAAAATATATAACATATATATTTCTTGCTTTTTCCTCCAGTTATAAGAATGCATGTTCAATTTTGAAATTTGGAAGAATAAATTTGGCACTACACATAAAATTCCAGATTATAAACTGCATAATTTCCTTTTACTCTCCATGTTTATATACTTGCCATGTCTTTGACAAAAATGACAGACGTACATGATACACTGTCGTCTATTACTCCATGAGCATTTTCACACATCTCTACCTCTAGTCTTCGAAAGAATGATTAATAGCTGCACTGTCTACAGTATGCTTACAGTATACTATAACCAATCTTCTACTGTTGTACATTTAAGTGGTTTATAGTTTTTTGTTAGTTAGCCTCTTTATACAGATACCTATATGATTATGTCAAATTCTCATGAGAAATCAGCAGGTTAAGTATGATCAGCATTACCTTTACACATCCTCAAGTTGCTTTCTAGAACCATTGTTCCTGTTCATTTATATTCTAACAGTGTAACAGAGAACATCTAGGTCACTGCATTGTTGACAATACAGAGTTGAATAAACTTTATTAAACTGAAGGGTCAAAATAATTTCTTTTAAATTTTAATTTCTCTGATGAGTAGCAGCAAATACTTTTCCAGTCTGCTGACCATTTGTATTTTGTGTAAAGAGCACTTGTTTGTATTCTTTGCTCCATTTTTTCTATTCAGATGCTGAACTGTATAGATTATTTTGTCCTGAACTGAACAGAGAATCCTGACCAGACACATCTAACATGTGCCGAAGTTTACTGGCTTAAAAAAAAAAAAAAAAAAAAAAAGCAAAATGAAATCGAAGAACCATCTACACTTAAATACCTAAGGTCCCCAAATTAGTCTGTGGCCAAAAAACGACTTCATCTTTCTAGTCCCTTTGCCCATTCCATGTTGTCTTTTTTTTTTTTCTATCTCAGAATAAAATTTATTTTAAAAAGATTTCCATCTTGTTTTAGATTCATCTATATTTACTCCATATTATTTTATTTCAACATAAAAATCTGACCAAATCAAGTCTGCATACTAATTTAATGGCTTTAATTTAAGCAGAAACTTAGAATGAAAGCTACAGGACTTTTAATGAAGAAATTCATTAGGCTCACCCTCAAACTTTAAGAGGGTGATGGTTTACAAAGCCAAGAGGATTTGACCATGAGCCTGAGAAACTACAAAGTTTCCCCGCCCAAATATAGCTGAATCCTGTTTATGTTAAAAAATATATAATTCACAGAAAAATAGAGAGAGAGAGAGAGAGAGAGACACACCAAGAGACTCTTAACTATAGAGAACAAACTGATGGCTACCAGAGGGGAGGTGGGTGAGGGGATGGGTGAAATAGGTAAAGGGGATTAAAGAGTATACTTATCATGATGAGCATTAATAATGTACAGAATTGTTGAATCACTATATTGTTCACTTGAAACTAACATAACACTGTATGTTAACTATATGGAATTTTGGGGTGCCTGGGTGGCTCAGTCAGTTGAGCATCTGATTTCGGCTCTGGTCATGATTTTAGAGTTCATGGGTTCAAGCTCCACATCAGGCTCTGTGCTTGACAGCTAAGAGCCTGGAGCCTGCTTCAGATTGTGTCTCCCTCTCTCTCTCTCTCTCTGCCCCTCCACCACTCATGCTCTCTCTCTCAAAAATGAATATTTTTTAAAAATTATTTTAAAAAATTAAAAAAACAACTATATGGAATTACAATTAACTTAATTTAAAAATTAGGGTATGGGCTAAGGTAAGGAGCATTAACGAATCTACTCCTGAAATCACTGTTGCACTACATGTTAACTAACTTGGATGTAAATTAAAAAAATTAAAAATTAAAAAGTTAAAAACTTAACAAAAAAAAAATTTTTTTTGAGGCACCTGACTGGCTCAGTCAGTAGAGCATGCAAGTCTTGTTCTCAGGGTCATGAGTCTGAGTCCCATGTTGGGTGTGGAGCCTACTTAAAAAACAACAACAAGTGCTCGCTTCGGCAGCACATATACTAAAAAACAACAACAAAAATAAAAAACTTAAAAAAAAAAAAAAGGAAAAAATGTCTAGGTGGGGATTTTTTTTTTCTTTTTTTAATTTTAAAATTTCCAGGGGCGCCTAGGTGGCTCAGTCGGTTAAGCGTCCAACTTCATCTCAGGTCATGATCTCATGCTTTGTGAGTTCGAACCTCACATTGGACTCTGTGCTGACAGCTCAGAGCCTGGAGCCTGCTTCCAATTATGTGTCTCCCTCTCCCTCTGCCCCTCCCCTGCTCACGCTGTCTCTGTCTCAAAATAAATAAACATTACAAAAATGTTTTTAAAAATGTTTAACATTTCCATTATTAGGTTTCATAACCTAATGAATATAAATATTTTTTTATTATTTGTTTTTGAGAGAGCATGCAAGCTGAAGAGGAGCAAAGAGAGAGGAGAACAGAGAATCCCAAGCAGGCTCCACGCTGACAGCAGAGAGACTGATGCAGGGCTCAAACTCATGAACGGTGAGATCATGACCTGAGCTGAGGTCTTGATGCTCAACCCACTGAGGCACCAAGGTACCCTGAAAATAAATTTTCATTATGAAACATTGGATATCACATCTGTTACTCTGTCACAAAAAGGTTCATAATGTCCCCCCAGATATGTAAAAAAAAAAAAAGGTCATTTATTAACCTTCTTTATATCAGATATTTTTCAATGAGCATATGACTGTTATTCTCAATAAATTTATAAAACACACAAACATATATAAATAGAACTCACAGAAACATGTCTGGAAAGGCAACACAGCAGGCTGTTAATGACCATTAACTTTGGGAAATGGAGCTTTACTTTTACCTAATCAAGTGGTTCTCAATCCTGCCAGTTTGAAGGAATACCTCAAATGAACTTTTAAGGGATTCCTATGCTCAGACCTCATCCTCTAAGATTCTGACTTTTAAGTGTACAAAAAGTTCTGTACGCTTACTGTCTGGATAATTTAATAAACTATGAAGTACCTAAAAAAATTATTTTTAAGTAAGATGACTAGCTTATTTTATAGCAGACTAAATAAATCCAAGGTGGAGTGTATCCTCAAAGAAAAAAGAAAATGTGAGCTGATAAATCAGAATCTGAATTTTGAAAGCAACCACTTCACAGTTTGTTGCCACCATGGGATAAATGAAAGGTATGCTGTCCTCTCCAAATGTGACCAAACCACAACCCAGGAGCCAAGCTAACAGTCATGTGAGATGGCAGCAATGCAAACAGAGAACAGATGGTTTATTCCTACCAGTTATCTGTAAATCCCAGTTAGGGAAAGTGACTAGAGTTTACTCTGAAACTAGAATTTAAGAACTATACTTTTACCTACTAATTCAGTTACCAACAGCTATTACCAAACACAGCATCTCTGGTGAAAGTGAACTTTCAGATCTCTTAGAAATTTTTTCTTACCTATGGAGTTAGTTAATAAGATTTCAAATCAACAGAACATTTGGAGAGATACAGAGTTCAAGCTAACTTTACCATGAGAACAAATAAGGTTTTATGAAAACAGGCATAAATGGAAAACACATTTTCTCCCAAACCTCATTACCTAAGACCATTTCAGATGATACTTGCATTTGACACTAATACTTTCAAGTACCTAATAGATTGCATAAATTTAGGTAGAGTCAGATTCTACACTTTGAGGGCTCAAGAAAGTAAGCTGGCCCTCAGCAAGTGCAGTTTTCATTTCTTCACTTATTACCACACACACAAGGAAACAGTTTCATCACGCTTACAGAAATGCTCTCTGATGGACAGTGAACTACCCATTTCTAAAACAGATTACAACAACTGACCACATATGGCTCCACAATTTTAGTTACTAGAATCAACTCCCTCATCTTGTCTTCCACTGCCTAATGGTATGAAGTTATATATGTAAAGTGATAGGCTGGCTCTTATCTCTAGACCCAGGCAACAGGCAGCTAAAGAGGCAGGCCTGTGACCCAGAGATAAAATTTTTCAGAGTAGTGTTTTGAGGATGTCTTGTAGACAACTTGCTAGGATACACATGTGAATAACATGTGGGGTAGAATCTGTCCTCCTTTCTCTGAAAGGAGATAGCAATGAAGATGATCTGCTTCAGATTTTAAAAAGCAGAAAAAAAAAGTCAAGTTTCTAGGAGAAATATTCTTGGTTTCAAGTTTTAATTTTCAAAGTGGTGGTTCTTAATCCTAGCTGCATAAAAGAATCACTGGCAGAGACTTTAAAACTATGGATGCCAGGGCCCAAGGACCCAACCCAGACCTAAAGAATCAGAAAGAATCCCTAAGGAAGAACTCCACACATCTCCATTTTTAAAAAAGATCCTTAGGAGGGACACCTGGGTGGCTCAGTCAGTTAAGTGTCTGACTCTTGATCTCAGTCCAGGGTCATGAGTTCAAGTCTGGAATTGGGCTCCACAGTGGGAGCGGAGCCTACTTAAAAAAAAAAAAAAAGTTCCTCAGGATAGTCTAATGAACAGCCAGAGCTGAGAACAATTGCCCAAGAACTACTGTCAAGATATATTCCAAAATGGAGAAGACCATTAGTTAAATGGCTCAAATCCAGAACTCAGGATCCAGGAGTCAATAAGAGACTTGAAAACTTAATCCAGTGTCTCAGTTCTTCCCCATTTCACTAACAGAAAGGTCTCTACCAAATAACAGTAAACATATCTCAATCTCTTCCCTCCATTACTAAATTAAAGACCATAAATTTTTCAGTTAAAAAATTTGGCATCATCCACATTTCTAGCTCTAGTGTTTTTTTGTGTTTTTTTTTTTAATATTTTTATTTATTTCTAGGAGAGAGAGAGACAGCATGAGCAGGGGAGGGTCAGAGAGAGAGGGAGTCACAGACTGAAACAGGCTCCAGGCTCTGAGCTGGCAGTCAGCACAGAGCCTGACGCGGGGCTCGAACCCACGAACCGCGAGATCATGACCTAAGCGAAAGTCGGACGCTTAACCGACTAAGCCACCCAGGCGCCCCTCTAGCTCTAGTTCTAACAGGTGGCACAACCTAGGTCAGAATACCAGCCAGGAAGTTTCTGCTGCTGATTCATGCTGTAATCACAACCAAGTTGCTTATCATCATTCAGAATGGTTGACAAGCACCTCCGGAGGGGGAACATATGGCCTCACTATAGAAACAACTGACAACAAACTGAATCCAGCTAATTTCTGAAATCAGTAATTCTGAATGAAAGGAAGAGGGAAGTGGTATCAAGAATGACATGCACCAAGTTACCTGCTAAAGTGAATTTATACAAAGGGTAATATACAAATATCGCCTAGGACTTCTTAAGAATTCACTCGAACCAGGGGCACCTGGGTGGCTCAGTCAGTTAAGCATCTGACTTCGGCTCAGGTCATGATCTCACGGTTCATGGATTCGAGCCCCGCGTCGGGCTCTGTGCTGACAGCTCACAGCCTGGAGCCTGCTTCAGATTCTATGTCTCCCTCTCTCTCTGACCCTCCCCTGCTCGCTCGCTCTCTCAGAAATAAATAAAAAACATTAAAGAAAAAAAAAAAGAATTCACTCGAACCAATGACTCTAACCCCTTTAAAGCCTCCTCGGTTTTCCTGTCCATGAAATCAGACTTATCCTCTAGCATGCCTCCTCACTGGGTCATGAAGATTAAGAAAAAACTTCTGTAAAATGCCTACCACAGTGGTTGGCATCGAGTTGCCATTATTATTTGGAAGCCTCCTATTATTAGTAAGTCTAAATCATTCCTGTCAAAGAGCACCCACTAGACTTCCAACAAAGCCATATAAACCAAGGACTCCAGCCAACAGGCCTGGAAATTCTTGCAACTCCTCTAAGTGGTTTTTATTAAAGGCTTCGAGTCACCTCAATTTTCAAAGCCATCAAAACCTCCAGGTCCATTTACAGTTCAGAAGTATTCTTCAAGGCAGATTACCACGAGTAACCTGGCTCCTGGTACCGGAATAAGAGGAAGTGTGTCAGGATAGCGCTTCATATCACCAACCTCAAAATAACTGCTTCATAATACCTGACCTTCCCTTAACCTCCATGGCAGTACCATCCCCCACCCAGGGGAATGGGGCAAGAGCCTGGTTCTGGGCCAGGGTCCATTGTTTGTCCATAAACAACCTAATCTCTTGCCTCTTTTTACTTTCTTTGCTCTTTCTAAATGACTTTCCCTAAACCCAAACACACCTTTCTCCTTTGGTCTATATTCCAGGGGTATTCACAGCAAATGGACTTAGAACTGCATCTTAGCCCTATTGGAACAAAGCTAGAGAAATATATCCAAGGAAAGGAATGTTATATGAATGTCTGAAGCAATTAGCCGAGGCAAAGAAAATGCGGTATGCCACTGGGCCAAACAAAAAGATCAAGTAAATCCCAGGAGCCAAATTTACCTATTTCCTGTGTGCATAAAGGGCAAACTTAAGCCAACTGCTGGAACAAAGACTCAAGTATATTAAACATGTAGATAGGAAGCAAACGACCATTCATGACATACAGTTTAGAATAGAGAACAAATTTTTTTTCCTCATGTGAGGTAGGGGGAGAGGAAAGGGGAATTAAGTATTTAAAATCTAAGCAACACTTGTTCTTGTTACTTTGACAAAAGAAAGCTGTCTTTTCACCTTAACACTTTCTTTTCTTTCTTCAACTCAGTCCTTTCAACAACTTGCTGCAAAATCAAGTACAAGAAGTATTGACTCAGCTTTTGAAATACTACAGAAACCTTTTACAGAATTATGCTGAATTTGAGTCTACTGTTTTGCTAGAGCAACCATCTAGAATCACTGCGTAAGAAGTCCTGAATGATATCTGTCATGGCAGCATCGACCTTAGCTGTAATGTTCTTAAGGTAGCATATATTACCCTTCAGTGCAACCTTAAAAGCCAATATCCAGAGTTTCCTAAGCCATTTTTAATCTCTACCCACTCTACCTTTGATTTGTTCTTAAATGCATGCAGTGAATTACGGCTAATGAACCTTTGTTTAGCTACAAACCTATCCTTCCTTTTTGCTAAGGGAACATACATAGCAGTGGCCAGAATAGTAGGAACTGGCAATGGCAAACTTTCTAACAAACATATTAAAAACTAATGCTATCAGGGGCGCCTGGGTGGCTTAGTCGGTTGGGCGTCCAACTTTCGCTTAGGTCATGATCTCGCGGTTCGTGGGTTCGAGCCCCGCGTCGGGCTCTGTGCTGACTGCCAGCTCAGAGCCTGGAGCCTGTTTCAGAGTCTGTGACTCCCTCTCTCTCTGACCCTCCCCTGCTCACGCTGTCTCTCTCTCTCCTAGAAATAAATAAAAATATTAAAAAAAAAAAAACTAATGCTATCAGAGGCACTTGGTGTATTTTATAAAACCCAGAAGAAATCCTTTAAAAGAGTTTTTATTTCCTTCCTCAGAAGCTTTCAATTAAGAAGATAAACAAATGCTTTAAGAGTATTCTACAGTATTTAACTGTTTAAAAAATCACTTTAGTCAGAATGAACCCAACAGTAAGTATTCTATACAAGTCTATCTGAAACCTTAACACTGACAAATATTTTCTCGGTCAAACTACAGCAGAATTCTCTATCATCCTGTTGGGTAATCAGAGTTAGTCCTACTAATCAACATTCAAAGTCAGGGACAAAAATGCCTTAAATACCTCAGTTTTCTTGTTTGGACTGTCACCAACTTTCTCTACTGCCTCACTACAGGATAAAGTGAAGGCATATGTCAGTGGCTTAAACAGGAGCCCCAGAAAAACTACTTGAAAATTCAGATAGCTAGATGGGGTGCCTGGGTGGCTTAGTCGGTTAAGCGTCCGACTTTCGCTTAGGTCATGATCTTGCGGTTCGTGGGTTAGACCCCCACGTCGGGCTCTGTGCTGACTGCCAGCTCAGAGCCTGGAGCCTGTTTCAGTCTGTGACTCCCTCTCTCTGACCCTCCCCTGCTCACGCTGTCTCTCTCTCTCTTAGAAATAAATAAAACATTAAAAAAAAAAAGAAAATTCAGATAGCTAGAAAACCATAATCTTTAACTTTATGTCTCAGAATTGAGTGCAAAGGTAAGGTCATTTACCAACTACAATGAGAAATATTCAGATTACACTAAACCAGTAGTTCCAACAGTAGTCAAGAGGCCTGGCTACTCTCTATCTCTGGAGGGATCTGTGATAAAGCTACACATGTGCAAAACCCCAAAATTAATCTACATAATGCTGCCCTAAAGTCCACACTAATCCCTGCTTCGATTAGCATTCGTTTGTTATGGAGACACCTGGCCTCCACCCCCATTCTATAAGCAATTTCTACAAGTCCTCAGCATACCAGGTAAACAAGTTTGCTCTATCCAGGAGATCAATTCTGAACTCAAATTAGCCTTACAATGTTTTAATCTTAAAAAGTTTTATTATGTTTAATGTTTATTTATTTTTGAAAAGCAGAGAGAGACAGAGCACAGGCAAGGGAGGGGCAGAGAGAGAGGGAGATACAGATTCAGAAGCAGGCTCCAAGCCCTGAGCTGTCAGCACAGAGCCCGATCCAGGGCTCGAACCCACAAACCGTGAGATCATGACCTGAGCCAAAGTCGGAAGCTCAACCGACTGGGCCCCCCAGGCGCCCCAATCTTAAAAAGTTTTAAACTGGAACTCTACTTTTGGGGATTCAAAATGTTCCCCTGTCTGCCACATATCCCCACTCCCACTGAAAACAACTTCCTATTACTGCCAATATAATTACAGTATGAAATAGCAGAGATTAGTACATGAGCTTTGAAGTAAGATGGAGAACACTCAACTGGGCTGCCAGCTCCTAAACTCTTGGCCTCTCAGCCTTTTCCTTCTTTAGAGATGAACAATTCCACTTTGCTGGACAGGTTAATAACTGGAGTACGGATAACAGATGTACAAACCTAACCCAGTACCTGGCACATGGTAAGCCCTCAATAAATGGTAACTATTATCATGATAGTCATAACTTAATATTGAGAAGGTGGACTACAAAAATAACAAAACCTTCCCTGTAAAAGGATACACTCTAGTCTAACACAGGGAAATAGGCATGATGGGTGTCTGGTGCATAATAGCTGCCAAGTACTCTGCTAAGCTCTTAGTTCATTTGTTTTCTGAGATAATTTACTTAATTCTTACTATCTCCACCTTTACAGAAAAGGAAATCCAGACACTCAACGTCTAGCAAATCCGAAAAACTGAATCACAGCTACTGCTCTTAACCACAACTCCACACTGAACAAAGCCATTCAACGACGACTCCTCTTCAACAGAAGGATGGATCTTGGGCCAGGTTATTAATACAAAATTTGAGTTTGAAAAGTCCTTGGGCCCCACCCTCCCCTGTTTAAACTTGAACACTATCCAATGCTAATTCAACATTAAAGGGTAAAACAACTTAGTGGTTTAGGAGCGTGGAGTGGTGAGTCAGACAAAGCAGGTCCGGGTCGTAGGGCCTGCTATGAGGCACACACTAGCTGGGTGACCTTACTTTTTGTGAACCTCAGTTTCCTCATCCGCAAATTGGGGATAAAAGTAGCACTTAATTCATCAATCTCTTCCGAGTATTAATGCAAGGATAATGATAATGCAAGGATTCACATAAACCACTGTGTACAGTGTTCATAAGTGTTAATTTTTAAATAATGGGAGCTTGGAAAAGGGGAGTAAGAGAAGAACGATAGTGGAAAGCGGAGCTGTCCCTGGGTAACCCAGCAGACACCAGAGCGAGCATCCTCCCCCACCTTCAGGGCAGTCACCCCCACCCCCCGCCCCGGGAGCCCGCCCTTACCGCTCTTGGGTTTAGACTCGCCGGCCGGCCCCGCCGAGGCGGAGCGGGGCGGCTGTTGCCCTTTNGGCATCAACGGGGGCCTCGGCGGCAGCGGCGGTCGGAGCGGAGCGGGCGCGGCGGGGACCCAGGCTCATGGCGTTCAGGGCCGGCGGGGGTCGGCGGCGGCAGCGGTTCTCGGCCTTCATGGCGACATTTTTCCCTGTTTCCTTCCTCGGCTTCTCAAACTGGAAAGAGAAGCAGCGGGTGGGGCTGTCGAGCCCTGCGGCAGCGGCGGCGGTGACAGAGGAGGAGGAGGAGGCCGGGGCTCGGAGGTCCGGGCCGGGCCTGGCGGGGCGGAGGCTACGGGGGAAGGGGAGTCGAGGGAAGGTGCGCGAGCCCCGCCGGCCGGCCGGACACGCTCTCCCGCCGCGGGGCAGGGGAGAGGGCTGGCTGTCTGGGTGTCGGGGACCGGTGTCTCCGACACAGCGACCGACACTCGCCTCTTGGCCGAGGCCGACGTGCTCCGGGAATGGCGACGAGTCGCCAAACAGCATCTCGAAGAACCCGGATGGACTATATATATAGTGGCGATGTGAGAGTGCGGCCCTGTGGGAAATGTAGTTTTCTACATACATCCGGGCCCCGTGATTTGCACCTCGCTTCCCCCCGAAAAGATGATGGGACTTGTAGTTCACGTTTTAGTTTCAGCACGCTCGCTAAAAATGTGTATGATAATAATATGCACTACTACTAACAACGAATCCAAACATTAGAATACCTGTGAAATCCTTTTATTTACTCATTGTTTAACTTATAGTTCTTATTCTAGCATTCATATCAATTTATTCATGGCCTTTATTTTATCTAATAATAACAATAATGAAAATAACCTTACATTTAATATCACTTTACAACACTTCCTCATACACAACTTCACTTCATTATTAACAAACCAGTTATTAATATAAGTCATTGTTAATATTACATTTCATTGTTAATAACATTATGAGTGCTTATCATTTTTTTTAAAAAATTCTTAATTTTTTTTTTTTTGAGAGAGAGAGACACACACACACACACACACACACACACACACACAGAGTATGAGCGGGGGAGGGTCAGAAAGAGAGGGAGACACAGAATCCGAAGCAGGCTCCAGGCTCTGAGCGTCAGCACAGAGCTTGATGCGGGGCTCGAACTCATGACCTGAGCCGAAGTCGGCCACTTAACTGACTGAGCCACCCAGGCGCTCCTTGAGTGCTTATCATTAACAGGCATTGCACTGTGTGTTATATGGATCATCACACTTAATCCTCACATTAACACAAATGTAAAGACCAGGAAACTGGCTCAAAAAGCTTCCATCAATTACCCATGGTCACATAGCTAATAAATGATGTTCTCAACTACCTATGAGATAAGTAGTTCTCTATTTTACAGATATGGACACTGCAACTTAGGAAATCTTGTCACATCCATCTGTACTTTGGAAAATTTTAAATGATTCTTACAACCATAGCAGTTTGAGATTCAAAGGGTCACATACAAACATTGTTAAAGAAATGAACAAATAATTTTTCAGACTAACCTCAGCTAGTTAGAAACCTATTATATGCCAGACACTGTGCTAAGCAAAAGGAATGCCAAAATATATTCATATTGAGGTCTTTAATATACTCAAAGTTTCCTACGTGAATTAAGCAAAAAGGAAACTACAGTGCTTAGGCCAGTGCTCACCAAGGACAAGGCCATGTTCAGTTCACGCTCCAGTATCATGAAGCCAAATGGCTATGGATGAGTCCAGCACCTTGTAGACTCTCTTTGAGCTGCAGATGAACACAAAACTCAAGGCCCAGCTAAGGGAGCCAAATATAACAAGAGCCAAGGAAACTTAAGTTAGTCATAGCCAGAAAGCCATTATAATCTTTGTGTACATTCCTCAACTTAAATCTTTCTAGAAAATCCAAGTCCAGCTAATAAGTAAACTAGAGAAAAACTTCAGTGGGAAGTGCGATGTGTTTATTGCCCAGAGTTGCAAGACCCAACTCAAAAAAGCTGTACACAAAATAAGCAAGCATTCCACACTCCGACAGCTGTGCACGATGCAATCCTGGAGAGCTTAGTCTTCCCAAGTAAAATTGTGGGCAAGAGAATCCATGTGAAACTGGATGGCAGCCAGCTCATAAAGGTTCATTTGGATAAAGCATAGAAGAACGATGTGGAACACAAGGGTGAAATTTTTCCTGTCTATAACAAGCTCACTGGTAAGGATGCTAATTTTGAATTCCCAGTTTAAGTTGTCAACAAAACTTACTGAATAACATATCATTCACAGAAAACAAGCAAGCAAGCAAGCAAGCAAGAAAACTACAATGGAAAATGGTAGTGAGAGCTACAATAGGGGCACCTGGGGGGCTCAGTCAGTTTAGTGTCTGACTTCAGCTTAGGGGTCATGAGCTCATGGTTTGTGAATTGGAGCCCTGCATCAGGCTGACAGTGCAGAGCCTGCCAGGGATTCTCACTCACCCACTCTCTGCCCTTGCCCAAATTGCACATGCATGCATGCGCATGCTCTCTTTTCTAAGTAAACTGAAAAAAAAAAAACCTCTAATTCCTTTAAAAAAGAGAGAGAGAGAGAGCTAAAGTTAATACAAAATGCTCACGGTAGAAAAGACTCCTAGGAGAGAAGTACAAAGAGGTGGGGAGGGTAGAGGCAGGCTTCCCAGAGAGGTGTCATTTGAGCTGAGTATGGAAGGATGAGTGGAATTTCAGCAGTCACATCTGAACAAATAGACAAAATTCTGGAATTCCTCTAATTGGATCCTTTTTGGCTCCTTATTTGTCATCGCATGTGATACAAAGCATTAGTAAACACTGTATACATAATTCAATCAATTTTCTTGAAATTAAGTTTTAACTGCAATTAAGAGATTAGGTACTAATCTCTTGTTTTTAAATTTCCTTAAAATGCTTGTCTTGCTTCACCTTTTGCAGTTTTTTCCCCCACAAATCTTACTGAAATGAGAGAACAGATACATAATGTTGGTGTGAAAACTTACTCTGATGTCTAGAAGGAACAGCCCCAAATCCTGAGGTCCATCCTTATATATGACTAGATATGGAAAATATACTAAGTTTCCCTGATAAATTTTTATTTCCTTTAACAACGATGTGAGAACTCTGATTATATGGATGAATCATCCCTTCTATCACTCTTAAAAATAAAAGAGAGGGAAAGAGGAAAAACCCGTGCAGTTCTTCCAAAAGAAAGCAGTGGGTGTCCATCTGTCAGGCTACACATTAAACCAAGAAGAGATTTTTCATTTTCAAAATAGTTTCTCAGGGTCCTTGGCGCTTTCTCCTTGTGAAATATTTACAGGAAACATACATTTAAAAAGAGAATCAAAGTAGAAACATAGAAACCCAAGTAAAACTCACCACCTCCATCCTCTTTTGCGCAAGATGGTCTACATTACCCTTTCTATAAAAAAAGAACAGGAAAATCTGGGGTTGAAGTAAACATCCATGCTCTGCCAGTTGGCGCCAGAAGTGTAGCTTTGAGACTGTAGAAAAGGGAGGGTGAGTGGTGATTGTGTCTGACTCGCTAGCCTCGAGAGCTTTCTTTCCCATTTATGAACTTCTTAAGTTTGGGAAAGACCAAAGAACAGCCTTTCCTCTGTTTATTTTTCAGAGTTGTCTAGCATGTATTTCTCAAGAATGGTCTACGAATTCCTTGCATCAGAATCATTAGAGAAGTTTGTTCAGTAAAGATTCCCCATACCCATCCCAGATTTACAGATTCAAAATCTCTGGTATTGGGGGCCCAGGAATCTGCATTTTAAATATCAAACCAGGTGATTCTTAGGCACATCAAAGTTTGAGAGAATTGACCTTGTAATCTGCCTTGCAACCACACCGTATCTCATTTTCCTCCTTCTGCATCAGAAAACAAGAGTTACTAGCTATCTTGTGAGCTAGAATTTGCACTGCTGGTGGACAAGACTCAGAGACATGGCCGCTGAGACGTGACTGGGGGCTCTTCCTAAGGTCCCTTCACTTCTGGTGAATTCTATATTCAATGTGAGAAGACAGAGAAGGGATTTCGGGTACCCAAAGACTAAGCAGCCTCTGATCCCAGTGGTCACGCAGAGCTCTCTAGTAAAGGGTTTTAGAACGCGTTCGATTACTACTGTCTCCTACCGGCCGCCGTCGGCCCTCTAGTGACGCAATACGACGTACAGTCTGGCCGCTGTCACCCTACTGCCAAGATGGCGGCCCACAGGAGCTGTGCTCTATGGAGCTACTGCGGTCGTAGGTGGTCGCGGGTGATGCGGTGCTGCGAGCTCCCCGGGCTTCGTAGCTCCTGGGCTGGGGGCCAGCTGGGTACGCGGCAATTATCCCAAAAGAAGGAGGCAACGGAAACACACTTCGGGTTTGAGACTGTGTCGGAGGAAGAGAAGGGGGGCAAAGGTGAAAGGGGCGAGAGGGCGGATGGAGGGATCTGACTATCTGCGATCTAGTTTCTTCTGCTCAGCTAGGAGTTGATTATACGTCCTGTTGACTTGGATGCGTCCTGTTGACTTGGATGCCGTAGCCTGTGCAGTCCTGACCTACAAAGAGTCACCTCAGCCTGACCCCTCAGAGCTTAGACGTCTCTTATTGAACACAGTAATTATCACTAAATCCCAGCAACCGGATGTTTATGATGTGCCAGGCACCATGCAGATATTATTTCCACTTCTCATTTCAACCTCCCGACGATGGGTATTGTTATCCCCAAGTTACGCATGAGGAAATTGAGACTGAAAGATTAAACAAGAGCTTGCCCCGTTTAACGTTGTCAGTGGTGGAACCAGTATTCCAACTCAGTTTGGTGTGACCGCACAGCTCATGTTTTTCACCTCTTGCTAAAGGGTTGGACCATTTTTTCTAGAAAGGAAGAAGGAAACTAACTTCTCTGGGCCTCAGCTTCCAAGTTTTACAAGTAGGAATAATAGTAACCTTTCTCTTACAGTTATTAGAATTAGATTTACCTCATACGTTAAAGTATTTTGAACAACGCCTGGCACTTCATAACTGCTCAATAAAGCTTTGGTATTGTTGAGCAGTTTCTGTCCATTGTGCTATAGGCATGGGAAAGGAAAGGAACTGTTTTAAAACTCCAGCTGTATCACTTACAATGGAGAAGGTATTATGCCCATTTTACAGATGGGTTTGGCGAGGCTCTGGGAGTTTCCTTCTCTTGGGCCTTTGGTCACCAAAGAAATAAAGAGAAAGAATTAACAATGGAATGTCCCATCCTTTAAAAAAAATTTTTAACGCTTTATTTATTTTAGAGAGATGGAGAGAGGCAGAGTGTGAGAGGGGGAGGGAGAGAGGGAGACACAGAATCCAAGCAGGCTCCAGGCTCTGAGCTGTCAGCACAGAGGCCTACATGAGGTTCGAGCCCACAGACTGTGAGATCATGACCTGAGCTGAAGTCGGACACTTTACTGACTGAGCCACCCAGGCGCCACCTGTCCCATCCTTTTAAAGACTAGTTGTCTTACCTCTCACCTCTGCCTTACTAAATACATAGCTCTACTGTAACTCCTTGAATATTATTTTAAATTAACATTTATTTCACAGAACTGTGAATCCCCAGAAAGCTAGGAGAATGGCTTATTCATGTCTATATCCTTAGTGCTTGATGCACATTAAAATACACAAGCTTGATCACTGCTTGTGAAATAAGAGGGGCCAAGTAAAACAACAGTAAACTTTTATTAAGGACTTGAAACATTTTTACATACTTTACATTAATTCTTATAAATACAACCTTATGCGGTAGGGGTTATTAGCCTGATATTATAGATGAAGAAACTGTTGAAACAGATACTAAGTCACTTGCCCAAGATTCTGCTAATAAGTGGCAAAATTGGGGATTTGAACTCAAGTGGGTTGAATTCAGGTGGGTTGCTTCCGAAATGACAATAATGCCTAACCTCTGTGTTGTACTTTACAACATATAAAAACATCTCACACAATGACAAGCAAGGAAGAAGTTACCCATTGAGCTAAATATAGATCTCCCACATTGAGAACCAACATTGAAGTACTGGCAGTCTTCCTTTGGGACAGTATTGCAGGACCATGTATGCACACTGAAACCTTGCACAATGATCTTAATTATCAATGAGAAAAATGGCAACTGTTCCATGACCTCTAAAAATTATTGAACATCAAGGGCACCTGGCTGGCTAATTGGTGGAGCATGTGACTTTTGATCTCAGGGTCATGAATCCAAGCCCCACATTGGGCATAGAGCTTACTTTAAAAAAAAATATTATTGAATATCAAAAACTCTCTCACTGTTAGTTATAAGTGTATAGGGCCAATGAAACAAATCATAAAGTCAATATTTATTTAGCACACTATAATTTAAAATTAGGTTAGGGGCGCCTGGGTGGCTTAGTCGGTTAAGCGTCCGANATGTATTTTTTTAAGTAGGCTCCACTCCCAACCTGGGGCTTGAACTTACAACCCTGAGATCAGTTTTTGAACTCAAGCTCTCCTGCGGAGCCAGCCAAGTGCCCCCAGATTAGGTTTAATTTTAATTTATTTAATGTAAAGGCACCTCGATGGCTCAGTTGGTTGAGTGTCCGACTTTGGCTCCGGTCATGATCTCACAGTTCATGAGTTTGAGCCCCGCGTTAGGCTCTGTCCCTGAAGCCTGCTTCAGATTCTGTGTCTCCCTCTCTCTCTGCCCTTCCCCCACTCTCTCTCTCTCTCTCAAAAATAAGTAAACATTACAAAAAATTATAAAGATGTAATACACTAAAAAATTATTTAATGTAGTCAGAAGTTTCAAATTTTAAGTTTGTTTTTCTTACTGAGTTCAAATTCTAATAAAAAAATTAGAAATATTAAATTGTTTTATTCCTTCGTAAGAAAAAAATGTCTGAAGAGTAGTTTGGACAGTGTTTGCTACCTTCTGGTCATAGAATTTACCATAGGGAGCAAGCCTCTGCTCTATGCCTTGGAAAATTGCCATGCTCCTTTCTAAGTTTCAATCAGCTTGTAACATTTTTTCTTTTTACTTTTCATTTTCTTCACGTTTCATGAAATATCCCCAGGAATTCCTTTAGTGTGAGATTTTTTCACTGGCATCATTTCCTCTGGGATATCTTCATCCTTTTTGTCACAACCACATCCTCATTTACATCCATAAGTTCACCCTTCACAAAGTTTTTCCAGCTGCATAGCTGGAATCTCTGGAGTATCAGTGTAGCCAGCTGTTTCTCCTCCAATCCCATGGACATTTCACTTCCTGTATGACCACTTTTCATTTCTTTGCGGTGCTTTCATTTTCAGTGGCCAGTCTCCTCTTTGAATTATCTAGTTTTGTAAAATGCCGCAGGCAGTTTACTGAGAGATAAGGAGGTAACACAACTATATGCTTTGCTATCTGTGTGTGAACTGAATGACTGATGTGCAGTGACCTAGCAACCGCTTTGGTTACTGATCATGTCTGTTGTTTACAGACTGATTTAGGAACTGAAGAACTACCAGTGGAATTTGTACTTTATGCGATTACTTTGATATACCATTGGGACTGAATGATGTTGCTGGGGGGCTGATGTTATTTAACTAAGCCACCATAACTGAAGTTC
This sequence comes from Crocuta crocuta, assembly GCF_008692635.1. Lineage (NCBI taxonomy): Eukaryota > Metazoa > Chordata > Mammalia > Carnivora > Hyaenidae > Crocuta > Crocuta crocuta. The sequence goes on from NW_027530357.1 coordinate 1,883,895, forward strand.
ACGTATATCAGAACCATGCAAACCAAAAATTGCTTATACTCAGTGGGTTGAGCCTTAGTGTCCCTCAGGACCCCCAAAAGATGTTGAAAAGAAAAAAGCAAGCTTGGAGATCCTGGGGTTGAGAGAGGCATTCAAGATTGAGTTAAAGGAGGGGCTCTACAGTCTGTTGATTCAGTAGAAGAGTGATGGTTTGGATCACTGCAAATGTTTGGAAATGCAGCACATTTCATATGAAATTCAAAACATCTTTCCATTACCTATTTCAGCCTTATGGCAGGGTGATACGGAGCTGACACTGAGTTTTTCATCTTATGGGCAGAGAAACAGGTGTAAAGCAGTTAAGTGTAGCCTGTGCTTTAAAGTGTCTTGGGCAGTAAATTCCTTTTCCAGTTAGCTCAGCTCCCACATTCACCCTTGATCCTATTAGATTTATGAGGAGATTTATGAGGGCCCTCTGCAATGTAGCTTGGCCCTAAGTTGTACCTGAGGTTTTTCTCTGTGACCCCAGCAGAGATGAGGTGAGGCCTTCCCATCTATTAGCCATGTCTTTCTAATAGTTTTGTTGTTTTCTATTATAATAACCATTAGAAAAATCCCATACCCCTCATCCTCCAAGAAGTGGAAATCTATTTAGTACCAAGTAGGTTTGTGGCATTACTATGGGGTCTTGGTCCTAGATAAAGGTAACTAAGACAGCAGAAAAGAGGTTGGTTTCTTACATAGAGTAATTTAAGTCTTTTTAAAAAGAGGCTAAGGGGTAGATTGAGGGGGGGCACCTGGGTGGCTCAGTTCATTCAGTGTCCGATTTTGGCTCAGCTTATGATCTCACAGTTTGTGAGTTTGAGCCCATACTAGGCTCACTGCTGTCAGCGCAGAGCCCACTTTGTATCTTCTGTCTCCCTCTCTCTGCCCCCACTTGCACGGTCTCAAAAATAAATAAAGATTTAAAAAGGGGGAGTAGATTTGGGCATCAAGCATTATAGCTTAACTTCACCTGACAAAGACACGCAACTTCAGGGGAGAAAAGCTTCATCCTCTTTCATTTAGAACTTCCCCAAGTTAATCTTGTTAATAGCACAATTAATTGTGTTGTATTTCTCCTGTGTCAGTCTATCATGTGTTTGAAAGTGTGGCCAAGAAGTATGATGTGATGAATGACATGATGAGTCTTGGTATCCACCGTATCTGGAAGGATTTGCTGCTCTGGAAGATGCGCCCATTTCCTGGAACCCAGCTGCTCGATGTTGCTGGAGGTACAGGTAATGTCCAGTCAAGAATCCTTGAGTATCAGTGAGTGTTATTTTATAGAAGTTAGTGTTTCTTGTTGGACTGAGCTAGCTTACCTACCATTAGGCTGAATATGGTAGTTGAAAATCAGTATACTACTTTTTAAAAATATTTTTGTTTATTTATTTTGAGAGGGGGGAGGGGCAGAGAGAGAGGAGAGAGAATCCTAGGCAGGCTCCACGCTGTCAGCACAGAGCCTGATGTGGGGCTTGAACTCACGAAACTGTGAGATCATGACCTGAGCCTAGATCAAGAGTTGGACACTTAACTGACTGAGCCACCCAGGTGCCCTAAAAATCAATATACTTCTAAGAAAGGTTTCACTAAATGTCACTCAAAAGCACAAAATATCAGCTTTATGCCTATCATTTTTCTAAAATGCACAGGGTTACAAAGTAAATAGATTACTTTTTACTCCAATGACATCTCACCCTCTACTTGACCATTTTCTTTTTTTTCTTTTATTTATTTTTATTTTTATTTTTTATTTTTTTAATGTTTTTATTTATTTCTAGGAGAAAGAGAGAGACAGCGTGAGCAGGGGAGGGTCAGAGAGAGAGGGAGTCACAGACTGAAACAGGCGCCAGGCTCTGAGCTGGCAGTCAGCACAGAGCCCGACGCGGGGCTCGAGCCCACGAACCGCAAGATCATGACCTAAGCGAAAGTCGGATGCTTAACTGACTAAGCCACCCAGGTGCCCTTTTTTTTTTCCTTTAAAAAATTTTTTTATTGACAATAAACTATTTGTAAAAAAAATAAATAAATAAAATAATAAAAGAGAGTCTGGTGGAAAAAAAAAATTTTTTTTTTTAATTTATTTTTGAGAAAGAGAGAAGAGCACCAGAAGGGGAAGTAGCAGAGGCAGAGACAGAGGAATACACAGAATGTGAAGCAGGCTCCAGGCTCTGAGCTGTCAGCACAGAGCCCAATGTGGGCTCGAACTCATGAGCTGTGAGATCATGACCTGAGCCGAATTTGGACACTTAACTGGCTGAGCCACCCAGGCGCCCCTAAAAAAGACATTTTAAAAATACATAGCTACAAATATGCTCATTGCATCATTTTTAGTAGTAGTGAAAAATTGGAAGTAACCTATTTCTGCCTCAGTAAAGAAATTGTTTTAAATTAAAACACATCCCTTCTATGAAATATTGTGTAGCTATTTAAATGAATGCTATAAATACTGGTGAAAAGTTCTCAAGGACATATTCAATAGGAAGAGAAAGAAAACAAGTTGTATAACTATGTGTAGAATATGATCCCTGTGTTAAGTTTTAAGTTGTTTCATAGAACTACATATAAGGTACTTAACTATGTAGAAAAGTAACCAGAGAATACCTAATTTATTGGAAAGACTGGAAAAACTTAAGATACATTTCTTGGGGCGCCTGGGTGGCTCAGTCTAAAGGTAAAGCATCTGACTTCAGCTCAGGTCATGATCTCATAGCTTGTGGGTTCGAGCCCCGTGTCTGGGCTGACAGCTCAGAGCCTGGAGCCTGTTTCATATTCTGTGTCTCCCTCACTCTCTCTGCCCCTCCCCAGCTTGCGCTCTGTCTTTCTCTTTCTTAAAAATAAACAAAAAGAAGTTTTTGAAAAAGATACATTTCTTGCAGATAGCGTAAGGAAAATAAAAACAACATTATAACAAAGGAAATGTGATCCTAGAAAGCACCCTTTTACCCAAACAGTATTTACCTGGTCGTGATAACATAAACACTTGATTTTCAGCGTTTAGACTCTCACTAACAAAGCAGAGGAGACAGTAATTATAGCGGTAGAGCAAACAATACATGTTATCAGTCATGACAGCATTAAAGTTCATACAACAGAAGGTTGAAGGGATTCAAGAGGCACCATCTGTAGTTGATGAGACAGAAGTAAAATATTAATTAGTCTGTTACTCTAGTTTACAAAGGAATCTATGAGGAACTATGAAATGTGATACGAATATACTGGGAAGATGGAGGCAACCAGAGATGAGGGGTGAGATATCACTATAAATGTGGTAAGTAAAGAGCTGGAACCGACAGAAGGAACAGCTGGAAGAGTTGAGAAGGAACTGGTATCCGGGGAGTTGAACAGGGTGTGGGAAGTGGTAGGGCAGAGACCCATTGCTGGGAACTATACCCTTATGTTGCTTTCCTAACAATTATTAGTCAGAGACTGGAAGGGCTCCCACTAAGCACTTAACACTAGTTACATCTGGAGAGGGTATGTAGAAAGAATGGAACTTATATGTTTTATGTTAAATATTTAGATGAGTCATTTATAGTGAGAATGTGTCCATGCATGACACATTTTTTTTTAAGTTTTTGTTTTTGTTTTAAGTAGGCTCCATGCCCAGTGTGGAACCCTGTGTGGGGCTTGAACTCATGATGCTGAGATCAAGACCTGAGCTAAAATCAAGAGTTAGATGCTCAACCAACTGAGCCATCCAGGCACCCTAAAATGTTTTCAAGAATATTAGAAATTAGGGGTGCCTGGGTGGCTCAGTCAGTTAAGCGTCTGACTTGGGCTCAGGTCATCATCTCACGGTTTGTGGGTTTGAGCCCCACATCAGGCTCTGTGCTGACAGCTAGCTCAGAGCCTGGAGCCTGCTTCAGAGTCTGTATCTCCCTCTCTCTCTGACCCTCCCTTGCTCACGCTGTGTGTGTGTCTCTCAGAAATAAATAAAAACATTTAAAAAAAAAAAGAATATTAAAAATTAACAGGGAACCAAAAAAAAAAAATTAACAGGGAACCTGGCTGGTTCAGTTGACAGAACATTGCAACTCTTTTTTTTTCCTTAAATTTTTATTTTAGAGAGAAAGAGAGTGAGAGAGCACAAGCAGGGGAGGGAGAGAGAGAGAGAGACCTAAGGGAGAGAGAGAGAGTGCTCCACACTCAGCACAGAACCCTACTCAGGGCTTGATCCCACAACCCTGGGATCATGACCTGAGCTGAAATCAATAGTCAGATGTTCAAGCAATTGAGCCACCCAGGCGCCCCAGATATCTGACTCTTGATTTCAGCCCAGGTCATGATCTCATGGTTTGTGAGATGGACACATTGAGCTCTTCACTGACAGCATGGAACCTGCTTGGGATTCTCTCTCTGCCTCTCTCTTGGCCCCTCCCCAACTCGTGTGCACACACGCTCTCTCACTCAAAACAAATTAATTAAAAAATAAATAAAATCTTGAAAAATACATTAGAAGGGACACCTGGGTGTCTCATTTGGTTAAGCATCCAACTAACTCTTGGTTCCAGTTCAGGTCAAGGTCTTGCAGTTCATGGGTTCGAGCCCCGTATTGGGCTCTGCACTGGCAGCACAGAGCTTGCTTGGGATCCTCTCTCTCTCTCCCTCTCCCGTTTGCACTTGCTCTTTCTCTCTCTCAAAATTAAATAAACAAGCTTTAAATATATATATTTTTTAAGTTTTTAAAAATTGATGTTTTTTTTTTTTAGTTAACTATATAAATGAAGAAAAACTTCAATTTTTTTTTTTTAATGTTTTATTTATTTCTAGGAGAGAGAGAGACAGCATGAGCAGGGGAGGGTCAGAGAGAGAGGGAGTGACAGACTCTGAAACAGGCTCCAGGCTCTGAGCTGGCAGTCAGCACAGAGCCCGACGTGGGGCTCGAACCCACGAACTGCGAGATCATGACCTGAGCGAAAGTCGGACGCTTAACCGACTAAGCCACCCGGGCGCCCCGAAAAAACGTCAATTTTTGTACACTCCTCAAGTCCTGTACCTTTGTTTCTCTGTTTGAGTTTTGGAAATGCTGGGGTTTTGTTTGTATTTGTGTTTGCATCTTTCCTCCTGTTGACTTCCCACAGGTGACATTGCATTCCGGTTCCTTAATTATGTTCAGGCACAGCATAAGGGAAAGCAGAAGAGGCAGTTACGGGCCCAGCAAAATGTATCCTGGGAAGAAATTGCCAAAAAGTACCAAAATGAAGAGGATCCCTTGGGCGGTTCCCGGGTCGTGATCTGTGACATCAACAAGGAGATGCTAAAGATTGGAAAGCAGAAAGCCCATGCTCAAGGATACAATGCTGGTAAGCCCTACAGAAAGTAGACAGGGCAGAAATATCTGTGTGTTTTTTTCTTTTCTTTTCTTTTCTTTTTTTTAACATTTATTTATTTTTGAGAGACAGAGCAGAGCAGAGGAGGGGCAGAGGGAGAGGGAGACACAGAAACTAAAGTAGGCTCCAGGCTCTGAGCTGTCAGCACAGCCCAACACCTGGCTGGAATCCACAAACCAAGAGATCATGACCTGAGCCAGAGTTAGACACTTAACCGACTGAATCACCCAGGCGCCCCATGTTTGTATGTTTATGAAATGAGTTATATAAAATGTTGACGTGCTTTATTTTTCAGCTTTCAAAAATGTATAGATAGGCAGGAGCCAACGAGGATTTGCATGAAATCATCGTTTGTATGATTTGTGTACATTATCTCTGCAACCCAGGGAGTTAGATTATCAGCCCTGTGTGACTGAGCGGATGACCAAAGCCCAAAGAGCTGAAGTGTCTTACTCAAGGAACACAACTTTTAAATAGGCAGATCCCAATTTGGAGCTGAATCTCTGATCTTAGCTCTTAGGCCCTCAGACAGAAGTTTTGGTTTCAATTCCCAGCAACTCCCTGCTGCCCCCAGTGCCCTGTTGTTGAGCCCGCCCGTGTCCCAGCAGTACTCAGAGAGATTGACAGATGTGGTAGCTGAGAAGGTGCTCTGTCCCTAAAGCAGAAACATGCCCTTCAGACACAAAGAGTGGGAGCAGCTGACAGCCTCCAGCTCTTACAACTGTTAGGCGCTGCCTCAGCTTCCAAGTTAGGCTCTCTTCTGGCACGGCTCCAGAGCTCCCTGTTGGCTTGACCGTGGCTTTATCAGCTCTGCACTGAGGTCTGTAGGCTTGACCTGCTCAGTCTGGCTTCCTCTTCCCTAGGTGTTCTCCCCTACACTCCCCCTCCAAAACAAACAAAAAACCTTTTGCACTCCTCCATCGTCTCAGTGTTTCTTTCTTTCTTTCTTTCTTTCTTTCCTTCTTTCTTTCTTTCCTTCTTTCTTTCTTTCCTTCTTTCTTTCTTTCTTTCCTTCTTTCTTTCTTTCCTTTTCTTTTCTTTTCTCTTTTCTTTTCTTTTCTTTTCTTATTTTATCGGCATCTGTTTTTCAGAGGGCCCACCTGACAGAGTTAAGAAACACCCGTAGGGGCGCTTGAGTGGCTCAGTCAGTTAAGCGTCCAACTTCGGCTCAGGTCATCATCTCACGGTTCGTGGGTTCGAGCCCTGCGTAGGGCTCTGTGCTGACTGCCAGCTCAGATCCTGGAGCCTGCTTCTAATTCTGTATCTCCCTCTCTCTCTGACCCTCTCTGCTCATGCTGTCTCTCAGAAATAAATAAAAACATTTAAAAAAAGAAAGAAATACCCATAAATAGTGTTCTCAGTAGCAGATGACAGTGACTGCACGTCTCTGGGAAGCCACTGCAACCTGAAAGTGGACAGTTTGAGCCCCTGGCTTAAAGATGTAGACTTCACATTTGGCTTTCTGTTTGTTTTCATGTTTTTGTTTTGATGTTCTTTCCAAGTAGAAGTAAGGCTCTGGCAGCCGCACGGCACCCCCATTTAGCCCGCTTGTCACAGCTCCTGCACTGCCCTCTACCCCACTGGCCAAGCACTGCAGGCACAGCCACTGTGTGAGGCATTGGGACAGGACAAAGGAAATAAAGTCCCTCAGGTCAACATCTGCGTTCCTGGCCTTCCCCTCCCCCACCAGGAGTGTCTACGGTTATTTTAGTTCAATTCTTCCTTCTCCTCCTCCTCCCACCCCCAGAACGAGCTGCCTAGACGAACCACAGCCCACTTGGCCTGCAAGATGAAGGGCTCTTTTGTTAACCATCCGCGCTGATCAGAAAGCAGACAGTCCCTAGTGTTTTTAGACAAAGGCACAATGTTTCCTTACTCCTACTGAAAAACGTGTTTCCCTTCCCTCTGGTGCTTAGCCATAAAGAATGGAGAACAAAGCTAGAAATGATAGGCAGGCTTCCATTTCTGGAATCATCTCTTCCATAGCATAGCTTGCCCTTCAGCCTCTCCCAACTGCCAAGACAAATCCACCAGCATAGGAATTACCCAGTGCTGCATCGGACAGTTTTCTTTATCTTTCCTCCTGGCTTTGTCAGTCTCCGATAATGATGTGCTTGTAAAAACTATCATGCAAAAAGAGTTGAGACTAAGGAAGATCCTAGATTTTATTTTGTAATAGTAGAAGCTAACGTGAAAGGCATATTTATGTGTAGCACTGTTGTTTTATTCATATTGTACATGGAGTACTTCCTCCCCAAATGGAAACTCTGAGGGCAAGCACTTTAAACAAATTATTTGTTAGGTTATAAACATGATTTATTTGAGAGAACTTTTGGATTTTGGAAAAGTATTAAGAAGAAAGTAAATGTTACCTCTAATTGCAAATCATTCTCATTTCCTTTTTGTGAAATCAAAGCCTTCCTGTATATATAAGTTTGGTATCCTGCCCTAATTCAGCATTGAATCATGAGATTTTCCATGTCATTAAAAATTCCTTAAAATCATTATTTATGATATTCTTCTGTATGGAGGTGAATCATGAAGATTTCACATAACCAATTTACATAAGCAATAACCAGTTAATCTTTCATTTTTTTCCTAGTGTTTTTGCACATAGCACAGCATTGTAACATCCGTATTTGTAAATATCTGCATATATTTGTTAATTTTTTTACCTTCTATATAACCGTGGACAAATGTTTAAACTCTCTACATTTCATGGGGCGCCTGGGTGGCTTAGTCGGTTAAGCGTCCGACTTTCGCTTAGGTCATGATCTCGCGGTTCGTGGGTTCGAGCCCCGCGTCAGGCTCTGTGCTGACTGCCAGCTCAAAGCCTGGAGCCTATTTCAGAGTCTGTATCTTCCTCTCTCTCTGACCCTCCCCTGCTCACGCTGTCTCTCTCTCTCTCTCTCTCTCTCTCTCCTGTAAATAAATAAAACATTAAAAAAAATAAATAAATAAATAAATAAACTCTCTACATTTCAGTTATTTTATCTATAAATTGGAGAGAATAGGGGCGCCTGGATGGCTCAGTCAGTTAAGCGGCCAACTTCAGCTCAGGTCATGATCTTACTGTTGCTGAGTTCAAGCCCCACATTGAGCTCTGTGCTGACAGCTCAGAGCCTGGAGCCTGCTTCGGATTCTGTGTCTCCCTCCCTCTCTCTGCTTCTCCCCCACTCATGTTCTGTCTCTGTGTCACACTCCCTCTCTCAAAAATAAGCAAACATTAAAAATTTTTTTAAATGGAGAGAATAAAAACCACCTTACAGTAGGAGGTAATATTCCATAGCTGTTGATAACACAGGCTCTGGGATAAAACAACCTCAGTTCCAGTCCATCTGTATGACCTTGGGTAGGCTGCTTTAACCTTTCTGATACTCGAATTTGCTCATCTAAAACATGAGGATGATAATAAGAGCTATCCCACGGAATTGGTATGAGAATGTGATACAAGTAATGTATGTAAAGTGATAATATAGACCTTGCCATCAAGGGCTCAGAGCAGCTGCTAAATGAAATGATGGTGGTGATGTCAGTGCCCTCCTCCTAAAAACCAAATAGCTGGGTTAAAGGGTATGCTTACTTTTATTTTATGTATGCTTGTTAAATACTGTTAGTTGCTTTCTAGGAAGGTTATTTTCATTTTCTTTCCTCTATAGAGCTTTCCTTCTATATTGCATTTTATGTCTAATTTGTCACAAGTTGACTAATATCAAAGCCAAATTGGTATCCTTAGAGGACACAGCCGTTCTTTTATGGGGTTTCCTTGGGTGTTTTCTGAATTTATGACCAGACTTGGGGCGAGACACTTTGATTCTCCAACAGAACCAATATAACTAGGCTAAATTCTGTACTTCCAATGCTTCCAATGACCCTCTGATACTCTTAGTAACTCTACCTTACAGATGAGGAAACAGACGAAGTAGTTTATTCAAGATTATATAGCTAATACATGGTGAAGCTGGAATTAGAATCCAGGCAGTCTAACCTCAGGACCTGGGATCTTAACCACGGTACTTCATACAAAACATTTAGTTGGGTAAAAGTTGCTTGATGGGGGGTACAACCAAGTATTCATCATGTTCTACTCTGAGACCTTTGGGGAAAGAACTTCCTGCTGACTTCAAGGAATCAAATCCTCAGGGGGACAGGACACCTTAAAGCCAGTAGCCAGGAAGCCAGTGATGAAGGCAGGTGTGTGATGGTTTCTGATACCACGTATATGGTATTTGCCCAGCACCAAACTGTTCTCCAGTTCTCCCACGCCAACTAGGTGTCCAGTGGTTCAGTTCAATTGTGACACCGACTCCCAGAGGTAGTCTGAGATTCCACAGATTTAGAGGCTCACTACTACATAATCCCCCCAACTTCAGAAGTCAGCCACCAACGGGGTGTCCAGGTTGCCTATTCTTCTGCCTTCTGACTACAAATTGGGGGGTTCCTGTGATGCCCTTTTCAGGTTTGACAATTCACTGGGTGCAGAAGAGAGAGCTACCCAGACTGAGACTAGAAGTGATTGTTCTCTTTCAGGACTTGCTTGGGTATTAGGAGATGCTGAAGAACTGCCCTTTGATGATGACAAGTTTGATGTTTACACTATTGCCTTTGGGATCCGGAATGTCACACACATTGATCAGGTATGAATGGCTGCATCCTCCACCTGAGTGACTCTCACAGTATGAGAGTGACTTTCACGTGGCCCCGTGGAAAATGAGGAAGGAGGGAGATTCTTCACTCGACCCAACTCTTGAGTGGAATGACCATTTCAGGCTTAGGGACTTCAGTCCTTGAAGTTGCCAGTTTTCCTAGTCACAAAATTGAAAAAGACCAAGACCACAGAGCAGATCCCCATAGAAGCCTTTGTTGCTTGGGTTGGTATTCACATCTTTGAGCTGTCAGTTTCGCTCTGGCATTTCATCTGATTCCTCTTATTTGTGAAGTTGTCTGATCCTGTGTGTTTGCAGATCAAGGGCATTTCAAAGGCTGACACAGAAAGAGGCAGTCAAACACTTTTGGCAGAAAGTAGTAAAGAGTAGTGGGTTCCTCTATAGGGAAAAGGGAACATTCAGCTTGTAATCTGATGCAGCTCTGTTTTTTTCTTTTTGTTTTTTAAGATTTTATTTTTAAGTTGGGGCGCCTGGGTGGCTTAGTCGGTTAAGCGTCCGACTTTCGCTTAGGTCATGATCTCGCGGTTTGTGGGTTCGAGCCCCGTGTCGGGCTCTGTGCTGACTGCCAGCTCAGAGCCTGGAGCCTGTTTCAATCTGTGACTCCCTCTCTCTCTGACCCTCCCCTGCTCACTCTGTCTCTCTCTCTCTCTCCTAGAAATAAATAAAAAACATTAAAAAAAAAATTAAAAAAAAAAGATTTTATTTTTAAGTAATTTCTTTTAAGTTTATTTATTTTGAGAGAGGGGAAGAAAAAGCGTTGAGTAGGGGAGGAGCAGAGAGGGTGAGAGGGAGAGAGAGAGAGAATCCCAAGCAGGCTCCGTACTGCTAGCGCAAAGCCCAATGTGGGGCCCAAACCCACAAACCCTGAGATCATGACCTGAGCCAAAGTCAAATGCTTACCTGATTGAGACCCCCAGGTGCCCCTATTTTTAAGTAATTTCTGTACCCAACATGGGGCTCAAACTCAGAACCCCAAGATCAAGAGTCTCATGCTCCACTGACTGAGCCAGCCAGGTGCCTCCTGATGCAGTTCTTTATTTCTACTTCAACATTCTATCCCAAAGCATTTGAAGACGATAGGCAAGGCACCACGTTTTGGTTCTATAATGGGGGCTCCAGTTATCTGGTTCCTCTGCTTTCCGTGGGATTTTTTTTTAATGTTTATTTATTTTTGAGAGAGAGAGAGACAGAGTGCAAGCAGGGAAGGGGCAGAGAGAAAGGGAGACACAGAATCCGAAACAGGTTCCAGGCTCTGAGCTGTCAGCACAGAGCCTGACGTGGGGCTTGAACGCACAAACCATAAGATCATGACCTGAGCCAAAGTTGGACTCTTAACTGACTAAGCCACCCAGGCGCCTTGGTGGGACGTCATTATGGTACACTTCAGCTTGGTTTTTATGACCTGCCTGTGTATGTAGCCAGTTTATTATTTCTTTTAATTAGAAGCATTTTTTGAATAAGTTCAAAGTACAAAAAGTTGTATCAGTGAAAGTATGCCTCCTATCCATGTGTCCTAATCATTCAGTGCATCCTCTCCCTCTAGACAATCACCAATTTCTTGTGTAAATGTTTTTATTGGTTTTTTTCTTAGATATTAGCATATGAAACATTTTGTTCATTGCTTCTTTTCGCTTAAATATAGGTCTTGGAGGGGCGCCTGGGTGGCTCAGTCAGTTGAGTGTCCCACTTCAGCTCAGGGCGTGATCTCGTGGTTCAAGAGTTCAAGCCCTGCATTGGACTGATATCAGCATAAAATCTGCTTTGGATCCTGTTTCACTCTCCTCTCCCTCTCTGTCTCCCCTACTAACACTTTCTCTCTCTCTCTCTCTCTCTCTCTCTCTCAAAAATAAACATTTATTTTATGCATATCCCAATAGATGTGTTTCTATAAAATAGGTTCTTTGAAGTAAAATTGCTAGCTCAAAGAGGAATATCCACTGTGATTTAAATAAGTAATTATAGGGGTGCCTGGCGAGCTCTGTCAGTAGAGCTTGAAACCCTTGATCTCGGGATGTCAGTTTGAACCCCACGTTGGGCAGAGTTTACTTTTTTTTTTTTTTTAATGTTTATTTTTGAGACAGAGAGCGCAGCAGAGGAGGGGCAGGGGTGGGGGTACAGAGGATCCAAAGCAGGCTCTGCGGTGACAGCAGCATGCCCTTTATGGGACTTGAACCCATACACCATGAGATCTTGACCTGAGCTGAAGTAGGACGCTGAACCAACTGAGCTACCCAGGTGCCCCAAGAATTTACTTTTAAAAATAAAGAAAAAGGGGGTGCCTGGGTGGCTCAGTCAGTTCAGCATCTGACTTTGGCTCAAGTTATGATCTCGAGGTCCCTGAGTTTGAGCCCCGCGTCAGGCTCTGTGCTGACAGCTCAGAGCCTGGAGCCTGCTTCAGATTCTGTGTCTCCCTCTCTCTCTGCCCCTCCCCTGCTCATACTTTCTCTCTCAAAAATAAAGAAACATTTAAAAATTAAGAAAAAAATTCTGAAATAAGCTTTTAATAAATAATTGTGAAACCATGTGGTTGTATAAATCCAAATGCTCCAAGTAACCTTCTCTTTGTGCCAAAAAATTTAGAATAGCATAGGCTTATTTCGGCTACTACAGCTCTCCAGCTGAGAAATGCTAACTTTTATAATGCCCACTAAAGTTAAAGCTGTCTTGGCCTCATGGAATTGAGCGAGTTCTGCTGAGGAATATTTTCTCTTGTTCCTTGTCTTGCTCAGGCACTGCAGGAAGCCCATCGAGTCCTGAAGCCAGGAGGACGGTTTCTCTGTCTGGAGTTTAGCCAAGTGAACAATCCCCTCATATCCAGGTTGGCAGTGTAAACAGGGCTGAATTCTCATTGTCTAGCCAAGGCTTTCCCATCCCCAAATGGATAGAAAATAGCTAAGAAGAGAGAAGCATGAGTCTCTAGGGGACCCCGTGCCACCTCAGAGGTCAGCCAGTTCTGAATGACAACACCGAAGCCGGAAGAGTTTCAAAGGCTCAAGTTGGCCCACAGATATATTTTGTTTGGCTCATCCCATTTTAAGAAATTGCCTTAGATGTTCGTGTAAAAAATCAGGAAGTTTTACATGAAAACCTGAATTTCCAGCTTCACTTGAGGAATCAAATATATGGCAACACTGAGTAAGCACCTATTCCCACATGCTAGTAGTCAGAGCTGGGTAGTATTTGCCCCATTTGCCCCGTCTCCACTTTTTTTTTTAAGTTTATTTATTTTAAGAAAGACAGAGAGAGAATGCAAGTGGAGGGAGGGCAGAGAGAGAGGAGGACAGAGGATCCAAAGCGGGCTCCAGACTGACAGCAGAGAGCCTGACATAGGGCTCGAACCCATGAACCTGCGAGATCATGACCTGAGCCGAAATCAGACACTGGACCAACTGAGCCACCCAGGTGCCCCGCGCCTTCTCTTTTATGCTACTTCCTAACTGCACCTAATTGTACCTTGTCACCACATCCTCACTACTCCAGGTCTTGCACCTGGCCCAGAGCACTTATTTCAGGTACTGATCCCTACAAGGCATTTGGATTTATGACAGTAGGCCTAAAACGTCTTGCTTCTTATCAGGGGTCATGTTCTTATCTTAATCTTCTGTCCTTTTGTTTAGGCTTTATGATCTGTATAGCTTCCAGGTCATTCCTGTCCTGGGCGAAGTCATCGCAGGAGACTGGAAGTCCTACCAATACCTCGTAGAGAGTATCCGACAGTTCCCACCTCAGGTACAAAACCATTATTTTACAACAAAGGCCCTAGAGTTTAAATCCAGGTGATCCTTGCTGTAGCTTTCTTTGTGTTTCAGGAGGAGTTCAAAGAGATGATAGAGGGTGCGGGTTTTGAGAAGGTGACTTACGAAAGTCTCACATCAGGTATTGTGGCCATTCATTCTGGCTTCAAACTGTAACTCCTTTACCGTCCTGGAGTGCGAACCAGTCACATCCTGTCAAAAGCCTGGAAGTAAAGGCTACTCTGGCAAGTGAGACCAGCAGCAGACCATCTCCTCCTAAGGAGGTGTGCTTTGGACTCCTGTTCTCATGTGACCAATCTCAAAGTGGAAGAACCAGATTCTTGTCACGTTGAGCTGCTTCAGGTCTTCTCCCAGAGGTATTTGGTCTATATTTTGTGCTGAACTCCTGCTAATTTTTCTTGGCTGTGCAGTGTGTGGTTGAAGTAAAGCCAGCACTACTTCTCATTTTTGAAGTGCATTTGTAGCTTCTCTGCTGGAGCTACCTTCCAGAGGGATAATGAATCATTTGAACCCAATGATGATTTGAACCAGAAAATATCCTGGCTGTACCTGAGTCAGCCTTTCAGCCTAGGACTAAGTCTGGGGCCAAAAACCCAGCCCAAGCCAGAGGCTAACAATCACACCTAGAATTATGAACTGAACCACGGAAGGCGTTTACAATTTGTGTGGTATTTGTTTTTTCTTCTCGGGGAGGGGCTGGTGAGGGAACTACATTTTTGTCATCACTCACTCAGTCCTCTTCCACCAAAACCACCATTGTATCCTCAGTGCCTGTCATGAAGAAAATAACAAATCCTTGTTGAAAGAATAAATGTACCAGCAAACTCCTGCTTTTGTGTTTTTTTATTTATTTCTGAGAGAGAGACAGCGTGAGCAGGGGAGAGTCAGAGAGAGAGGGAGACACAGAATCGGAAACAGGCTCCAGCCTCTGAGCCAGCTGTCAGCACAGAGCCCGACTCGGAGCTCGAACCCACGAACTGTGAGATCATGACCTGAGCTAAAGCCAAACAGTCGATTGAGCCATCCAGGCGCCCCCCTGCTTTTGTGTTTTATATGGAGAGCTTTTTTTCTTTTTGAGAGAAAGAGCGCGCTTGCACACACAAGTAGGAGAGCAGGAGGGGGAGGAGCCGAGGGAGAGAATCCCAAGCAGGCTCCACTCCCGGCATCAAGCCCAACACGGAGCTTCGGCTCACAATCGTGAGATCATGACCTGACCCAAAATTAAGAGTCGGACATTTAACTGACTGAGCCGTCCAGGTGCCCCTCCAGAGCTTCTTTATCAAAATACATTTGAAGGCTTTTACAGCCAAAAAAAATTAGTTTTCAAACTATCTAGCCTACCCCTCCTACCCCCACACCCCCCAGTACTAAGGAGCAGAGCTGGGCACAGCACTGGTCTCCTGGGTACAGTCCATTTGATGTTAAAGTGAGGCCATAAATATTGAGAAGTGAGTGAAGCTTAGGGTTTTTAAGAAGCTTTAGTAAGAAATTGCAGAAAGCAACCTGTGACTTGGCTGGCCATGTGCTTATTGTGGTTAATTAGTTCAAGGCTATTTCAGAAGCCTTCAGATATATGCCTTGTTTTGGTCTGGCCCAGTAGGGATCATTTATGTACCTTCACTCACAAGATCTTGCCCTGTTATTGAAAAGCTTTCAAGGGTGCCTGGGTGGCTCAGTCAGTTAAGCATTTCAGCTCAGGTCATGATCTCACATGACCTGAGATCAGGCCCCGCCCTGGATTCCGAGCTGACAGCATGGAGCCTGCTTGCGATTCTCTCTCTCTCTCTCTCTCTCTCTCTCTCTCTCTCTCTCTGCCCTTTCCCTATTCACACATGCACGTACTCTTAAAAAAAAAAAAGGCTTTCAGACACAGCTATCTATATATAACTATCTGAAAGAATAACAAAAGAACATTTGACAAAGTGCTAACCCTTAGAAAAACTTTCAGTTTACATTTTCTCAGCCAGCTGGAGTCCTTTAGCCTTTGAAATTAGAGTTAACAAGCAGCAGAAACTGGAAGGAATTTCATAAACCATCAACCCAGTTCTATTTCCCTGGCAAAGTGGTTTTCTCACATCTGTATCAAAAACAGGGCTACCTGTGTGGCTCAGTCATTTAAACATCTGACTCTTGATTTCGGCTTGGGTCCTGATCTTTCCATTCATGGGATCAAGCCCTGCATCTGTGTGCTGACAGCCCAGAGCCTGCCTGGGATTTTCTCTCTGCCCCTCCCCTGCACCCTCTCTCTCAAAATAAACATTTAAAAATAAAATGTTGAAGGCTGCCACTTTCAGGCAGTAGATATGGGCCTGATCAAATTAGAACACCCCTACCCCCAACATCCAGCCCTTTGTGGACTTAAATCAGCTCTGGGGTCTATTACTGGAAGACTATTTGGAAGTAGGGCTAACTATACAAGATTGATACAGCTTTAGAGACTTCAAATTGAAATATAACCAGGTCACAAAAGAGAAAAAGAAAAATGAATTATGGGAACATCTTCAGTCTGTTTATATAAATACAAAACTAAATCAACTCCGTTGTACTGTTCCACAGAATCTCATCCTTCTTTCCTGCAGCAAGCAAGGGGAAAATTCTCCCATCTTAACTACGATAAAACAGGAAAAATAATTGTTTGCCTCTCTACCCTGAAACTTTCCCAGTCCTAACATAGCTCAATTTCACTATGATTCCTAAAACCCCAAGTTCCAGATTTAAAACCTCTCCCAAAGATACTACAACCTAATGCTGCTCTTAAGATGGAGTCCTCTCGGGGCGCCTGGGTGGCTTAGTCGGTTGGGCGTCCGACTTTCGCTTAGGTCATGATCTCACGGTTCGTGGGTTCGAGCCCCGCGTTGGGCTCTGTGCTGACTGCCAGCTCAGAGCCTGGAGCCTGTTTCAGTCTGTGGCTCCCTCTCTCTCTGACCCTCCCCTGCTCGCGCTCTCTCTCTAGAAATAAATTTAAAAAAAAAAACCTTAAAAAAAAAAAAAAGATGGAGTCCTCTCAACTCTATCCTCCCCTTCTGTGTCAGCAATAGCTCAGCTGCTCAGAAATCCTAATTGCATCTCACAGATCCAAAGTGAAACAATAAAGCCTTACTTCACAAGAACATTGAAAGTAACCTAGGGAAACTAGAAAGCTAGGACCTTTCTTGCAACTTCCAAGAGGAGTGTGGGTTGTTTCAGCCCCTGGCATGTTTCCTTATACCTACAAAAGCCAAGTCTGCTGCATTTGCTTTTCTTCATAGAAAAGACTTAAGTCTTCTTAAAATCGATAGCAGGAAACCTTTAATGAAAGTTACTTATCCACAGCTTTAATTGGGTCTTTTAATGAAAGCCTCAATTCACATTTAATTGTTAATGGGGCTTCTAAGCACAGCTAGTTAAATCACAGCACAGCAGGCTTACATGTTTAAATTCCTGCAAAGACTTTATTAGAATCACATGGAGGGCTGCTGCTCAGAAACTTTCATTTTCCTTTTTAAGACTACTTTTAATCTTTTGAGCGTCCTTTTGGGACAAGGCAGGAAAGGAGGGGTGGATAGCCCATACCCCAGCAAATTTCTCATTAGCTCAACTTTGTAATTGGCTTTACAGCCACAGAAAGCTTCAATAAAGTTCTACACATTCATTCATCATCACCTCCCAAGGCCTGAGATCCAGAACATTCTACAGTGTCTTTTAACAAAATGAACATTTAAGGATAGTATTTATCAGATTAGCCATAAGATTTAATCTGAAAGTTTCTCTGCCATGCATTTCTCAACATGCACTTCTGAGTAGTTATTCTTCCATGCACAACAGCTGCAGGAGGGGACAGATTAAAGACTCAAGAGCACGAGGAATACGCCAGTCTATTAAATCCCACAGAAACCAACTTCAAGGCCTGACCCCCACTAACCTACTCAGGATCAAGTGATAGGCCATTTTCAACCCTAGATTTGAACAAATCGTAACTAACACATACTTCTCCAACAGATTTATTTTTTGAAAGGAATGGATTTTGAGGAGGAAAAACATGGGATAAGAGGTATGGAATAGAAAATAAATACAAATGTAAGCTGTTTTGCTAATTGTTTTATAACCACAACAAATTCGTACAGAGAATGCCCTGTACAAAACAACACAATAAAAGGTTCAAAGATCGAGGTGTTCCCCTAGGCAAGGCTGAAGATTTCAGTCTCTGGTATTTGGAATTTAGGCTGCAGTCCTTGTTTTTGGATGGATCACTGGGTGTGTGACACAGTCCATGCGATTAACCAGATTTGAACAGAAGAATGGCCACTTGGCCCAGGTAGAAGTAGATGAAGTGTTTGGTTTCATGTGTCACGTAACTACCGAAGTTCCTCCCCACGATGCAGTGCCAGGTGGGGTTGTACTTCTTGTCAAACTCCTGGTGGGGGGAGAGGGGAGAAGAAAAAGAGAACACACTAGAATTTCAGTGCTAAACCAGAGGTCAGAGTTTGCCTCCTAGATTAGCAGAGCCTGTAGGGGCAGAAAGGAGGAACGTTAGCATCTGCAAATTCTTAGCATGAAAGAATGTTCCCCAGGTCCAAGTCGCCTACATAGTGCATTAATGCAAACATACTTGCAGTCTGAGCTAAGCTGAGAATGGGGGTTGGGGAGGTAGAAGGCAGAAAGGGCAGCCTCAAAGGGCGCTTTGTTATCACAGTAATTTCACCTTCGTATCTTTTATGATATTGTTAATTAACAGCAGGTGAGAACAGTTCCAGTTTATGTCATGTGTAAACAGAACAAGTGATATCCTACTGTAGGTCACGCACCACAAAATCCAAACGGTCAATAGTTAGCTGAAAATACCCTATTCCTTAACTGCACTCCAGAATCCATGAAAACAAAAGAGGTCCAAAAGGGCAAAGCCTCAATTAGCATCTAAACCTCTGTGGATCAAAATTTAAAAAGGGGCAAGATCCTTTGCAATCCACTGATCCTACAGAAAGAATGCTAGAAGCAGAATCTGACAGCCACCTGGTCAGATTTTATCCTTCATGATAATTTCAATAGCCCTCTCTTCCACATCTATCCTGATGATGCCCATCTACCTACCACCTGGTACACAAAGATAGCAAATTGCAGAAACAACTTTCCCTATTTTCCCGCACCCCAGGGGGCTGAGGCCTAGAACGCCCGTGATAATTTCTTTGCTTAGGTGACTGTAAGGCAAGGGCCAAAGCTAACCTTTCTCTGTAAAATTCTTACAATTCTGTATTGAGTTACACAAAATTCGGCTCTCATATAGGGTGTGCAGTATGAACATCTTTCAGATCTACTGGAGTAACATTCTTACAAGCTAGATGAACGTACTGCTGAGTTGGTCAAAAAAGGTATTTCTGTTCCATGTCAAGTCTCTCATCTCCGTATTCTCAACTGGGAACCCTCCCACGGCTTAGGCTGCCAGCTTCCTTCCCTTCCAGAAAACACAGCTCGGAGAAATTGGCAGTCCTGCCAGCTTTCTACAGAATGCTATTTACCAAGCCCTCGCCCCAGCCCCCTAACCACCACTACCACCCACTTTTCCTCAGCTGCCGACTGAACTCCCCACTGGAAGGCTGGCAACACGTCCCTCCGACCAGGCTGGAAAACACCCACGCAGCCGCCCCCGCCCCCTCCGGAACACCCAGATGGATCCTCCGCGCAGGAATCCTGCAGAAAGGGGAACCGCTGCTCCCCGATCCTAGAAACCGTTGCTAGGTGGCGCTTTCCCCCCGCGGAGCTGGGTAATAAAAAAACTTCGGGCGCCGAGGGTCTGGTCTTCTCATCAGGAGCGCAGAATTCATCTGCGTCCTTTCTGGAACCCTCTACACCCGAGCTGCCCTGCGTGCCTCCAAGGACCTCTGCCAAGCGCTCTGGGGACGCAGCATCGGGGAGAAGGGCTAAGTTGTAACTCGCCCCAGCTGTGCGCAAACGGCCCGAGCCCCCCGCCCGCACCCCGTC
The DNA here is from genome assembly GCF_008692635.1 of Crocuta crocuta. Taxonomy (NCBI): domain Eukaryota; kingdom Metazoa; phylum Chordata; class Mammalia; order Carnivora; family Hyaenidae; genus Crocuta; species Crocuta crocuta. Next base: position 1,903,626 of record NW_027530357.1, read on the forward strand.
CTCACCTTCTTAATATGGGCCGCAATGTCCTTCTCTATGTTGTATTTCTCCAACGCCTGAGTCGCACACTCCACCGAGTCCTGTTGCATCTCCTCCGACATGTCGGCATTTTTGATCACGGCCTTTCGGTCACACATGGTTACCTGGGGGGCGAGGCCCGGGCAAGGGGTAATAAGTTGGGGTGCTGGATGCGCCCGAAGCGCCAGCTCCCCCAGCCCATTCCTCCCGCCCCCCCACCCCACTTCTCAGAAAGCGCGGGCCGCGAAGACCGAACGGCGAGAGAAGTCCGTCGGGGGATGTACCCAGGCGAGGAAGCCCACTGTAGGCCCCGAGAGTCCCTCACCGAGGAGCAGGGGGTGGGCAACTGCAACAGTCTCCTGGGGGAGGGGCTGACGACGCTCACACCCGGCTGGAGATACCGTCGCTACCGAAGCCGTGGCGCATCTAANGCTCCCGCCGGCCCCGCCCCCCACCGAACGTCCCCATTGGCTTGACGCAGCCCCCAGGACTCTCCCATTGGTCCATGACCTCAATGGTTCCCTCAGGATCTTTCTCCTGCATTTTGTTGCGGACCACAATGCATCTCTCGCGGCGTCGGTTGCCCCGGCAATGGGCCGCACGCGGTGAGGCCCACACACTCCGAAGGTGGAGCTGGGGCGGGGTCTTAAGGACCACCCAGAGACCAGAGGGGTGCGAGGGGACTTTGTGCCCAACCCGGGAGAAGTGCCTTGAAATTTTCGAAGGTTGTCCCAGGGTAGGTTCTAGAATATCTTGGGAAGCTGGGTGTCCTACGTACCTCCCACCTCCACCCCAGGTCCAAGGATTTGGGGATTCTGACTGAGGTAACCAGTCTCTTCACTGACAAGGTATCTCTGAAGGAGGGCCGGCTTTATGAACAAGTGACCAGTGCAGTCGCAGAAGAGGCGCCCTAGGGTTTGGTTTAATGCTCTACCCTCACATTCTTGAAATTCTTGTTTCTTGTTGTTTTGTTTTGTTTTGTTTTGTTTTGTTTTTAACAAGGGACCCCACATTTTCATTTGGCACTGGGTCCTGCAAATTGTATAGCCGTTCCTGTCTTGAAATTTGGGGCAGGGGGCCGAGGGAGGCCCGGAGGTCTTCAGGAATGGAAGGAGGTTTCCTATCCTGCTGGGCAATGGAGACTCCCCTCTAGGGGCTCGGGGGCCATCTGGGTGGATTTGGGAGTGCTGATACCAGGTGTGTGTGTCCAGGGTGGGGCTTGCTTCTTGCTCTGATGAGGCAGTCTTTCCTGTGTGGGAGCTTCTTGGTTGAGGATGATCTCCAGGGCGGAGGTGCCGAAATGGATAGAAAGGCATCCCTCAGCGGTATTTTCCTCTGACTTTGGGAGACCAACCACTAAGTGGCTTAAAAAGCTAGGTCTTGGGGGGTTGGGGAGCAGGAACAGATCTGGATTTAAATCCCAGCACTGTCATTTACTAACTGTTTGAATGTCAGTTTTCTTATCTGTGAAGGGGGACTAACTGTGAAGGGAAACCACTTCATGGACACTTTGGGAATATTAAAGGGACTAATAAAGCCTTTGAAGTTCCTCAACACAATGTGTGGCATGTAGCAGGTGCTCAACTAATCTTATCAAAAACTATCAGCTGATGGAACTGTCCCAAGAGTCAAGCAAGATTTTGACCAACCCTTAAATGCCTATAATGTGTTGTTGAACTTCCATGCCTATAATGTGTTGTTGAACTTCCATTAGCAAGTTATGAGATTCATCATGCAACCAGAAGCTTTTTGTGTACATTTCTGCATTTTTATTCTTGACCACTTACTCTTAGTAACCCGAGACCCCTTAAAACAATTGGACCAGACAGGCACACAACTCCAAAGAGAAACTGATGGGAATAATGAGGACCTCAGGTCCACGTGTGCATATCAATTAAGTAAAATTAAGAGGCTTTTCCAAGTTCCAGGTTTCCAATGAAGGGATTATGGGTTTCATGAGTTAAAATAATTCTATATGGTGTTGCTCCTGAGGAAGAAATTGAGCTGGAAATAGGGGTGAGGCTGGGTTGCTGCTTCTACCTGACTTGGGTGCATGATTCAGAGCTGTGGAATCTCCTCATGATGCCAGAGGCTGAATCTTCTTGGGAGCCTTTAATTTATAGAAAGCATATATATATAATATATATAATATATATATATAAATTTTTTAAGTTTATTTTTGAGAGTAAGAGAGAGCACAGCCAGGGAGGGGCAGAGAGAGAGGGAGGCACCGGATCTGAAGCAGGCTACAGGCTCTAAGCTGTCAGCACAGAGTCCTGTGTGGGGCTTGACCCCCACGGACTGGAAGATCATGACCTGAGCTGAAATTGGACTCAACCAACTGAGCCACCCAGGCGTCCCCCTCTTTGCTCATTTATATTTCAGCTCAAATGCCACCTTCCCTGACATCCCATCTCTACCAGCCCTCTACCACCACACTTCAGTGACTTTGACAACACTTATTTTTACTCTACTGTACTTATTTATTCTTTCAGAAGAATTATCTCATGTATTTATTTGCTTGGTTATCGTCTCTCCGTCCCTATCTTGTTCACTGCTGCATCCTCAGCATCTAATTCAATGTCTACATTGAATATATAGTATGCATTGAATTAAATATGCATGGAATTAAAATTACCAGGTCTTATATCCCCATTTAACAGATTAGGAAGTTGATTTTCTCAAGGTCACATTGTTAATGAATAAGTTCTGGGTCTGCATGACCTAAAATCTATTCTCTTAACTTCACTATTATTATATTTAGCTGAGTAGACAGTTTGCCTTTTTCTTATTTATAACTTTGAAGATAAAGAGTTTGAAATGGGATGATGTTAAAGTTTTATTTTTTAAGTTTATTTTTTTTTATTTTGAGAGAGAGAGCACGTGCGCAAATGAGAGGGGCAGAGAGAGGAAGAGAGAGAATCCCAAGGAAGCTCCACGCTGTCAGCAAGAAGCCTGACTGCGGGCTCAGTCCCACACAAACCATGAGATCATGACCTGAGCCAAAATTAAGAGCCAAACGCTTAACCGACTGAATCACCCAGGTGTCCCTAAAGTTTTCTAACTAATAATAGAATTTTCTTTAATAAATGTTTATAACTTTTTCTCCATTTGTAGCACCTGCCTTCCCTGGCATCTCCTGTGTTTGTACTGCTCATCTCAACCAGCTCTTGAGTCTAATTATTTTCTTTAAATTGGAAAGTAGTACACTACCAGAGACCGCTGCCTTCCTGGGCTGTGCTTAACCCCTAGAGACCCATTAGGGATATGGTTTCTAGGAACCAAAAACCTTTCTGCCTTTTTCATTCCTTTATCACTTATTTTTGCAGAGTTATTTCTCATTTCCTGTCTGTTCATGCCACAGTGAGGCATCCCCTAATTGGAGAAATGTACTGTGCAGCAAGGATGCTTCGAATATGTACCTAGAACCAGTTACAGTCCCATCCTCAAGGAGCTTCTAGTCAACAGGAACCTAATTCTTCTAGTATCATAGGTTCGGGGGTTTGAAAGGACTTTAGAATGCAGGGGTCCAACCGGTAACACTGGGTGAGGTGAGGTAGGTGGGGGTGGTAGGAACCATGGCAAATAGAAAAGCCCTTTTAAAGGTGTGAGACAGATATTGCCATTTGGGAATGCTGTCCCAGTGTTGTTAAATCTTCTGATTTTCAAGAGAGATCAGAGATCTGGATTATTTTTGTGATGAATGTTTTTAGGGCGCCTGGGTGGCTCAGTCAGTTGAGCGTCTGGCTCTTGATTTTGGCTCAGGTCATGATCTCATGGTTTGTGTGGGATTGAGTCCCCAGTCTCTCAAAAATAAATAAACTTTAAAAAATTAAAATTAAAATGCAGTGCAAGCTAGATATGATCTATGGTCCTCTCGTCCAGTTAAATATTCTCTTTTTGTAACCAGAAGACAGACTCAGAGAAGGTACAGTATATATGTGTATGATCACACACATATATATTTAGTCTATGTCTAGAGTTCCTGACACAGAGCTCTAAATACCCTTGGAATTTTCTGAGCGATAAGAGCATCATTTGTTATTCCTAATGAGCCCCTATTCACTGCTGACCCTGAATTGGTGCCAGTGAGGTGACTCTTTGTGAGGAGGGTGCTGGATAGCTTCAAATATCTAGATAGCTAGTAACAAGAGGAAACAACCTTGTTATTAGAGGTTTGAAACTTTTTACCCCCTACTCCAGTTATGTCCTCTTCCCTAACCCTCCCCATCTCCTCACTGGGGAGGGGAGAGAGGCTGGAGATCACATTGAATCTCCAGTGGCCATGTTATATATAATGAGCTCTCCATAAGAGCTCCAAAACCTTGACATTCTGTGAGCGTAGCACCACTCTGGAGAGGGCATGGAAATCTGTACCACCCCACCCCCAATAGGCCTCTCCTCTGGTTTGGCTGTTCCTGAGTTGTCCTTTATAATAAATTTGCCATAGTAAGTAGAGTGCTTTCTTGATTTCTGTGAGTTGTTCTAGAGAATTATCACACCTGAGAAGGCTGTCATGGGAACCCCCAAATTTTTGGTCTTCTGGGTGAAGTGAAGGTAGCCTGGGAACCTCGTGGGCAGGGGCCTCTGAAGTGGGGGCAGTCTTATGGGACTGAGCCCTTGAATTGAATTGTTGGATACCCAATTGATGTTGGAGAATTGAAGAATTGGTATAGAAAAATAAGTACTTGGTTTTTTTTGGCGGGGGGGAAACAGTGTCAGGAAAAAAGATACTACAGAAATGAAGGGACCTACTCGTGATTACATAGCGAGTTACTTATGGAACCTGGTCTGACTCCAAATCTGGTACTCTATTACATCAGACAGGCTGGCTTATCCTTGGGTGCTGGGGATTCTTTACACTCTGGGAGTGAGTGGAGTATGGTCTATGCCTGCTAATTGGCACATAATGTTTGCTAAATGGATGCTGAATAAATGAATGGATTTAGCACTAAAATTCCTACACTTAGAGCCGGACAAAGACGATATCTGGTGTAGTTTTGATTGGCAGCAGGGAGGGGACAACTCATCATAGCAGAGACTCAACAAACGGCCTTCTTGTTTGATCAGAACCATCTGATCAGATTTAGAAAGCCTGAGAAGAGGTCATTTCCAGGGTCCTCTGGAAGTTCAGATGACACCAGAGTAAACCCACTCTGACGCCACCAAATAGAAACCTCAGAAGTTTCTGAAATCATCCTTCATGATTTTTGCCAAACCTGAATCCTACCTCTACTATTTATTCCATTTTTCTTTAAACTTTTATCTTCCTAAATAAGTATGTTTTAATGGGCAAATGTATATGATGACCATAAATGGAAGACCAATCTCATTTGTCATAAATGGAAGGTAACTACAAAATATGAATAAGTATTTGAATATAAAACATTATGTCCTCATATTGTTTAACTCCTCTCAGAGACCACTAGTGATATGGTCCCACACTTGGGATGTGCTGACCGAGTGGAGGGTTCTTTGAGGGGGGGGGCATGTTGGATTTTACAATCCCCCTAGAATAATGCACAAAATGTGTGTTGTGCTCACAGGCATTTTCCAGGGAGAGGATCTATAGCTTCCATCAGATGCATGAAGGGATTTAGAACCCAAGGAGGGTAAAGAACAACTACCCTAGAATAACCCAAACTCCTGGGATGAATGTTATAATTCCCTCACCAGATCCCACTGAACTGGCCAACCTGGGGTTCCAGAGCTTCGCAAATCTGGGCAACTCACTCTGTTTTACTTCTAGATGCTAAATTTGCTTGAAAAACCTTCTAAACCTGAAAACATGCATTTTCTATTGCTACCATAGGAAATCACAATTAGCAGCAGCCAAAATTTCTAAAAACATAGGCTTTGGAATCAGACAGATCTGCCTGGGAAAAACCTAACTTGTGCAGCCTCCTACAAGTTAGCTAACCTCTAGAGGGGCAGGCCCCTGATTTTTAAACAGAGTTAATACCTTCATGATAAGGTGGTGGTAAGGATTATATTAAATAGTGCATCTAGAGGTAGCTCAGTAGGTTAAGTGTCTGACTTTTAACTCTTGGTTTAAGGTCATGATCTCATGGTTGGTGAGATGGAGCTCCCCGTCAGGCTCTGCACTAACAGCATGGAGTCTGCTTGCAATTCTCTCCTTTTCTCTCTCTCTCTTCCCCTTCCCCACTCATGCTTGCTCTCTCTCGCGCTCTCTCTAAATAAGTAAACAAACAAATAAATAAAGTGTCTAAAGACCTAACCAAGGACCAAAAAAATGGTAGCTATCGCTGTTGTGTATTAGCCTACTATATGCCAGGCATTTGGGACACATTGTCTCATTGACTTCTCACAACTCTATGAGAGTATATCAAGAACTGCCAGTCTCTCCATTACACAGATGAGGAAAATGAGGGTCAGAGAGGTGAAGTCCCTTGCCTGATGTCACCCTAGCTCAGAAATGACAGAGCTGGGTCTGACTCCACAGTCACATATGATAGATGGAACCTCTGAGCTGCCCTACCTCCCCAAAGGGAGCTGATGCATGTGCCAGGAGACTTTAAGCATCCTTGGCTCCTGGAAGAAGCCCCCTACATATATGTTGGAAGAATGGATGGATGGATGGAAGAAGGGATGGATATTTCAAACTGATTCAGCATTACTTCCTCTCACACTTGACCCTAGATTGATCCTTGACTATCTTGATCTTCCCTGGACAAACTACCTTTGTATTTTAGCCACCACACTTAACTAGGGCCTTCAGAAAGCCCTTTGGGATTATTCGTAAGCAAGCTGAGGGATTCCTTGCAGGGCTTGGAGCTCTACCCTCACACAAACAGGCTAGAAAGGATGACTACCTGCTTGCTCCACCTCCACTCGCCACTGGTCCAGGATTATGTTGTTCCCAGCCCTGTCCAACAGTTACTTTCCAAGGTTTTCTGGGACCTCAAACCCTTTCTTGGACCAGTTCTGTCACCAACCTAGCAGCCCTAGACCTCCCTTACCTGCAAGAACATGTGAGACATGGCTTTCTAGCCCCCAGAATTGATTCAAGGACTCCTGCCCAGAAAGGATGGGCTCCATGGGAAAGTGCATAAGGCCTAGGTTTGAGTCCAGAAGCTTCTTCCCCATGGAGAAGGGCTGGCACTAGCCTGGGGCTGGCAGGGAAATTGAACTTTAGAGCCAAGTACTGTACTGCAGTGCAGGGAGAGAGAGGCCATGCAGGCTAGGACAACCCAGGGAAGAAAAATCCCCTCTATGGCCAATAGCCAAGCCTTCACTGAAGGCTCACTGCTCAGCCTCCTGTCCATGGGGGCAGCAGATACATTCAGGAACATCCAGCCAGAGAGGCCTGGTAGGCCCTCTTCAACTTCCAATTAGTGGGCAGAACAAACCAGAGCAGAGCCTAATAGGACAGACTTTGAGGCCAGGAAGCCTTGGGTGTGCATCCTGACTCTACCCCTACTAAGGTGTGTAAGGTGTGTAACCTTAGGTAACTCCACCTCTTTGAGCATCAGTTTTCTTATTTATAAAATGTGGATCATAATAGTCTTTGTTTCTCAGGAACAATTTGGAGATTGAGATGGTGCGTGTCAAGTGTACAGTGCAGGACTTGGCACTGGGCAGAAGTCTGTTGACTTCTGTGTGCCTGTTGTGCCAGCTACCAATTATCATTGTTACCCTAAACCAGAATTTTTCCATTAACATTTAGGGCCAGAAAGTTTTTGTTGGGGGGCCATCCTGTGCATCGGAGGATGTTATCAGCATCCATAGCCTCTACCTACTGGATGTCAAGTGCACTTCATGCCCAACTGTGAGCAAAAATGTCTGCAGACAGCACCAAATGTTCCCTGGTGGGTGACATGGCCCCAGTTGAGAACTATTGCTGTGAATAATCTAGACTGAGTCCAAATGTCACAAATTCCAAGCTCACAGCCCCATGTAAAGACCCCAGGGCAGGCAGGTCTACTAGGGATGAAAGGATGAGACATCCAACAATTAGAGAACAGGTTCCCTCCAGAGAGGAGGACCTGTGTTTGCTCTAGGAGCTAACAGCCCCCTCTGACTCAGTAGCGGCCTCAGTGTTACTCTTTAGTTATATGCAAAGTGGCCTGAGTTAAATCTCAATTATTCTAGGGCCCAGACAAAGGGACAGGTAGTTGGTATCTGATTTCTGGCATCTGCATTCTTTTTCACTGACGGGGAGAAAACTTGATTCTCCAGGACTCAAGAGTTCATTCAGACCTTCATTCATGACTGCTGAGAGATTTTTGGGAGAACTAGATGTCAGCCATTGTTCAGGGTGCTGAGGATTAGGATATTGTGATTTATAATGAGAAATATATATTTAGTCTTCAACCAGGTTCCTGGCTACCAGCTCCCAAAATCTTGGAATTTCCTGAGAAGTTACAGACATGGTTTAGTCAATCATGCCTATATTATGAAGCCTCCATAAACCCCCAAAAGGACAGAGTTTGGAGAGCTTCTGGTGAGCACGTGGAGATGTGGGGAGAGGGCATGAAAGCTCCTAGCCCTCTCCCCATACCTTGCCCTATGTGTCTCTTCCATCTGGCTGTTCCTAGGTCATATCCTTTCATGATAAACTGGTGATCTAGTAAATAAAATGTTTCTCTGAGTTCTGTGGGTTGCTTGAGCAAATTACTCAAACCCAAAGGAGGGGGTCGTGGAAATCTCTGATTTATAGCCAGTTAGTCAGAAGTACAGATAACAACCTGGGCTTGGGACTGGCTTCTGAAGTGGGGTGAGTGGGGCAGTCTTACAGGACTGAGCCTTTAACCTGTGGATTCTAATGCTATCCCAGGTGGAGAATGTCAGAATTGAGTTGAATTGTAGAACATCCAGCTGGTGTCCAGAGAATTGCTTGTTGGTATGAGGGAAAACCTCCTCCCCATATATAGTGAGTGGTGACCAGAACCCTATTAGGAATGTACAAGAGAACAAAATGGGCAAAGTCCCTTCTTCATGGAACTTATATTCTAACAGGAAAATAAAGATAATAAGCAAAAATATGTCATACCCTGATTAGTGCAATGGATAAAAATAAAGTAGAACAGGGGCGCCCGGGTGGCTTAGTCTGTTAAGCGTCCGACTTTCGCTCAGGTCATGATCTCGCGGTTCGTGGGTTCGAGCCCCGCGTCGGGCTCTGTGCTGACTGCCAGCTCAGAGCCTGGAGCCTGTTTCAGTCTGTGACTCCCTCTCTCTCTGCCCCTCCCCTGCTCACGCTGTCTCTCTCTCTCCTACAAATAAATAAAAAACATTAAAAAAAAAAAAAACTTGCAAAGCTGGTTGCAGGAACTTTGACCCTTCTCTTAAAAAATAAAATAAAATAAAATAAAATAAAATAAAATAAAATAAAGTAGAACAAGAGAACCAAGGGTGACAGGATGAGGAGTCTTATTTTAAGTAGAGGTTTCTGGGAAGGACTCTCTGATAAGGTGCAATGTGAGCCAAGATTTGATGTCCTGGCTACTGGGTGGAGGATAGACTGTACAGAAACCAGTGGAGGCAGGGAGGCCAGGTAGAGGCTATTGTATCAGATGGCTTGAACCAGACAGAAGATGAGAGGTGGTTGACTTCTGGATATATTCTGAGGGTGGAGCTGACAGATTTGCTGATTAATTGAATGCAACATGTGAGGGAAGAGAGGAGCCAAGCATGGCTCTAAGATTTGTGGCCTGAGCAACAAGAAGAATAGATAGGGTTGGGGAAGGCCGGCCAAATCAGAAACAAAAAGTTGTTTTGGCCATGTTAAGTTCGAGATGCCTATTAGACATTCCAAGTGGAGGTGTCAAATAAGTAGTTGGATATATAAATTCTGGGAAGAGGTCCAGGCTAGTGCTATAATTTGGGGAGTCATCAGCTTATAGATGACGTTTAAAGCCAGGGGACTGGATGAGATCACCACTGAGGGAGAAGTACTTGAAGATGGAAGAGGCAATGCTTATTCAGCCGGCAACATTATCTGAGCTTTTAACATGGGCCAGGCCCTAAGGTAGGTGCTGGGTGTAAAGATGTATATCCCTAAGCACCTGCCACCCAAGAGACCCTCTGTTACTTAGTTTTTCCTGTCTAAGTGCTTTGGCCACTTAGTGGATAAACATTGAGAGTTCCTGCCCTGCCTCTTAGTCACTTACTCACTTTCTTCAACAAATACTTATTGAGTACCTACTTGTACAAGCTCCCCATCTAGGTACTAGGGACATGACAGGAAGTAAGTCAGTTATCACTGCATTCTAATGGTGTTTACATTTTGTATGTGGAGATGGGCGTTGAACAAGATGCATGTGATAATGTAACTGTAGTTGTGACAAATGAAAAGACAGAGAAGGTAGGCTAGTATGAGTTGTGTTAATGAGGGCTGTGCCCTCGCCTGGGAGGCAAGGAAGGCTTTCCTGGGAAGTCACAATTGAGGAGCAATCTAAAGGAGCAGGAACGTGCAGAAGGGGATGTACAGAAGCTTCTCAGGTGGAAGGAATAGCACAGTCAAAGGCCTAAAAGCTCGAAGAAGGTTGGCAGCTGACGGAAGGCCAACGTGGCTACAGAGAAGTGATCTGGGAGCGTGGGAGACATGAAGCTGGAAGAGAGGGCAGCAGCCAGACCTTTAGTGTCTTGTGAGCCTGGTAAAGACACATGGACTGTCCTGAGGCCACCGTTGGCCCTGAAAGGCTATATATGTCCTTAGAAGACTTGAACAACATAATTTTTCAATAGATCTTAATAGTCCATCCATAACTATTTTCCATCCATAATTTTTTGAAACAAGCTCATATTATTGGACAGTTGGGTTGTTTCAATTCCTCAATATTGTAACAACGCTTTGTTCTGATGAACATCCTTCAAAGTTAAAAATAATCTTTGTTTTATTCTACTTTCAGAAGCAATAGGTACTCATTGTACGAAAGTCAAACACTGCAGCAATTTAGAATCTGGAAAACAACATTCCTGGTAATCTTGCGATTCAAAGATAACAGCTGTTAAAATTAGATTTTTTTTAAATGCATTTAATAGCCTTTTTTCTTTCTTTTTACCAAACTAGGGTGCTTCTGCGTTTTCCATGTCATGACATATAAATCTGCTTCATTCTTTTAATTAACTTCCCTACATTTCCACCTGCCCACGCTCAGGTGTATGCATGCACTGCCTCCCCACCAGGTACCACGCATGAACCATGAGTGCTCCTATCTAAGGCCATCTCCCTGGCACTAAGTCCATCTTCTCTCACTCCCGTGATTGCCAGTTGGTCAAATCCTGCGTCATTAATTTCCCCTGTTTACTAGATTATTCCTATTAGTGTACATCCTGCAACATTCCCCATCTTTAATAAATGCCTCTCTCTTAACTATACATTCTCCTTTAGCTATCACCTCATTCAGCTCCAAAGGGTTGCTGCATAGTGAGTCCCCCCCTTATCTGTGGAGGATGTATTCTAAGACCCCAGTGGATGCCTGAAACCGCAGAGTACAGAATCCTAGATCTGTACTATGTTTTTACGATACGGACATACCTATGAAAATGTTTAATTTCTGAATCGGGCACAGTAAGAGATTAACAACAATAACTCGGCTAACAATTAACTAATAATTATTAACAGTGTACCGTAGTAAAAGCTGTGTCGGGGCGCCTGGGTGGCTCAGTCGGTTAAGCATCCGACTTCGGCTCAGGTCATGATCTCACAGTTTGTGGGTTTGAGCCCTATGTCGGGCTCTGTGCTGACAGTTAGCCCAGAGCCTGGAGCCTGTCTTTGGATTCTGTGACTCTCTCTCTCTCCCCTGCTCATGCTGTCTCTATCTCTCTCTCAAAAATAAATAAAACATTAAAATTTTTTTAAAAAAATTAAACAAAAACCATCTCCATGCTTTGGACTCCTATTTCAGTCCGCTTGGGCTACCATATCAGACCACCAGAACCTGGATGGCTTCTAAACAAACACAATTCATTTCTCACAGTTCTGGAGGCTGGCAGTTCAAGATCAGGATGCCGGCATGTCTGGGTTCTGGTTAGAGCCCACTTCCTGGCTTATAGCCGCCCATCCCTGTGTCCTCACATGGTGGAAGGAGCAGGGGACGGAGGGATATTCCTGAGGTCTCTTTTATAAGGGCCCTATTCCTATTCATGAGAGTTCTACCCTTATTTCTCCAAAGCCCTACCTCCTAATCCTATCACACTGGGGGGCAGGTTTCAACATATGAATTTGGGGGGTACATAAACATTCAGTATGCTGGAGCCCTCAAATTTGTAGTCAGCTAGGAAAAAAAAAAACCAACTGTGGGTAGACTGGGAACTCCATTTGCAGCCCTCTCCTAAAGTAATACAAGTCTTGCAAGACCAAATCCTTAACCTATGGGGTTCTGCACTAACTCTGGGTAGTGTCAGAATTGAGCTGAATTGTTGAACACAGAGCTGGTGTGGGAGAATTGGAGAATGAAATGGAAAAATGACACAGTATGTGTCAAAAAGAAAAAAAAAAAGACACCAGAGGAAGTCACTGGATATTCACAGTGTTAGATACACAGACTTTAACTGATATAAAAATTATAAGCCACAAATAGGAGAAAATTAACCAAAAAAAAAAAAAGATGTGAATAAATGGAAAGTAACATCAAGGTTCTAGATGGGAAAGCCAAACATAGCATGAATGAAAAAATTTTCCATATGTAAATTTACGGATTTAACACCATTCCAATTAACATACCAAAAAGGTATTGTACAGAACTTGATAGAAAGATGCTAGATTATGCTTAGACAAATCAGCAATGGAGCTAAGCCTTCCAGAGGTACAAAATAGGAAAGTTCTAGACTGGGGTCACACAGTCTTGGGGTCACAGTCTTGGCACCGCTGAACACCAACTCACCAAATCAGGGACCTGGAGGCCACGGAGGGTTTGGCCAGGCAAAAGACTGGGGAGGCAGAGGCGGAGAAATCAATGTTCCAAGAGGTAACCCCTACAAAAAGCAAGGGTAGGTTTTCAGACACAGCAGGTACTAGAGAAGCTGGCTGAGGAGTAGTAGGAGGTGAGAAGCTGGAGGAGGCACATCATGAAGAGCGAAGATAAGGGTGTGGAAATAGGGATCTCTCCAGGGGGCAGGCGCTTTGTCTCCTCCGCTGCTGAGTCCCTAGCATCTAGCTCAGTGCACACAGTAGGTCTTCCATAAATATCTTGGCGATCTCTTCATACCTGTTTGTATGGACTTGTTTTTTGTAACGTCTGCATAGCGTTCAGGCCTCCACATTTCCTATGTGACAGTCCCCCTCTGGATAGACCTTGAGGTTGCTTGCAGTTATTATTAGGGAATCACAGTTATTAAGAAACATTCTAGAACTTTCAATACTGCTTTCCTATATTAACGATCCCTCCTGTGGCCTTTCCTCCCCAGGGCCAAGAGGGATCATTGGATTTTTTTTTTTTTTTATTTTTTTTGCTTGGTCCCTTTCATTTCTCCTCAGTCCCAAACAAGCACCCTTTTGCTATTCACGGTCCCCTAGGAGACTGTGAGACTATATTCCCCTCAGGCCTTCGCCTCCCCCCAGCCCGCACATCTACTCCCCTTTACAATCATCCTATTCAGGGATATACAATAAACATTTGTATGGTAGAGGCAACTCACACCGATTTCCATCTAGCGCTGAAATACTTAGGACTTAATGTATATCCTAACCCAGCCAGGCTCTGATTTACACTAGGGCTTCTCACCGTAAGTCACCTGTGCTTCTAGAAGGAGAAAGAACACCCCTCACCCCCAACCCATGTCCTTATTGTAGCTATTGAGTTTCTCCCAAAGCACCCAGCTCTCTTCCGGCCCTCTCAGCTTCTTTGCGCATGTTTTCCCTTTTCCTCTCCTCTTGTATCTGGCTAACAATAGCTTCTTCTTCAAGTCCCAGAAGCCATTCCTTCTCTCGGAAGCCTTCCCTTGAACACCACACTCCAGTCTGGGTTAAGAGCTGCAGAAGCACCTGGTATTTCTTGTAGCACATATCCTACTTCACTGTAATTTCCTTTTTAGTTGTTTGTGAACAGTGTGAGGGCAGAGTTGGCGGGGTTTGGTTGTTTTGTTTTTAAGATTTTATTTTATTTTTTACTATTTTTTATTTTTTATTTAAAAAACCTTTTTTTAACGTTTATTTATTTTTGAGACAGAGAGAGACAGAGTATGAGTGGAGGAGAGTCAGAGAGAGAGGGAGACACAGAATCTGAAACAGGCTCTAGGCTCTGAGCTGTCAGCACAGAGCCCGACACGGGGCTCAAACCCATGGACCGCGAGATCATGACCAGAGCCGAAGTCGGCCACTTAACCAACTGAGCCACCCAGGTGCTCATTTTTTACTATTTTTTTTAGTGTTTATTTATTTTTGAGGGGGGGGGAGAGAGGCAGAGTGTGAGTGGGGGAGGAGCAGAGAGCGCGAGAGAGACACAGAATCCAAAGCAGGCTTCAGGCTCCAAGCTGTCAGCACAGAGCCCCAAGCGGGGCTCAAACTCACGAACCGCAGGATCATGACCTGAGCTGAACCACCCAGGTGCCCCAAGATTTTATATTTAAGTAATTTCTATACCCAATGTGGGGCTCGAACTACAACCCTGAGATCAAGAGTCACATGCTCTACTGACTGAGCCAGCCAAGTACCCCAAGCTTGGGTCTTGTTCACTGTTTGGTCCCTGGCACCTATGACAGCGCCACGCAGTTCTGTGGCTCAGTAAATATCAGTTGAATGAATGAACACATGTCAAGTGGGCAAGGAGTGGGGAAGCCACCAATATCCCAGGTGCCACGTGCACCACTGTGGGCTCTTAGGGCTGGGGAAGAAGCATTCCATAAGGGACAAAAACCTGTTTTCCTGCAGCTACCTTCAAGGAGTGTGTCTGGCAACCCAAGAGAAAGGATGAAATAACAAAAGAAACTGGTCTCCAGCTGCCTAGCTTCGGGGAATGTTTGTCAGTGTGACATTCACAGAAGCCGTGCACATGTGCTGACTGAGGGGGAGAGTCAGCCTCAGCCAGACAGAAGGGGGTTCAGCTACTGTGCATGTGTTAGCACTGAGGGATGTGTGGCTTAGAAGCTTCTCGGCTCTTCCTTCCTTTTTTTTTTTTTTTTATTTTACTTTAATAATCTCCAGATATTTCCCATATGTATGTATTTTTTACCTTTAAGGAATGTTTTTATTTTTGAGGTGCCATTACCAAATTATACTGACACAGTTCATTAAAAATCTGCTTAGTACAAGATTGATTTGAGTCCAAAAACATTAGGATTCTATTAAATAAATGCACCCTCTTGCTGCATCAAAAAAAAAAAATTATTAGCACTCTCATTAATCATTTCACACTCTTTTAACCCTTTGCTTGTGTTTCTGGTTTACTTCTGCTGTGAAATAATTTTGAAAGCTTTGTGATAGGGTGGAGAATGTTTACAGAAAACTTCTGGGTTGAGCGTAAGGAATTTGGGGCTGAGAAAACAAAATTTGGTGAACTTCAGGAGCCCATCTGTCATTTTGTACCTTAGTTCCCCTTTTCTGGAGCTAGAGTAACTCTTTTTTAAGTACTAGTTAATAAAGGCAACAGGTGTTTACTAAACGCTGTTAAAAAGAAAACCATAGGCCCAATGGTGTCACTGAGGTTAAGGCTCCAAGTCGGTAAACTAAGACCTAATACCTAACCTAACTGCAGTTTCAACCCCCCAGAAATGTAACCTTAAACCAGTCAACATGGGAATTTTCTGGTTCACACTAGGAAATTTAGTGATAGGCCCCTTTCAGTTCCCCTCAGGAGGATGACTTTGCCTAAAACAGTGGATCCTTTGCTAATAATTTGCTTTTTTCCACTCCCTCTCTACCTTTAAAAACCTTTCTTTTTCGATAGCCCTTTGGAATTCTTGTTTACTAGCTAGACTGGATGCTGCCTGATTCATGAATTGATTAATAAAGCCAATTAGAGAGGCGCCTGGCTGGCTCAGTTAGAGGAGCATGTGACTCTTGATCTTGGGGTCTTGAGTTTGACACATGTTGGGTGCAGAGATTACTAAAAAAGAAATAAACTTAAAAAAACTAAAGTCAGGGGTGCCTGGGTGGCTCTGTTGGTTAAGCATCCGACTTCAGCTCTGGTCATGATCGCACAGTTTGTGGGTTCGAGCCCCATGTTGGGCTCTGTGCTCACAGCTCCGAGCCTGGAGCCTGCTTTGGATTCTGTCTCCCTCTCTCTCTGACCCTCCCCTGCTCACGCTGGCTCTCTCTCTCTCTCTCTCTCTCTCTCTCTCTCTCTCTCTCTCTCTCTCTCTCTCTCTCTCTCTCTCTCTCTCTCTCTCTCTCTCTCTCTCTCTCTCTCTCTCTCTCTCTCTCTCTCTCTCTCTCTCTCCTAGAAATAAATAAAAATATAAAAAAATAAAGTCAATTAGATCTTTAAAATTTATTTGTTGTTGTTGTTATTTAACAGCACCTACCATATGTGCCAACATAATATGGCTGTAAAGGGAAATGATTGGTCTCAGTAGTTCTTCACCTTTGCTGAGGGGGTGGAGGGGTGTGTGTTAATAGACCTTTGAGAATGATGAACTGCACCATCCTATATGGTACCCACTAGCCACATTTGGCTATTTAAATTCATATTAACTAATTCCAATTGAAAATATTAAAAGTCAGTACCTTAGTTGGAGTTCTCACATTTCAAATGCTCAAGAGCCAAATGTGGCTAATGGTTACCACCCAGAACTCAGATATAAAATGTTTCCAATCATCATACAAAGTTCAACTGGACAGCATCACTTGGCTATTCTCTCAGAAAAAAAGACTCTTCTTTCAACGTGTAATACTTTGCATCCAATTTTGCAACTTTTACAATGTTGAGGGATTGGGATGGGAGTTGAGTGGGGAGGAGCCGTCAGTCATTCACTGGTCCCTGATGCCCCTGGATCCAAGAAAAAGAATCCCTGATATGACCAGCTATTTGAAACACTCCGTGTCAGAATAAAGCAAGTTGACAAAAATAAAGCAACAAAGCTGTTAACAAATTCAGGATGCTCATTGCTGTAAATGTACCTCCTCACAGGGTTCCCACCTGTCTGGCCACATTCAAAGAAACATCAGCTTATCCAAAAATAATTGAAAAACAAATATTAAGGATTGTCTGCAGTCTGTTAAGGAGACGGCAAAGGGGAATAATATTCACAACACACTGCGAATCTTCCTGAATTATCTTTCCCATCTTTTTCCTCTTCTCATCCTCCCACACATGGCACTTGCTTCCTGAAAGCTCTGCACCCCCATCCAAACCCTCTCCAAACCTAGTCTGCTGCTGCTTCTCCCCTTCCTCCCCTGCACAGCAAATTTCCCTATTAGGTAGCTCTGCAGAGTATGCTTTATTTTACTCCATCACACAAATACAGTGGCAAAGAATAACAAAGAGAAAACTCCCTGGGTGATGTGACCAGGCACATGTTCCACAGTGACACAACCCACAGCTCTCCCTGGCAGCCTGGATCTGTTTCTCTGAGATGAGTCATTTTCCCACCAATGGTATACTCCCCCATCACTACTTCTGTCCACTGCTCCCCGGGACCAGAATCTGGGAGAAGCTCATGACTGAGCCTGACACAGAAGAAAACATTTTGTTGGCATGCCAGAGGGAACTGATGTCATAGGGAAAGGGAGAAAACCAGATGGGCTGGTTCGCAGAATGTTTTATCCCTACTGATAATTGTTTTATTATTATTTTTTATTGGGCACTGCCTTACTCCCTAGTAGGGAGTGAATGGCTTGCTGTGGGAAATACATTAACTCTTAATAGTCTGCCAAGGTGAAAAGTCTTCTTTTCAAGCTGAAGATAAGCCCATTGGTGCCAATCTTATCTTCATATTAGCAAGATTAACATTACTGAGCTCCCTTGTATTTTAGGTGAAAGCTTATCCCTGTAGGTAGGGCAGTCCTATCCCATGTATCTGAGGACTCTGATGCCCATCCATGCCCATGCCCATGACCTGGTCATGCACCTGGAATTCTGTTTTCAGTGGACACATAGAGCCATCCTATTTCTCATCCTTTCTTGTTTTCCATACACATCTGAACTCATCATCACGTCCATCCCCTATAGGTCACCTCCTTCTGCTTTATTCCCCAGTTTAGAATGGTACTATTACATAACCAGTTTGCTAAGCCAGAAACTTGGAAATCAACCCGGACTCCTCTCAGGCCCCACACCCAATCTATCTCATCTCCCACATCACTGTGATATCCTCTCCTTGGGATAACTCACCTCCTTATATCTAACACCTGACATCAGGCCACTGGCATCTCTTGCTTGGAGGACTACGGCTGTCTCCCAACTGGTGTCTCCCTGCACCAGCTCCCATGTTACTTCCCTGTGTAACCTGCCAATCAATGGGCCATTTGGGGCTATCCCTGTTCTTGCCTATACTCACCTTTAGGTTAATTTGACTACATTGTCATATCTTCCCAGAACAATAAAAATCCAACTCCAAAATCATTAATGGATAATGTAGCTTTAAATGAAGGAATCTACGAAGTCACAGGAGGGGGCTTACATTGCAATTACACAGCAATACTTCCTACACAGACTGCTGGTCTCTCCTCTCTCCTCAAGATTCTCCGCCACCACCCCCACCCCCCCATTATGGCAACTTATTGCCACACCTCTCCTTCCCGCCCATTCCTTTCCCTACTATCCTGCAGCTGACCTCTAGTCAAATCAGCTCTTGGTCTCCTCCCAGAGACTTTTTAACTCCTACTCCCTATCTCTAATCCTCTTAGCTGCCACTTCCTTCTGAAAAGATCTCATTCTAACATAACTCCTTAAAACCCTCATGGCTACTCACTGCTTTCAGTAGAGTCCACGCTCTAAAACATGGCCTACTAGGCTTTGCAAGCCCCAGCCAGCTCCTTCTCACCCATCTTCCCCACTTGAACCCTCTGCCTCAGCCATGCTGTAGGGCAGTCGGAATCGGCCCTGGTCTGATGTGCTTTCTTCTTCTTCTTCTTCTTTTTAATGTTTACTTATTTTTGAGAGAGAGAGTGAGCAGAGGCGAGGCAGAGAGACCGAGAGATTGAGGATCCCAAATAGACCTGTGCTGTCAGTGCAGAGCCTGATGTAGGGCTTGAACCGAAGAAACGTGAGATCATGACCTGAACCTACACTGGATGCCCGAGCAACTCAGGCACTCCTGTTGGGCTCTCTCTTCCATGGGGGCGATCTGTCATGCTGTTCTTTTGGCTGAAAAATCCTCCCCTTTTTCCCTACGATTAACTCCTAGTGGTCTTTCAGGGCTCAACCTAAACATCTCCTCCTGGAAGCCTTCCTCATAATCTCGAAGACTGTGTTAGGTGGTCTCACAGCAGTTTACCTTTATTGCAACTGGGCTCTCAATGGCTGTTTGAGTAATAACTTGAATATACACTTTGAGGACAGAATCGTATTACCGCATGCCATGGGTCTCCTACAGGGCCTGAGCTACAGCAGTGGACTCAATGATGCCGAATAACTAGATAAGCAAAAGCTCAAAAGCACATCCCTGCCTAGGGTCTGTGGCCTTAGTAGAGAATGGAACCCATGAGCCCTTTAAACATTAAGCTATTCTGGCCTTGTTTGTGCTCTAACCTGCAACAGTTAGTACTTGGATTCACAGGGGAAAAAAATCTACCTTTGGGGTTCCATGGATGATCATAAATGACCCCTAGCAATTTAGCTGTGTTCCTTCTAATCTAGGAAGGCTGTAGTTGTCACATCTCCACATAAGGGCACATTTTCTAGGCTAGGTATGAATCCCCCTGGTGACTGCATGCTGCGGGACTTTGTACAATATATGCTGAATCATTACTTTCTTTTGGAATCATTACTATTTATAAGCAATCTTCCCTAGAGTACTAGTAGGCTAGCTGATTCCATTTCTCCTCCTAGGAGACTCTACCCAATTGTCTCTGACAGCATTTTTTTTTTTTTTTTTTTGATCTTTCCAGGCAACAATCATGTAGGAGAGGCAGGACTAAGAAAGAGGTATTAACACACCTAAACACACCCCAAAAATGGGAAGGCATTTGGCCTTTTGGATGCCTTTAGGATATGTAAGCTCCTATAAGTAAGGCTTTGTACTTAGACTCAAGATCATATTTGGCCAGGGCTCTTTACTGCTTGACTTCTGAAGGGTAGCAAAGAATGACTAGAAGCTTTACATAATCCAGAATACAACAGATGGTTCTGTTTTATTTTAGAAATAATTTATTGTGCTTTGTTCCAATTATAAAAGTAGTACATGCCAATTACAGACAATTTGACAAATATAGAAAAGCATAAGCATAAATAAAAATATAGAAATCATTTCCAACAAGAAGGTATCTTCACAAACATTTGGAAAGTTATTTTCTTCTATGCTTTTTGTTACAAGCAATGAATATATATATATTTTTTTCTCCCCTCCCCCCAGGAACCTCCAGTGTGAGAGTGTGTGTGTGTGTGTGTGTGTGTGTGTGTGTGTGTATTCCCTTGAACAAAACTGGGCAATACTTCTTAAATTTTTATTTTCTTTTTTTCCTCCAGAATATAAAGTGAAACATGGCTGCAGTAACTATATTCAGCTTTACAGAAATGTATAAGGTCTAGAGTGAAAATGCCCACAATTGCATTCTTTAGAAACAACTGGTGTCAACCAATTTAATAGATTCCTTGAGGGGCGCCTGGGTGGCTCAGTCAGTTAGCATCTGACTTTGTATGGCTCAGGTGATGATCTCACAGTTTGTTGGGTTCAAGCGCCGTGTTGGGCTCTGTGCTGACAACTCAGAGCCTGGAGCCTGCAGCCTGCTTTGGATTCTTTGTCTCTCCCGCCCCCCCGCCCCATGCTCTCTCTCTCTCAAAAGTAAAAAACAATAGTTTAACAAAAGTTAAAAAAAAAAAAAGATTCCTTGAGTATACTTACATGTGTATAATGTATATATTAAATACCATTCTATTTGTTTTTTTAAAATAAAGTTTATTTATTTATTTTGAAAGAACAAGTGCAAGCAGGGAGAGTGCAGTGTAAGAGAGAGGGTGAGAGAGAGAATTCCATTCCAAATAGGCTCCATACCACCGTCAGTGCAGAGCCTGATACAGGGCTCAAACTCATGAACTATGAGATCATGACCTGAGCCAATATCAAGAGTTGGACGTTTAACTGACTGAGTTACCCAGATACCCCTAAGTACCATTTTAAATTCATTTTAATTATAACTAAATTAGCACGACCTTAATATCCTTCAAAATATCATTTCATAATTCTGTAACATTCAATACGATTACATTGGACTACTCCCTTATCAAGCATTCAATTTTTTTAATTGCACAAAATGTAGTGAACATATATAATTTATTGTAACATTTTCTTATTTCCTGATGATAAAATCCTACAAGTGAAATTACTGGACCAAAAGGTATATACATCAGGGCCTGATATATTCCATCAATCTGCCTTTCAAAAAGGATATACACTCAGCAGTTACGCATGAGTGCCTAATTTTTGTCTTGATTTTAAAAGGCTCAGAGGTAGTATAACTACAAATCAACTGCTGTACCTTCAGATTAAATGTGTTTTTTTAATGTTTGTTTATTTTTGAGAGAGTGGGGAAGGGCAGAGAGAGAGTGGGGAGGACAGAGGATCTGAAGCAGGCTCTGTGCTGAAAGCAAACAGCCTGATGGTTGCTTGAACTCATGAACTGTGAGATCATGACCTGAGCCAAAGTCAGACACAGTTAACCAACTAAGCCACCCAGGCATCCCTAAATGTTTGGTTTTATTCCGTTGCTATTTATTGCTGACATTAACAGAGTTGGTTTTTTGTTTCTTGAGGGGTTTTTTTGGCGACCGCAGCAGGACACGAACAGAGTTTAACAAGTTTCATACCTGCCCCCCCATTTATTATGCAAAATTTCAGATATACAAAAACGTTTCAAGAATGGTACACTGAACACACTGAACGCACTCACCTTCTAAATTCTACAGTTAACATTCCGCTGTTTGCTTTTGCCTACTTGCCCATTAGGCATCAATCCACAGAGGTTTCATTTTTAATATGAAAGCTCTTTTTCTTTTTTTAAAAAAGTGTTTCCTTTTTTAAAAAAGTTTTTAACATTTATTTTTGAAAGACAGTGTGAGCAGAGGAGGGCAGAGAGAGAGAGAGAGAGAGAGAGAGAGAGAGAGANTAACCGACTGAGCCACCCAGGTGCCCCTGAAAGCTCTTTTTCGATCAAGACTCTCCTGATGCAAGGCCTCTATTTTTGGAGCGTCCCCCACGTTCAGTGCCCTGAACTTTGGGCAGTAAATGTGCAAAAGTGCCAAGGTGAGTGTCTAGCTGAGCTCGTGACACACTCGGCCTACAGGGTGGGGACACGGCTTCGGCTTCTAACCCTGACCTGGACTATGAGATCGGTTTTCTCACCTGTAACATGGGAATCCCTCCATCCCCGGTGAGGATGAAAAGCGCTCTACAATCACAGCTGAGACAGCTAAAGCTCCTTTACTCCTTCCTCATCTCCCTTGAAAGTCAAGGCCAAGCTCCGGAGGCCATCTCAGCTCTCACACGCACCTTAGTCCCCCCGCAGTTCTTAGACCCTCAGTTCTAAGCAAGTGTAAAATGGGGGCAGGTTCGCCCAGAGGGCTACTGACCTGAGTCTGCGGACCGCGACAGCCCCACCCAGCCCACGGTCCGGGACTCCCTCCGGCCGCAGCGCGGTCAGCCTGCGGCCCGGACCTGGCTCCCTCCCTCCGGCGCTCCGCACGCAGAGTGACAGTCTGCGGGGCCCCTCTGACCGCTGCCCGCGTCACCACAGCGAGTGCTCACAAAAGCCTGCGAAGCGGGCGGCGCTACAGAGGCAGAAAACTGAGGCCCAGGAAGCCAGAGTCACTTGGCCAAGTCCACCAAGCAGGCGAGTGAATTGCCTTCAAGGAATTCTGGGAATCGAACCCAAATCGCCCAGCCCCAAAGTCTCTCTGTCCTGNAGGGGGCGCCGGCCTGTGCGCAAGCGCACTCATCTCAGCGCGTCCCCTTTAAGACGATTCCTTTTGCCTCCGCCGACCCTTTCGCTTCCGCTCCGCCGTTCCCACAATGCAGTGCGGCTGAGCGCCTCCGAGCCCGCGGGGACGCTGCGGGGGGACCCCGGCTGAGGCGGCGGCGGCGACGTGGGCTGCGGCGGGCCCGCGGCGTCGGGCGGTGCGGATGTCGGGCNTCCTCCCTTCGGAGCCTCCCCTCCCCCCTCAGCGCAGACCCCTCACGGCGCCCCCGGGTGGAGGCTGAGGCCTCTCACCGCAGGCTCCGGCCGTCCTTTGCTCCGTCGTCACTTCCTCTAGGATTATTATTTTTTTTTTTTNGGGAACCTTCCGACCGACGTGCGCGAGAAGGACCTGGAGGACCTGTTCTACAAGTACGGCCGCATCCGCGAGATCGAGCTCAAGAACCGGCACGGCCTCGTGCCCTTCGCCTTCGTGCGCTTCGAGGACCCCCGGTGAGGCCCCGCTCCTCCCGCCCCCGCCCTCGGGCTCCCGCCTTCCCTGCTCCCTCCTCCCTTCGGAGCCTCCCCTCCCCCCTCAGCGCAGACCCCTCACGGCGCCCCCGGGTGGAGGCTGAGGCCTCTCACCGCAGGCTCCGGCCGTCCTTTGCTCCGTCGTCACTTCCTCTAGGATTATTATTTTTTTTTTTTACTTTATTTAAAAACACAAAAGCAAGGTCTTTGGAGGGCCCAGGCCCGCCCAGACCGGCCCCGGGGATGGTACACGCGCCCATTCTCTCCCTCACGGCTGGAGAGGCGCCCCTCAGGGGCAGCGGCCCGGGGCCTGGGACCCTGTGGCCGGAACCAGCCGGAC
>NW_027530357.1:1927648-1968532 GCF_008692635.1 Crocuta crocuta
AGGGGAAGGGGCCGGCCGCCCTCCCTGCCCACCCCTCCCCCCAGCCAGAACTCGCCGTTAGCGGGGAACAGACTGCGGGGACGGGGTTGCCTTCGGGGGCTGAAAGGGGGTCTCTGTGATGGAACAGATCGCCATCCGCGCGCGCTCCTCCCCGCAGGGTCCCGGCCTCGTCCTTCTAAAAGCACAAGGGGGTTGGAAAAACTTATAGAATGATCGGGGTGGGGGTGGGGTCTCTTGATTTCACTCCACTCCTCGGAGGGAGGCACCGCTAGATGCTTAGGGCCCCAAGCATTTGATCCCTAAACTGGCTCAGAGGGGTCTTTGTGATTTTGCAAACTTTGTCGGCCTGATGGCCGGAAAAGGCCTGGGAACTTTCAAAACTGCGGTTGGTGCTTCCCAGGAGCCACCGCATTGGACTGGCCACTCCGCCTGGGGTAAACGAGAGCCCGGTGTTCGGCAGCATTGACCCAGGGGGTGCTGTACCCAGTCTGCGCCCGGCGGGCTTTGCTGTGAGGACTGTCTTTAGGGGCCCTTGCCTACCTGGTGGAGGGGTATGGGGCCAGGAGGGCATCTGTGGACCGGGAGCTAGGAAGCACCCGGAGGCTTTGATGAGTCCCACAGAGCTCATTCTTATTGTCTTGCCATTTGCCTCAAAAAC
This sequence comes from Crocuta crocuta, assembly GCF_008692635.1. NCBI lineage: Eukaryota > Metazoa > Chordata > Mammalia > Carnivora > Hyaenidae > Crocuta > Crocuta crocuta. Next base: position 1,928,307 of record NW_027530357.1, read on the forward strand.
GGAACTGGGCATTTTCACAGAAATTGGAGAAGGTTTGCACCTCTGTTAACACACCTCCGGTGTGTTTTTTGAAGTCACTATGTGTCAAGTAGCACTTTAGCATTTTCAACCACCTATAAAAGAGGTAGTATTAGCCATATTCTGTGAGTGAAGAAGCTGAGGATTTAGAGTTGCTGATAAGAAAGAATGCTAGTAAGGGATCAAGGTAGGATTTGAACTCCCCTGTGCTGCCCTTCAGAACACAAACTTCCTGTATATGTGCTGCATTGTTATCCTTCCCTCCTTTCTTTCATAATAGAAAAGCTATCTTTTGATATCACTAGATGCCAAGATTCTAGCAAAGCACTGCACACATAGTGTGTTCTTTAATCCGAAGACTAACTTTGTGGGGGAGGCATGTTGTTCCCATTTAAGAGACCTGAAAACTGTGAAAACTTGATAAAAGCACTTACCCAAAGATGGCTACTAGCAAGTAGAGCAGTGATTGGAACTGGTCACTCTGTACTGAAATCTGCTCTTCACCCTGGCCATTCTGCCCCTCCTTCACTTCGTTACAAATATAGTCAGGTTTGCACTGGTCTTGGTCCTCCTTGCTTTTAACCCTGCGACTGGAATCGTGGTAAGCAATTCTGTGCCTGTGACAACTGAATGATGCCTTCGGCTCTGCTTGTCCATCCAAGCATTGAGGCCATTCTTTCTCCAGTCCAGTGCTGGAGAACCGACGTGGTTCTACTAGAGCCCTAGGGAAGACTGAAAGTGACTTCATTGAATATTTACCTCTCTGGCAAAACTGTACCCAGAGAGTGGTCTTTACAACTTAGCTTTCCAAACCATGCTGAAAAGGTACACATGAGAGAGTTCCATATTCCTCACAGAACACTAACTTGAGCCTGATTTTTTAAGTTTATGAACTTATTTTGAGAGGGACAGAGTCCGAGCTGGGTAGAGGGGCAGAGAGAATCTCAAGCAGGCTCCATGCTCATCGCAGAGCAGAGCTGGACGTAGGCCTCAATCCCACAACTGAAATCATGACCGGAGCTGAAATCAAGAATCAGATGCTTTCCTGACTGAGCCACCCAGGCTCCTCCCCAGAGCCTGATTTATTTTTAAATGATTTTCCTTTCTCTAGATTGGATGGTACCAGTCCTTGTTGATTATTAAAGGATTAGTGTGTGGTGGGCATTTTAAGAAACTGCTCACAGGGTTGGGAGAGATATACTGGTGAAATCAGTTATCTGTCAACAATTTTTTTCTGAATTAATCCTCTTACAAGTAATCTGTTTACTGTTTCATTATGATTTCATGTCTAGAAAACCGTGTGATAGCCATAAAGTTTAAATCTAATATCATTAAGTGTCTTCAAAGCAGTAGTGCATCAAGACTGTTTTTCTCAACTCTAGGTTTCCCTTTTATACTTGTTATTCATGCCCCTCACTGGGAAGTCAGTCAGCCTCCTAGGCAGCACTAACTCCACAAACTTTTCTTTGCAGAGATGCTGAGGATGCAATTTATGGAAGGAATGGTTATGATTATGGCCAGTGTCGGCTTCGTGTGGAGTTCCCCAGGACTTATGGCAGTCGGGGTGGGTGGCCCCGCGGTGGGAGGAATGGGCCTCCTACAAGAAGATCTGATTTCCGAGTTCTTGTTTCAGGTATGTTCTTTTCGAACTGAATGAGGTGATGCATGTAAAATACTTAGCACACAGTCTGGCTTCCAAGAAATGTTAGCTGTTACTCTTCAGTGCATGAAACATGGGCTTTCTTTTCAGTAAACTGTGCACAGTCTGAAGCCCTGTGGTCTTGCCATTGAGGCAGGTATCTTGCAAATGAAACTGCAAGGTAGTGAAGCCTTGGTAGAACATAAATTTGCTTTTTATAAAGGAGTTTTCTATTGTTGAGAGAGAACATGGCAAAACCCCATGAGCTAGAATTCTGTAGATGTTTTCTTTTGGAATGTACTAGGTTTCAGCCTTGCTAGACATTCCAGGAGCCAGATTTGAATAACTGCTCAGCCTTGGATCATGAAAAAGGCCAGATTTTGGTGGTGGCTTTGGAATTATATAAAAAAGAAAACAGAACAACTTGAAGTTTTAGGGATTGTATTGCAGATTATAGAATGATACAGAATGAAATGTCTAGTGTTGACAAGTGATGAAATGCCAAGCTCAGAGGTTTATGCCTCTTTTCAAAATAGTAATACAGTGGTGAAGACCTGGGGGCTTCTGCACATTACAGGGGCATTTTAGGACCATGGTGGAGTGAAATGTATTGAAGAACCTGGCACTTTTTTAGATATGAATTTCACACTGTCCAGCAGACTCCCATGGTGCTTAACAGTGATCCTCTCAGTATCTGCCTATCTTGTGTCCCTTTGTAATTTTGTAACCCCAGAACTCTATTCCCTCCTTTAGGATGTCATACATATCTTTTTTTCTCTCCATGCTGCTCTGAAATCCTGCTTAGAAAACTATTAGGAAATGGCTGCAGTCCTGAGCTGTGAGCGGTAAACACAGCCTTTGAGAGCAGGAGCACATTTCCCTTTCATGACATCAGGTAGGGTTGTATAATTCCCGACTAGTTTTAGCGTCTGAGTCTTACCTTTTTCCCCACTGTATTGAAGAATGTTGGTGATCTTTTAAGGTACTTTGTTTAGTTTGTCAGTCATTCACTCCTACAAGAAAACAAACCTCAGGTTTTGGTTGTGTTGTTACCTTCAGCTATGCCTTGGTTACTTCATTGGATGGTTTTAAAATTCCCATGTTCTTAGAACCCAGTAAGCAAGAAATAGTTGGTACTGATTTTATGATTTCATAATGGAAAAAAAATTAGAACTCAAAGTCTTGGGAGTTTGATATTAAATACGAAGGATAGAGAAAGGCTGTGAATCTCAGAGATACCAAACCTATAATGGGGCAGGCTTCTTGCTCTGTTGGAAAGGCTTGGTCTTTGGAAAATTAGCCTAGGACCAGCTTCTTACAATGGTTTACTACACATAGTTTAGGGCGCTTTTCTGGGTTTATGTCCCTATGGTTCAGGACTTGGGGATCCTCAGGATTTAAAAGTAGTGCGTAATTGATGGAAAAAAGGGACCCTAGGTATTGCTGGCTCTTAACGGGTCAGTTAACGTGGCTGAAGGATATGGCCTCTTTATGTCCATGCCTAGGACTTCCTCCATCAGGCAGCTGGCAGGATCTGAAGGATCACATGCGAGAAGCGGGGGACGTCTGTTATGCGGATGTGCAGAAGGATGGAATGGGGATGGTGGAATATCTCCGAAAAGAAGACATGGAATACGCCCTGCGTAAACTGGATGACACCAAATTCCGCTCTCATGAGGTGGGTTCTCCCCTTCTGTTGAGCTTGCGCCTCGGCCACTCCACCTGAAGCTGATCTAGCAGTAGCAACAGGCCGTGCATTTGCCATTTAATGATCTCACAGTACCATTAAAGTGGACAGAGTCAAGGAATTTATCATGCCTAAGCCCTGCAGGGTCATAACAAGAGAAGTGTGCAGTCATAGTATTTTTAACCCAGAGAGAATACTGGTGCAGTCTGTCATAATGTGGTGAGCTATTCTGTGATACCATCCCTTTCACAACTGGTTTAATCTGCAGTGTACCTCTGTGAACCTAATCATTATGGTTGTCCCTCCTCTGGGTCTAGTCTGGGCTCTGCAAGCCAGCCTCATCATCTCAGCTTTTCTAGGTATTGCTATTGGGCCAAGTTGTATAATTCATTTTTCCTTTCCCAAAGTAGTGTAGGATCCTCTTTGACACCTTAGCCACCTTGGCATTTTCTTATAATGACCTTACTCTCCAGACTTAGTTTTTGATGTCTTTCCTTTCAAGAAGGCAGCTGCTACTTTGGATCTTTCTATCTGATTCACATGTTGACTGTCCTTTTGATACGACTGAGACCAAACAGCAGACCAACTGGACTTTTTTTTTTTCCTCTGGTAATAATTGTCCTGACTTACTATAGGATTTCGATGTCTGGGGACATGAATTTCTAGGTCCATTTCATTTTCCTTCCTTCCTGGTTTCCTTTCTTTCTCTCTTTTTTTTTTTAGAGAGAGCAAGTGAGCACAAGTAGGGGAGAGGGGCAGAGTGAGAGAAAGAGAGAATCTTAAAAGCAGGTTCCACACTGAGCATGGACTTGGGGCTTGAGCCCACCACCCTGGGATCATGACCTGAGCTGAAATCAAGAGTTGGCCACTCAACCGACTGAGTCACCCAGGTGCCCCAAGGGTCCATTTCTTTTTCTAAGGATTCATACAGTTTCCTAATTTTATGGCTTGGGAAGTACACAGCTTAACATTGCTTTTACTCAGCCTGAATTTGGAGCAAAAACAAAACAACATCTGGTCCTTAGTTACACTGCAAAGCAGAGTCTCAGTAAGGATAAATCCAATTACTAACTTCACCTAGGGAATTCCACATCTGACTCCATTCATCTTAGCATCTTTAGATCCTGTGAGAGTGTTGGCTGAGGGCAAAGGACCTAAAGACAGGCCACTGTAGGCGTGATTCCTCTGTCACTCATTTATTTCTCAGCAGAATTATTCTCTGAACTTTGGTTCCTCGATATGCAAAACAGGACAATAATAGTACCGTCTCATAAGACTTGCCAGGAAGCTAACTTATGAGTATCTAAATTATGAGTATCTAACCCAGGTCCGGACACCTGAGAGGTGTTGAATACTGGTTAGCTTCTCCTATAGGTACCCATCCTCAGATGCATAGATGAGGTGGCAGGGGATTGAACTTTATGGCCTCTAAGACCCTTTCCAGTTCTTAGATTCAGGAGTCAGTGGTAGTAATTCAGATATGTTAATCATAGTAGCTCATTTATGACGTGTAGTTGTCACCTTGGAATAGATTATAACATTGTTTTCCTCATGGTTGAAATGCATTGTTGAACATACCTACGTGATAGCATTATTGTGAGGATTTAATGAGATGACATCATGTCCGACAAACAGCAAGTGCTAGGTACTTAACTGTTATTGTCAGGCAGCCATGTTAAGTTTTAGTGTGCTGTATTTTTCTGAGTCTTAACATTTTGCTTCTCTCTTTTTGTTTGAATTTCAGGGTGAAACTTCCTACATCCGAGTTTATCCAGAGAGAAGCACCAGCTATGGCTACTCACGGTCTCGGTCTGGGTCAAGGGGCCGTGACTCTCCATACCAAAGCAGGGGTTCCCCACACTACTTCTCTCCTTTCAGGCCCTACTGAGACAGGTGATGGGAAATTTTTCTTTATTTTTTAGGTGAACTGAGCTGCTTTGTGCTCAGAGTCTACATTCCAGATTGATGATTTAGTGTCTTAGGAAATTTTTTTAATTTTTTTTTTTAAGGAATAAAATACATAATTTCTACCAGGGCCATATTGGCAGTGAAACATTTTAAACTGCAGAAATTGTGGTTTTGGTTCAGAAATAAGTTGTATATTTTTCACCCCTGATTATGGGAAAAAAAAATCAGTGCTGTGTCTTTGTGGGTTGCTCTACTATGGAGATCAGCAGTTACTGTGACTGAGTCGGCCCATTCTGTTTAGAAATATATTTTAAACGTTTAGTAATTGACATGTGTGGTTGTCCTTGATTAAGTTAATAGCTTTCACTAAATAGGCACACTGATTTAAGAAAAAAAAAAAAGTCATTGAGCTGTAGAGACAGCTGTGCCCAGTTGGTAAGGAGCAGGAGTGGATAACTTTATTTGGGGACAAAGATAGTTGCTATGATGGTGGTTTTGAAAATTTCAGTCCCAAGGGTTGGTTCAGGCTTATAGTTTAAGGCCAAGCTTATAAATGAAACTGCTTTACTTAAAAAAAAAAAAAAAAAAAAATTTTTTTTTTTTAAGTTCATTTAGTTTGAAAGAGACAGACACAGTGTGACTGGGAGAGGAAGAGAGAGAGAATCCCAAGTAAGCAGGGCAGAGCCCAATGCATGCTTGAACCCATGAAAACTGAGATCATGACCTGAGCTGAAACCAAGAGTTGGATGCTTAACTGATTGAGCTACTCAGGCACCCATAAATGAAGCTGCTTTAAAGAAAAAAGGAGCATTTAAGATAGGGCAAAGGAATGAGAAGAATAAAACAGCCTTTTTAAAGCTGGAAGCAGCATAAAGATCATTGGAAAATTCTTAAAACCATCTCTGTCAGTTTGGAGGGGGAAAAAAATCTCTTTAATTTTTGGTTCTATCACCTTTACCCCTAAATCTGTTTTACTTATCTTTGGTATCTGAGCTTTCTTAAAACAGAAAACAAAGCAAAAAACTCCACTATCTTGGATTCTACTCAATTCAGTGATCATGGTGGGGATGGGGATTGGGGAGGCTACTTTGTTCCAGACCTGGGACTTTCTGTTAAAAAGCCACTTTATTGAAGTATGATTGACATGTAAAAAGCTGTACTTATTTAATGTAAGTATATACCCATCACCACCATCAAGGCTATAACCATAACCATCATGTCCCAAAGTTTCCTCCCTACTCCTTTAAGATTTATTTGTGGTGAGAACATTTAATATAAGATCTACCCTCTTAGCAAATTTTTAGTGTTCAATCTAGTACTGTTAGCTGTTCCAGGGCTGTTTTTATCGTAAGTTCTTTTCATAAAAACTATAGCTGTGGCAAGTATCCCTTTTGCATGTAATCACTTTGTGGGATGGTGGATGATTGTAGGTTAGGAGTTCCCAAGCTGTAGAGTCTGCTTTAAACACTCTTCAGATCTTAGGAGAAAGTTATTCTGCTCCGACAAAGTGGGTACCCAGGAACAAATTCGAGTTTGTTTGGTAAAGATACAAGGTTTCTCAGATGGACAGAAATAGCAACTGAAAAGTACAACACAGGATGTCACATAGTGATCAGATGCACTAATAGTTACGTAAATAGAAAAATTCATTTACATACAGTTTGGTAGACAGTCTTTTGGGGAGGAGATAAATTAGGAGGATAGCATCTTACATACTGAACAGTCTGTGAATAAATACTTGATCCATTTCCTCAGAAAGTGACAATACCTTTTACTTCCAGTTGCAGCAGGAACCGATTGCCTTGTTTTGGCTAGATATTTCCCAATTCTGTCTTCAGAGAGTTAGTTACTGAAAAATACTTAACCATCAGTTTTTTTCAGGTGACCGAAGAAAGTGGAAACATCAGTGTTCATAGTAACAAAATACTATCTTTGGGCTTCTGCGAATAGCTAGTCAGTTGTGGGAAAAGGGCTCTTGTTCATCCTGCTTTGACAAAGAGATATTACCTGTTTGAAAACAGTAACAAAAAAGGATGTTATAGCTGAGCCTGTTTCCCAACTGGCTCAAACGAGCTAACTTCTCACTTGGTTTGTCATGAAAAATAAGCAATGCAAATAGGTGTAGCTACTACCCTGTTTTCTGAGGGTCTGAAAGAATAACAGTTACAAGTGAAGCCTAATAAATGCATACTTTTCAATAAGGAGCAGAGATAGGTTAGCCAGTTATGTGCATATAGGAGTGGAAGGAAGGACATTAATGATTGTGAATTCACTTTGTCCCAAAAAGCAAAGTCTGACACAAAGTTCTATTTGAGAAAGAAAGGTCTGCTAAAATAGTGACAACTCTCAGGCTCTGAGAGAGATTATAAAATCTTTTCTCTCCACAGTTAATCTGAGGTAGTTTAGTGAATCAGAAGCCTAATTAAGAGTTGAGCCCACACTTTTTTTCTTTTCTTTTCTTTTTTAATTTTTATTTTAAGCAGGCTCCATGCTGGATGAGGGGCTTGAACTCAAGACCCTGAGATCAAGAGTCACATGTGCTCAGGGTGCCTGGGTGGCTGGGTCGGTTGAGTGTCCACCTCTTGATTTTGGCTTAGGTCATGATCTCATGGTTGTGAGATCAAGCCCAGTGTTGGGCTCTGCACTGGGTGTGGAACCTGCTTAAGATTCTCTCCCTCTCAAAAAAAAAAAAAAAATCACATGCTCTACCAACTGAGCCAGCCAGGCATCCCAAGCCCACAATTTTTTAAGCTTGCTTTCCCATACTTGCTTCAACCAGAGCTTTCCTTTAACTGACTGGTCTTGATCAAAGAGGTAATTCCNCTACTTAGAATGGTTCTCCTCTGAGGTGATCTGAATGTGAAGCTTGCACTTGGAAAACCAGCTACCTGAGTGCTCAAGCTCATATCCCCACATGTCCGGAAGGGTGCAGCAGTTCTGCATTCTGAAGACCCACCCATCTGTAGAGGAGATAAAACGTTCAACCCACCCAGGATTCTGGCTTTTATTATTGGCCCAGAGTTATTTTTAAGTTTTCATTTAAAATAGTCACAGTAAATATTAAAGATGCAAATCTCAACTTCAGGGTTGCAAACTGATGGCTCCCAGGATGCATCTGGCGTGCAGGTATGTTTTGTTTACGTGGTGTCTTTTTTTTTAATCTTTGAATTAGTTCCCATGCTTAAAATTTGGAAAGAACCCTGACACACAAAAATGCCAGATGTCTGGGTTCTCTGGGAAAATAGGCTCACATTACTGCTGGGCCCTGAATGAGGAGCAGTGAATGCCAGTTGCCTCTTTAGGCAGAGTTTGAGCTCCAGATGTGCCACTGGATACACCCCTCCCCACCACAGGCCCTTTTTGTTCATTCCTATTACAGACTGGTCCCTAGAAGGAAATATGACCCCTGGGCTCTACTGCCATCTTAGTCCCACCACCTGTATTTGCTTTATACTTTTTCCCCCACTATTAATAAATATGTTTTTTTTTCATTAGGTCCAATTTTATTGAGATATAATTGACATACAACACTGTATAAGGTTAAGGTGTACAACACAATGATTTAATATATGTATATATTACAGAATGATTACAAGATTAGTTAATATCCATCATCTCACAGTTATAATTTTTTTCTTATGATGAGAACTTTTAAGATCTACTTTCTTATCAACTTTCAAATATAGAGTACAGTATTGTAAAATATAGTCATTCTGCTGTACACTGAAGTTTGTACCTAGTTCCCACTTTACTTTTCAGAATACTTTCATATAGCAGATTTGGGCCTCATAGCTCCTACTGTGTTCTTAGTTCACTGAGGGACAATCAGTTAAACCACTTTGGGCAACACCTACCTGGGGGGGCCACAAAATACTCCTCCACAACTCGATGGGCATTTTGTAGTAGTTCTTCAACACAGTTGCCTTCTACCACATTGTCAGATCTCAAGTATAGACATCTACAAAACCAGAAGCTCAAGGTTACCTTCTCAGAGAACAGGTTTCTAAGGCATGGGTGGAGAGGGTCAAGGATGGGAAAAAATAGCAGCATATTCTTAGTTATGGTTACTGCTCAAAGATCGAGGACTTCTTGTCAACAGTAGACCAAATAATAATCGCCAGTTTATAGATTCTCTCAGCCACTCAGGTAAGTGATAATTATTCCTCAGAACTGGTATGTTCAACTATGGGTAAACTGCTTTTGGTGGAGACCGGTAAGGCATTTACAATAAAATGTGTTAAGTCTAACAGGCGAAGCTTGCCAAGGGAATAGAAAGGGGCATCTGTGTGAGGAACAGGTATTCAGAATAGGTGATGTCACTGCTAAAGGGTGGGGAAGAAACCACTGGATTGGTGGGATAAGTGGGCTTTGAGGCAGGTGAAGAAACTTGATCAAGAGTGGTTATAAGTGACTTAAGGATATTAGCTCCTAAGTGACAGGACTGGAGTCTGAGCACAGTTCTGTGCCCCTTGTACCCCTAAGATGACAGAGTTTTTTCCCTGTAGCCACCTTTATGAATATGAAAGTATCTGCCCTTGCATAGTCAAGAATCTCCCACTGTTCTCTGGGCCTGTGGCCGCATTAAAGTATCCAGATGGCAAGCTAGTGAAACAGAACTGGAGTTGAACATATCTGTGGGGCTTCACTGCTGTTTGAAGGTTTACAAGTGCGTGGCAAGATGTCTGAGTCTACTTCCATATACTTGAGCTGAAAAATAAGCAGACTGTCAGTCACTGGTAGGGGAGCAGTCAAGCTCGTTATGTTTTGAGCCAGACCTGGACTGAGTGCTAAACCTAACAGGACAAAAGGGCAAGGACGTTTACATGGACATCTAGGCAAAGGCTGCAGAGGGCTAAGCTGTCATAATAAGGCTCTTTTAGGAAAGGACTAGTTCTGTTTCTTTTGTGGCACCCACCCTAGGGCTAGACACAATAAACATGATATGGACTGTAGAGGGCTGGAGTCTGTTCCAGGATCTGGCACTGTCTTAACTGTGTGGCCTTGAAAAAGCATGATCTTTCCAGACCTAAACTTTCTTGCCAGGAAAATGAAGGTTGCACTTGGATTTTTTTTTTTTTTTTTTTTAAAATACAGGGGCTTAAGAAGACTTGGAGAACAAAATAAAAATTACTATAAAGGTAACCACTGGACCTTCTGGAGTTTATATTTCTGTTGAGTGGTATAACAAAATGACTAAGAGCTTGGGTTCCTGAGTCACAGCTGAATTCAGATCTTAGTGTCACACATGGCACATTTGCAAGTTACCTATCCTTTCCATATACCTGTTTCCTTATTTGTGGAATGAATGCTTCACAGAATTGCTGGGAAGATTAAATATTGAAGATCTGATAACGGCTGGGCCTGCATTCTCACTGCAGTAAGAGATGGGTGCCAAATACCACCTGCTCCTTTCAGAAAGAGTGCACCCAGGCACACCTCAGTCCCACCACTCAGAGTACACCTATGCACTTAACCTGCTGTAATCACGCATTATGTGCCCAGTCTCTATAGACTGGAGACTGCGAAGTGTCCCAGGGCACTTGAAGAGTTTGATGAAGTAAGACTCTGCTATCACCAATAGGTGGTGGTGAAAAGCTACTGCTTCCCCACAGTAGATGTAATAGTAATGGATTTATTCACTGATTTGGTAATCCGGTTTCCTATGTAAGGGATGTTTCCAGGAAAAAAATCACTCTTTCAAATACCACACATTTTTATCTAAATACTGTTTATGATGGAGTTGTTCCCAGAAGAAACCCACACCTTCCTGCTGTCATAATCATAGAGTACTGAACCCAGGGTCTCTGTGAGGGTGGCACATCAGTAGTTTACTTGAAAGTCACCTAACTTCTTGACCTCAGAATCACATACAGAAGTCCAAATAAAGTCCATATAAAGACCCGATAAAATTTTTAGATGCCTCTCAATTACTGATTGACTTAATGTCTACCTCACCTCATCGCTCAGGGTTTGACAAGAGGATTAAGCCCAAATGCTATAGGACACCCAATTTGATAATAAGTCAACTATGCCTCTGGGCTAATATTAATTATGTACTTCTTGGAAGCACTGAAAAAAGTCACTTGAATCTTTATGCATTCTGGTTCAGATGAAAAATCCTGATTGAGAAAGTCTATGAACTAGAAATCCTTGCCCTCTAAAGCTCATAGACATGGTAGGGGCGCCTGGGTGGCTCAGTCGGTTAAGCATCCGACTTCGGCTCAGGTCATGATCTCACAGTTCGTGGGTTCGAGCCCCGCATCGGGCTCTGTGCTGACAGCCAGCTCAGAGTCTGGAGCCTGTTTCAGATTCTGTGTCTCCCTCTCTCTGACCCTCCCCTGCTCACGCTGTCTCTCTCTCAGAAATAACATTTTTAAAAAATTAAAAAATAATGGGGCGCCTGGGTGGCTTAGTTGGTTAAGCATCCGACTTTCACTTGGGTCATGGTCTCACGGTTCATGGGTTAGAGCCCCGCGTCGGGCTCTGTGCTGACTGCCAGCTCAGAGCCTGGAGCCTGTTTCAGTCTGTGACTCCCTCTCTCTCTGACCCTCCCCTGCTCACGCTGTCTCTCTCTCTCTGCTAGAAAGAAATAAAACATTAAAAAAAATTAAAAAATAAGTAAAGCTCATAGACATGGCACTTTAACCAGTAACTGGGAGATGCTACTAAAAAGCAGTTTAATGGAAAGCACTATGGCAGCACTGAGGAAGAAGTGCCTCTGTCGGCCCTTGTACTGACCTAATGAGAGTTCTGCTGCTGGTTTTGGGCTGCCAGGAATCGTTTCTCTGGACATCACTCTATTTCCATCGATAAGCCTTTTTCCTCCCTCCCAATCAATTTCTAGTTTGAGGCACACTGGAATGAAAGTTCATCAACATGGCTAAGAATTTTCAGTTCAAATACGATTATGAGGGACAGCCTAAGCACTGAAGTATATGGCTGCAGTCGGAGCTGTCATCATCTGAGTCCATTCTGAGTTGAGATGAGAGAGAATAAAGGTTCTAGAGGTTGACTTTAGATGGCATACCTACAACAGTATTTGATAGTTGAGGCTCTGAGTTCCAAGTAAGTCCCGAATTCTCTTCCTACACCTGTGAAACTTTGGGGGCATATTACATAAGCTTTCTTCATCTATAAGCATATACTAGTATTTACTCTCCAGGTTTATATGTGACAACTGAGATAAACTATGAAATCTTAGCACCTGGCATGTAAGTGTGCTAATGCCTTTTAGCCCAAACCCAATGATAAGAGAAAGGTATTAATATGCCATGAGATTTCTAAACCAGTCAGTGCTTTTACAGCTAGTGTGGCCTAAAATGGTTTAACGCTGGTCTTAACTGGGTTCCATTTCAAACATCAGTGAGGCAGTATGTTCAAAAACATGAAAGTCCTATAAAGTCTACATCTAGTTTATGGCAAGACTGCCCATCACTGAATACCAAGTCACTATTCCAGCTACCAGATCCAAATCCCTTTTCCATAAGTTCTTCCCTGACTAATAGCTGCATTTCTTTACAGTTCCCCTCTAGATGATCAGGGAAATTCTGACTCCTCTTTGTTCTTCTATTTGTTCCTTTTCTAAAGATATTATTAATAAAGAATATTCCACATTTACTGACTGCTCGGTGCTAGATACTGAGAACAAGATGAGCAACAATAAATCTGCTCCCTGGAACATGGATCAGCAGTAGGAGAGGGGCAGAGAGTCAAATATTACAAATAGGGGGTTCCTGGCTGGCTCAGTTGGTAGAGTACAAGGACTCTTGATCTCAGGGTTGTGAGTTCAAGCCCTATGTTGGGTGTAGAGATTAATTAAAATAAGTAAATATGACTTAAATATGTATGAACACATGTAAAATTATAGCTCTATTGAATATCATGAAAGACAGGTCCTGAAAGGGAACCTGACCTGACAGAGAAGAATGAAAATCTCCCTGAAGAGGCAGTTGAAATCTGAAGAAGAAAGGAAATTCAGCAAAAGAGAGTCATGGGAGGGATGAGGTAAGGATAAAGGCAAAGGCCCAGAGTCCCAAGAAGGAAAAAGAATGGAGAGCTAAAGGAACTGAAGGTGACAGCCCTGTCTTGGAGGTGGGCAGGGGCTAGGTTAAATGATGTGTTGCAGGCTCTGATGAAGCTTTTGACTTTAACCTAAAGAACACCAGAGAGCCACCTGAAATCTTGGGTAAGAGAATGACATCAGATTGCTATTTTGAAATGCTATGTAATTTTGGGCAAATTGTTTGAGTTCTGTAGATCTGATCATCAGATTACAAGATAGAGAAAGGATGTGAAGAAGTTTTTGAGAGCATGTGCGCAGGGGAGGGGCAGAGAGAGGGGGAGATAGAGGATCTGAAGTGGGCTCTGTGCTGACAGCAGAGAGCCCAATGTGGGGCTCCAACTCATGAACCACAAGATCATGACCTGAGCTAAAGTCGGATACCCAAACAACTGAGCAACCCAGGAACCCCTAAATTTTTTTTAAAAAAAGTATTTTCTAAACTTCTTGGGGCTGCAACTGATGACCTCAGAGATCAAGGATCATATGCCGACTGAGCCAGCCAGGTGCCCCTTCTTGGCTTTTTTGTTGTTGTTATTGTTTTTGTTTTGTATTGTAAACAGATTTGGATACCCTGAATACTCCTGCATACACCTTGATGCACTTTTACAGATATTTCCATAGGGGTCACTAGGTCAGAAAATATGTGCAGGGCATATTTTGAGACAAAGATCCAGTAAGTAAGCAAATCAAACATGAGCTCACATTCTATTAACAAGGGACAAGTCAACAAAAATGAGATAATCAAGAAATAGAAGAAAATCCAACAAGATAAGGAGTCAGTGATCTGGAAAGGGAGAGGACATTTGGAGAAGGAGAGGACTTACAGAAGGCAGATGTCAAGGAGACAGGTTATCCAAAAAAAAAGAATAGCAAACACAAAGATCCTACACAAGGAACGGATCTGGAATGCTGGAGAAAGAGTAAGGCAGCTAATATAGCTGCTGTAGAGCAGTATGTCCGAGGGGTAGGCAGGGACTCTGAGGTAGGGCCTTGAGGTGGTTACCATTTCGAACATTGTTCTTGTTACACTGGGAGGCCTGGAGGATTTAAACCGAGAGTGAGAGGATCCAGAACGAACAAGGGAAAGAAATGAAACCGCTTACCCCGCGGGGGGACCGTGGGCAAGTTCTTGCAATTGGCTTAAGCCCTTTTCCCTTCCGTGAAAGGACACACTAATAACCGCCACCTCAAATGGCTGCGAAGGCGCAACAGACAAGGGCTCGGGGTACGCGGCCTCGAGTGTCTACCTGTCCTCCAGTACTGATTCCATGGGCTCCACCCCGTCCGTGTCCACCGCGTGGAGCCGGTCGGCAAAGGCGATGGCTTTCTCCAGTCGTGCCACGGCCTCTTGGCTGCCGAAGTCCACAAGCGCTAGACGCTCCAGGTGCTCGATCACCTTGGCGGTGACACGGCTGTTACCCTGGGCGGATGAGGCGGGGGGTGGGGGTCAGGTGGGGGGGACCCGCTCCGTCTCCTGACCAGCTTCACCACCCGCCCAGACATCCCCGGCCTTTACCTGAGGATCCGCCCTGGAGGTGAAGCCCCGGCGCCAGCCCATCCAGGACCCACGGCCCAGCCACACCGCCCGCGCCCACATTTCTCTCCTCGGCCGCCGTAACGCGTCCTCGCGTAAAGTCGAGGGACGCGCTTAAGAGTGACGACATCAGAGCGCGCCGCCACTGTCGTCGCCGCCATGAACAGCGTAGGGGAGGCCTGCACTGACATGAAGCGCGAGTACGACCAGTGCTTTAACCGCTGGTTTGCCGAGAAGTTCCTCAAGGGGGACGGCTCCGGGGACCCGTGCACCGACCTCTTCAAGCGCTACCAGCAGTGCGTTCAGGTGAGCCCTCAAGTGGCCTCTTGGCCTAAGACGTCCCGGGCCACACGCGTAGTGTCTTGCGGGGGGTTGGAATGGGGAGGGCGAATAGACGCCTCAGTGAGGGCAGTGGCAGGAGCTCTCTCCCCACCATCACTACCAGGCCGCCTGGTATGTCCCTGAATGACAAAGTGAAGTATTTTTTGCAGTGCTTTACATCTTACGGAGCACAGTGCATCCTTTGGTTCATTTGGCGCTCATCCTAAACTCGCAAAGTGGGCATAGTTCTTATTTTGTACGTGGTACACTCAGGCCCCCAAACAGGAAGTGATTAATGCAAGTTCGCCAGAATCGTTTCCTTGATTTTTGCGGTCGTGCATTATTCCACTATTAACGTTGGAGGAGGAAGCGCGGTGTTAAGTGTCTCTGGCCTGTGAGACATGGAAGGTCTCATTTTGTTGTTCTGATTCCTTCATCGGCCTCTTTGATTTCTGAGCTGCCAACCAGCTAGGAAATGTTCATTCCAGGTCAATGAATTAGATTGTAAGCATGGCACTGGGCACAGTACTAGCAGTTAATTTAAAACGTCCACGGGGTAATTCCAAGTTGCTGTCTTTTTCCTATTTACAGATGGCAAAATGAAGCTTGCTTAAGGTTACAGTCAGTAAGTCCTGGGATGCAGATTTTAATTTGTGTCTGTCACAGTAGAGTGGAGATACTGTTTAAATTCCATGTTTGAATCTTGACGTTTCCTCACAACACCCTTCCATTCTCTCTGTAGTCTTACATTTAACTTCTTCATAATGGTACTCAGGTTTTAAAAAGTACAGGTCTTGTGGGGCGCCTGGGTGGCTCAGTCGGTTGAGCATCCGACTTCGGCTCAGGTCATGATCTCACAGTTCATGGGTTCGAGCCCCACATCGGGCTCTATGCGGACAGCTAGGTCAGAGCCTGGAGCCTGCTTCAGATTCTGTATCTCCCCCTCTCTCTTACCCTCCCCTGCTCACGCTTTCTCTCTCTCTCTCAGAAATAAAATATTAAAAACAAAATAAGTACAGGTCTTGAGTCATGGTTGGGTGGGTATTTATTAGTCCAATCGGATTTACTTCTATACCATCATATTTACAAAGTTTGGTCCTCAAGCTTCATATAGACCTGTATCATGTATTTTTCCTCCTATCAGAAAGCAATAAAGGAGAAGGAGATACCTATTGAAGGACTGGAATTCATGGGCCATGGCAAAGAAAAGCCTGAAAGCTCTTCTTGACCTTGACAGTCACCTTGAAAATGGACTCCTCGAATCAGGAAACAGAGGACTCTGGATTTCATCAGTTAAGGCTGTGAAAATAGCCATCGATTTGATGAGTTTAAGAGGGAGGAGTTTTCTTTCCTCCTTAATTTCCTCTCACTTGTAAAAGAGGACGAACCGTCACTCTTTGCTTTGAGATGATTTCTCACTTACTCTGGCATCTTGCTGAACTTTGTGTGCTAAAACAATGATTTCTTGGGATTATGGTTGCAGTACTTGGTCTGGGATCAGCTTTAAGTATCCTTTGTATGTGAACACTGATAGACTTGTCAGGATGATCAGGGTTGCTCTGAAGGACATTAGGTACATTGTACTGGGGTTATTCATGGAAGCAGTCGGTTAGAATCTCTTTGCTCTCAGGGAGCTAATGCTCTGAAAAGGGTTCCCAGCACAAGTTTTAATCAATGCTTGGGAGCACGGCTTTATTTTTATATAATAACTGTCAAGATTGCTGATGGACTGGGTTAGCCAAGAGGAAAATAGCTTTAACAGAGTTCCCTGCCTTAAGAAGAGATGTCAGATTTCAGATTAAGATGTGAAAGCTTGAAGAGTGTTGCAGTAAAAACCGTTTCAGAGCTCATAGTGTAGTTTAGGGATTAAGATTCTTGGAGTAACTATGGAGGAACATCCTAAATTGCAAAGATTTGCTGTTGCCAGCCTTCAACCCGAGTCAGTTAAGCCAACTTGTATCATCATAAAACTGCCAAAATGCTGCATCTGGTTAAAGGGGAAAAGAGTTTGCTTTATTTGCCTTGTCTACCCACCCTGCCCTGTAATGTGTATAATCATGAAAATGGAGTAAATTGTAACCTCTAGTTTCATTATTTGCCCCCTGGAGAACCCAGGGCACTTTATGGAACAGCCATTACACTGTAACTCCACATATCCCATATATACACTAAGGGAGGGTTTTGGGGTTTTTTATAATTTACAGGTGAAAAATGAAGATTCATCTAAGCTAAATAGTGTGCTATAACAGTTAGAAACCTCACTGATTATCTAAAGTTTATTCCCACAGTAAGCTACACAAGTAACTACCATGCTTATATAACTGCACAAAAAAAAATGCCAGGATCAGGTGAGCATTTACATACTTTGGAATGTCAGGCTATCACCAAAATTGCACCTACTGAGTAATTTGGTTCACATATATATACCCAATAGTATGAAACAGTTTACAGAAGGCAAAGATTCTATTATCCTATTCAGTTTACCAATGACTACTTTGTATTTAACATGACCAGTCCTTAACGTCATGTCACGACATTCTACATTTATATTTTGACTGGTTACAGTCCATTATACAAGGATTAGAAGAGATCACTGGAACCCAGTTGAGGGATGCCTGACAGCAAGCCAAAGTTAAGTACATCTTCTGACCTCAGCCTGGCCGCAGGCACAACACTTCCAGAGTGATTTGGAAGCACATGCACAGGCTGTGGTTAGATCACTAAATGGTAAAGATAGCAGGGATCCTTTTTTCCCGACTGTAAATGGCTTTCATGCCTTGTGTTCCCATATGCCTCACCTCTGTGGTACTAGTTTACTATGTGTACTATGCAATACCAAAACCTGGTAGCCTCTTGAATCTTACTACAAAACTGTCTGGTTGAGCCTTAAGAATAAAACCAGCTCCAAGCCAACCACGTTCTTTTATTGTAATTGCTACTGCGGGAATAATTTTTTCTGATTGTTCTTTATTCTTCTTTGGCTTTATCCACTCCATAAAGTGACTCCAACTATCTCGGCTACGTCAAAGATTTTAAATTTTGGAGAAGAATTAATTGCTTTTTAAGGGTGACTTTGTTACTATTACTATTGTTTCTCCTTAATTCTTAATGCTACAGGAAGGTTTTAATTCCAGAAACAAATAAAGCCAATGGTATATACAGAAATGTGTCATGCTGCCTTGATTTCTCCAAAAGTTTGACCATTCCAGCCTTGAGGGTACTGAGAGGTGACCCCAAGTAAGAATGTGAACTTGATTCCTTGGAGAAAATTATCTGAGTATTCTTCAGCTGGTGAAATGGGACAAGAGAAAGCTAGGACACAGGAAGCACTTCCTCTGGAGAATCAAAGATACTGCTTTCAGATGTAAACTGCAGGTATTCTACTGGCCAGTCAATATCTTTGCCACCCAGAGTCTCTCAGGACCCAATCTTGATACTTAAATTAGCTCCACTCATGGTCTCTTCACTTTACCCACCCCAGGCATAAGAAACCAAGGACAGGGGCACCTGGGCAGCTCAGTCAGTTAAATGTGTGACATCAGCTCAGGTCATGATCTCACAGTTTGTGGGTTCGAGCCCCGCGTTGGGCTCTGCTGACGGGTTAGAGCCCAGAGCCTGATTCAGATTCTGTGTCTCTCCCTCTCTCTGCCCCTCCCCCCACTTGTGCCCTCTCTCTCAAAAAAAAAAAAAAAAAAAAAAAGATTTAAAAAGGGGCACCTGGGTGGCTTAGTCGATTAAGCATCCAACTTCAGCTCAGGTCATGATCTCACGGTTCGTGGGTTCAGGCCCCGCATTGGGCTCTTTGCTGACTGCCAGCTCAGAGCCTAGAGGCTGTTTCAGATTCTGTATCTCCCTCTCTCTCTAACCCTCCCCTGCTGACGCNTCCCTATAAACACTTTCTACAGGCCTATAAATGGCAGCCATAAATGTTCACAGCAGAAACAAATAACAATGCTGATTTTGGAGGGAAAAACACGACCAAAGAATGCAATTCTCAGCTCATGGACCGATGTAAGTTATTTATTTAAGCCATCTCCTGCCATAAGCAAATGGATGGAAGATCAGGATACTGGTCATCATCTGATACAAGTAAGGAAGGGGAGTTTAAGGTCCCATATGCTTTTCTGGTCCGTGTGCAGAGTCATGGTCCAAACCAGCGCTGTGGTCCCCACTGGGTAGTGGTCCAGGTTCTCTTTATTCATCTTCATAGCCGGTTGGAAGTGGATTCACATGAGAGTTATGGAATAGAGTATGATTACCATCTCCCCAGGGAAAGGGCTGTGGAGTAAAGACGTCAATTAGGCAATTCCAGAAAAGAGTTTAGAAACAGTACTGCCATCACCTGCTTAAGATACAGGGTATGCGACAGACAATACCTGGCAAATTCTTACCAAAAAAAATGTGTTTTACGAATCACATCACCTGTATCAGAACGGAAGACGTGGATATGGAGGAGGAGATGCTTATTTAAATGCAGACTTCTGGGCTTCACTCCAGAAAAACAAATCTCTGGATCGGAAACTGCAACCTACCCTCCTCAATTATTTCACATGCTCCCTTTGAAAAGCATTGCTCTAGGGCAGTGGTTTCCAACCATGGATGATTTTGCTCCTCCAGGGGTATTGGGCAGTATATGGAGACAACTGGGGGAGGGCAGCTAGTGGGTACAGATCAAGGATGCTGTTAAAAATCCCAAGACTCACAGGATAGCCCCTTGCCCCAACAAGAACTATCCAGCCCCAAATGTCAATAGTTCTGAGGTTGAGAAATCCTGCTATATGGCTTCTACTGTACAAGGGTGGGAGGGGGGCTCAGACTCAAAAATTCTTTCTGAATCTAAGAATCCAGCTTAAGCTCTATAAAGCCAGCCTACCTGAGCTAAATGATGTTAACAGTTAAAGTGCCAGAAGGGCCGCTTGTTAAGAATGCTTAAAACAAGCAACGGAAAACGAATGATTACATCTATATCAACAACAAAGGACAAAACAGTTGAGAAGATAACAAGCAGAAATAAAAACAGAAGTCGCTAGTCTCTTCGTTACGCAGCTGGTACCCTGTCAGACGCCCAGGTCCTAGAAAGGTGAATCACCTTTTGGCTCTGCCTCCCTAAGGGAGATTCCCAAACCTCCAAGTCATACAACCAACAGTTTCAGAACAGCACAGAAGACAGAGGTGGGATCGTACAATAAGGCAGGGCACTTATTGTATGACCTTGAAGAAGAGAAACAGATGTGACCCCCAAGTCTCAGTTACCCTTACATAAAACCGGAGAAAATAAAATTTTATTTGTGAGCATTAAATGAGAAACTGTTGTCCACGCCAGGCACACAAGTTTTTCGAGAATGAAGACCCTGCACCAGACACCTGTAATAAAAGGAGAACGGACAGTCGAAGAGCCTACACAGGCGTACCTTGGACCTGATGCGGAGATGGGGGTAGGCGACGAACTCGGGTCTCTCGTGCTCTCCGTGATGCGACTTCAGGAAGACGTTCAGCATGCTCACTCCCACGCCAGGAAGAGCTACGAAGTAGGTGAGGGCCTTCCACATGCGAGCTGCAGAAGGGGGCACGACCGCTCAGACCTGGTGTGGCGCCCGCCCCGGTTCTCACCCAGCTCCCTCAAGGCCCCAAGCCAAGGTCACAGCCCTGCCCCGCCTCGCCCCCCCCCACGGGAGACCCCCCACGCCGACCGCAGCTCCAGTACCTGAGCCCTCCTCGCCGTGGGCGCCACTCGACATGGACCGCCCCAGCTGTGCCCCGGACCGACCCAGCAGCCCCGAAACGCGGGACACAGCCGCGACCGCCATTTTCGACCTGCACAGCCTCAGCGCCGGAAGCGGAAGTAGAGAATGGGCCGGGGGGCGGGACCACAACCTCAAGAGTAAGCACCTATTGGGCGGAGCCTTCTCGCCGTCCCTGGAGGAGCCTGCGTACTATCAAAAGCCTCGGCGCTACCGATCTTAAGAGAGCATGCGCTCTGCACCTTCCGTGTGCGCGCCCCTCTCTCCGTACAGTCCGCACCCGGGTGGGGCTAAGCGAGGCTAAGCGGGAAAGGTTTAGGGAGCGCGCCCTGGCATCCGGGAGCGCTGGCTTCGTTGCCGTCCGTAGACAGTAACTGGAGGTTCTGAGCTCAGAACACCCCATCTCAAATGCGATTCCCGTACCTCCCCGCTCTGTGACGTCATTTTTTCGTCGCACTGGACATAATAGTCGTCGTCATCATTATTTGTTTGTCTTCCCTGCTAGAATATGAACTCTCTGATGCCAGGGTTTGCGACCGCAGCATTCCCAGAGCCTGGCATCGTACCAGGAACGTAGCAGGTGCTCAATACAAATTTACTGAATCAATGACTGAATGAGTGAATAGTAATGGGAGCCAGAAGGAGCCCTGGAATTGGTGCCAGAAGATTGGATTCTGATCCTGCCTCAACATCCTTAATTTTGGCCTTTTTTAGTCATGTTGTTAGCTTTCTCTCCCTTGAAACCTTGGAAACAAAAATCGGCATCTGTTTTTTCTCTACAGTCCCCTTCCCCCACTTCTTCCTTCCTTCTACTCATCTAAAAGCAATTTTAAAAATAAAAGTTAAAATAACAATAATAGGGGAGAAGGCAGTGTGAAGATGGAGGCAGAGGCTGGAGTGATGTGGTCACAAGACAAAGAAGCTGGCAACCACCAGAAGCTAGAAGAGACGTGGAATGGACTTTTCCCTAGAGAGGAAGTTCAGAGGGATCGTGGCCCTGCCAACATCTTGATTTTGGACTTCTAGCCTCCAGAACTGTGAGAGAATAAATTTGGGTTTTTTAAAGAAAAAAAAACGGAAAAAGATATTAAGATAAAGTTAAAGTAAACCTTTGGATCATGAGCCCTTTGGAGAATATAATGAAAGTTATTAACCCTTTCTCCCGAAAAATGCACCTGCTCCTAAGCACACAGTGTGGGGGAAGAAGGAGACCCCCCCCCAACAGACCTTGTGCCACAGGTTAAAAACCCCTGAGTAGGGGAACGAACAGGGACTCTGGTGTGGGAAGACTGAGTTCACGTTTTGTTTCCATCCTTTACAGCCATGTGACCTTGGGCAAATAAGATAAAATGAATGCTGTAAGGCTATGCAGTTTCATGAAGACAAAAATTTCGGATCTTGTGACTAAAGCATCACAACCTGATCTACCATTAGATCTTTCTCTGAGTAGCCAGGATTTTTACAAACTATGGCACATCATATGATGAGGAGCATCAAATCCCTAGGCGTCCTCAAACACACCCAAAGGGTATATGAGGCCCCGTAGTGTGGCCGTGGAAAGGTCCACACTCAAGGGTCAGGAAATCTTTGATCTCCCACCAGCTGTTTCCTCTTCTCTAAAATGGGAATGTAATACCCATTTCTTCATCCCTTTATCCAATAATATTTATCAGAACCCAGCTCCACCTTGGGAAGTTACTCAACTTCCATCTATAATAATGAGATTTCATTTAATAAACGTTAACTAAGGACCCTACTATGTGCCAGGCATGTGTAGTAGTACAAACCAGGTGCAAGATCTCTCATGTAACTTACATTCCAGTGGTGGAGAAAGGATTACATGAAAAACGTCAGAAATATATTACAAATTCAATAAATATTCATTTTCTCATAGGGCTTTCATACACTTTGCAGGGGGTTACTGCTAAGTAAAGATTCTATCATGCGCTTGGCTCACAGCACATACTTAGGTATGATGCTTATGATCTTATTGCCAGGTAAGCTCAACATTTCCAAAGCCTCAGATGACTGAGTTTAGACAGCCCAGGAAACAAAAATCATCAATACAAAGAATAACTAATATTTATTGGACATTTATTTTGTGCCCATATCTATCATTGATAAGCACTTTACACAAGTTGTCTTCCCCACCTCACTAAGTGAACACTTTGGAGTCATCTTTTTTTTTTTTAAATGTTTATTTTTGGAGAGAGAGAGAGAATGAGTTGGGGAGGGGCAGAGAGAGAAGGGGACAGAGGATCCAAAGCAGGCTCTGTGCTGAAGCAGAGAGCCAGATGCAGGGCTCAAAATCACAAACCGCAAGATCGTGACCTGAACCAAAGTCAGATGCTCAACCGACTGAGCCACCCAGGAGCCCCTCATCTTTTTTTTTTTTTTAAGATTTTTTTAAACGTTTTATTTATTTCTAGGAGAGAGAGAGAGAGAGAGACAACGTGAGCAGGGGAGGGTCAGAGAGATAGGGAGTCACAGACTGAAACAGGCTCCAGGCTCTGAGCTGGCAGTCAGCACAGAGCCCGACGCGGGGCTCGAACCCACGAACCACGAGATCATGACCTAAGCGAAAGTCAGATGCTTAACCGACTAAGCCACCCAGGCGCCCCAAGGAGCCCCTCATCTTTAACTCAACTCTTCTCTCTCTCTCTCTCTCTCTCTCTATCTCTCTCTCTCTCTCACACACACACACACACACACTTTATATCCAATTCAACAACAAATCTTACCAGCATTTCCTCCAGGCATATCCAGAGTCTGACCAATTCCTACTGCCAGTTGCCACCAATTTGATGAAAGATATTCTCATCTCTCACCTGGACAACTGCAACAGCTCCCTAGATGCCCCCCTCCCCCCCGCCCCGCTACCTAGTCCTCATACAGTCTATTCTCTATGCGACAGTCAGAGGATCCTTTAAAACAGTTCCTCTTCCTCCTTGGCTCAAAATCCTCCCATGGCTCCCATCTCACTTAGAGTAAATAGCAAAATCTTTAGAGCAGGATACCAGATCCTACACACCCTGCCCCTGGCCATCTCTCTCACATCATCCTTTCTACTTGCCCCTTTGCCCATTTCGCTGCAGTTACATTGGCCTTCTTGCCTTCCCTTGAACACACCATGCATGCTCCTTCCTCCAGACTTTTGCACATGCTCATTTCTCTGCCTGGAAGAGTTTTTCCTAGATGGCCCCATGAATTGCTTCCTTATTTCACTCAAGGATGTGCTCAGAAGTCAGCTTATCAGAAAGGGCTTCCCAGACCACCCTGAAGTGAAATAACTCCTTCCCAACCTGACACTCTATCCTCCTTACTGTACCTTACCTATCTTCATGGCACCTACCACCATCTGATATATTCAATATTTATTGGTTTATTGTCTGCTTTCCTTCACCAAACACCATGGGGCAGGGACTACATTTTGTTCACCAGTGTGACCCCGGCACTTGGCACATGATAGGCACTCGCTAAATATACATTAATCCCAACCAAGATTCTGTGAATTAGATACTATTTACACACTTTTCGCATAAGTAAGCCAAGACTCTGGGAGTTACAGGAAATTGCCCAAAGTCAGAAATCTTTAGGCAAGTGGTGGACCCAGGCAGTCTGGGACTCAAGCCAGTTCTTTTAACCTCAAAGCCATCAAGCTTTGCTTTAGGTAGAATGATATCAACTCCAAGAGGTCACCCTGTCAAGTTCATGCTGATCTGATGCTCTGAAAAGGGATCAGCAAGAAAAAGAATAGCTATTTGATTTCTGACATCAGTGGGTTGGGAAAGAAAAATATTTCAAGTCACAGGGTCCTTGAGAATGGACAGAACCATTGAATGTGTCCTCGGGGTACTAAACTGGCAGTTCCCAGCCTGTACTGCCTCTCACAGTGACCCCCAGGGCACCAGGCCTCTCCATGCAGGCAGGGTGCCTCTCCAAGGCCATGGCCAGCCAGGCTTGGATTTGACGTCATCCTCTCTGGCAGCTGGTGATGTTTATGCTCATGTTGAAGCCACTAAGGTCTTTGATGCTCTATTTCCTTGAAACAGGGAGCTGGCAGGTGGGTACCTGCTGGGAGCGGCTGCTGATGAAGGGTTGGGGGGCATTTTTGTAAGACTGTGCGAGAGGTTCCCTAGCCAAGGACAGGCCTTCCTTAGGGGAATGCTTATCTAGGGGTATCCTGCCTGCTATTCCTAGTGTGACTTTTCCCATTTAAGAGCATCTCCAGTTCCTGGACCAATAAATATTTGTCTGTTAGGAGACTAATCCTAGGAAGTCACTGAGACATTTTCCCAAGCACGTTGCAAGGGAAGCTAGATTGTCCTGACCACCGCCTCCATTTTCTGAATAGCTTGTCTGAGGTGTTCAGCATCATGAATTCATTTAATTAGGGTCTCAACTGTGTCCCTAGACTGGGGTGACGGCAGTGACCCTCATGTAACATCCAGTCTAGAGGGAGAGACTGATAAGTAAAGAGTTGCTGCTATTTACCATCCTATTACAGTGTGATGGGTTCTATAGTGGGAGGCAGTGTAGCATGGACCCTAGCATCAAGTTCAAGTCCCAGGTATGCTACCTGCCTTTATAATCAAGAGGAAGTCAAGTTACCTCTTAGATTCTCACCTATGAATTAGAGTCATTACAAAGACTTAACATTATAATAGTTATCAGCTAACGTGAAGCACTTACCAAGTACTGGGCCCTTCCCATTTACAGCACTCCTATGAGATAGGTGCTATGCTTAGTCCCATTTTACAAATGAGGAAACTGAGATGCAAAGACAGGTTGAGTCGTTTGCCTAAGTTTCACAGCCCTTTAAAGTGATTGGGCCAGGATTCAAATCCAGATAGTCTGGTCTTAAAGCTTGCACATCTAATTGCTGTGGGATGCTGCTTCAATAACCCAAGTGACCTTAGCACAGCACCTGGCACAGAGTGAATGCCAAAAAATTGTAAACTATTATCATTGTTATGATCAGGAGAAGGGGTACAGGGTCTGTGGAAGCAGGACAGAAGGGCATTTGGCCTGGGTTATAAAGGGGCAGTCAGGGAAGTCATTTTTAGGAGGTGACATCTAAGTCATGGCTCCTTCCCAAATAAAGAAAATTCGGGTTGGGAGGGAGATAAGAGTTTTCCAGGCAGCCATCACCACAGAGAAAAGGTATTGGTACTGTATCCGGGATTCCAAACAATGCCTTAAGGCTGGAAGTGTGAAGGGAGGGAGCAAGAACGTAAATGGTCCTCAGGCCTTTTTTTTTTTTTTAATATTTTTATTTATTTCTAGGAGAGAAAGAGAGACAGCATGAGCAGGGGACAGTCAGAGAGAGAGGGAGACACAGACTCTGAAATAGGCTCCAGGCTCTAAGCTGGCTGTCAGCACAGAGCCCGATGGGGGGCTCGAACCCACAAACCGCAAGATCATGACCTAAGCGAAAGTCGGACGCTTAACCGACTAAGCCACCCAGGCACCCCAGGCCTTGCTGAGTTTTAAGATGTTATCTGACGGGTACTGAGAAGACTTGGTTTTAAGCAAGGAGAGAGACGATCAGCTTTGCAATTTAGAAAGATCCCTGGTTGTAGTGCACCGAGACGTTTGCACAGGGGACTGGCTGTGAAAGGCAGTTTCTTTGGGGCAGTTAGGGCAGGTAGTTTAAAAGTGTAGCTTGCAGGTTAGAGCACTGGATTGGGGGGAGGGGGTGTTAATTATCTTGGGTTGACCCTCTTGGCCAGAGTCCTCCCTGCACGGAAGACCAACAGCAAGGCACTTACCTCTCAGAGCCTTACCTGTAGCTTTGCTCAGGCTGGTCCCTCCTGGCTGGAAATGCTCTTCCCACCCTGTTGCCTATCTATGTCTGCACATGCGCCACCCAGGCCTCACTCCTACAGGCAGCCTTTCCTGATTACACCGTGTCGTCTTGCTCTGGTCCCCCAGCAATGTTTAAGCTCACAATACCATGTATGAAGAGTATTCCATGTCCTTGTTTCCACCCTAAGCTCCAGGAGACCCTCTCCCACTTTTTTGCTGATTCCTAACAGGCAGAACAAAATGGTTAAGAACTTGTGTTTTCAGGGCGCCTGGATGCCTCTGAAAGAGGAAAAGCATGAGACTCTTGATCTCAGGGTGGTGGGTTTGAGCCCCATGTTGGGTGTAGCAATTACTAAAACAAACAGACCAAAAAAAAAAAAAAAAAAACTNCTGCTCAGGCTGTCTCTCTCTCTCACAAATAAAACATTTTTTAAAAAAGTTTAAAATGCTGGCTCTGCTACTTTTACCAGATAAATCACTTCCCCGCTCTTTTTTTTTACTTCTTTCACGTAAGCTATTTGCCTGATGTGGGGCTCAAACTTACAACCCTGAACCCAAAGATCAAGAATATATGCTCCACCAACTGAGCCAGACAGGCGTCTCTCACTTTCCTTTTCTCTGTCTCGGTTTCTTTATCTCAGAATGAAGAAGATACTAGTACCTACCTACTATAGTTTTGGGGAGGACTGAAAGTGACAAAGCATGTGAAAAAAAAAAACAAAAAACCTCTTAGGTGGTACCTGGATGGCTCAGTTGGTTAAGCAACCAACTCTTGGTTTCAGCTCAGGTCATGATCTCAGGGTTTGTGGGTTTGAACCCTGCATCAGGCTCTGTGTTAATGGTACAGAGCCTGCTTAGGATTCTCTCTCTCTCCTCCCCTCTCTTTCTCTGTTCTTCCCCTGCTCACACTCTTTCTCTCAAAATAAATAAATAAACTTTAAAAAAATCTCAGCACCTTCCTCAACAAATGGTAATTTGTATATTATTATTAATCTTCCTCTGTTATGTTAAAAGCAAAGCTAGTTTATGTTATGTGAAATGTATCTCAAAAAAGCTGTTGAACACAACAAAGCAGGCTACAAAATATTATGAGATGTGTGTTTCCAGGGCTCCTGGGTGGCTCAGCCCTTTAAGCATCCGACTTCAGTTCAGGTCATGATCTCAAGGTTCGTGGGTTTGAGCCCTGAGTCAGGCTCTGTGCCGACAGCTCAGAGCCTGGAGCCTGCTTTGGATTCTGTGTCTCCCTCTTTCTGCCCCTCCCCCACTTGTGCTCCGCCTCAAAAATAAACATTGAAAACGCTATTTTTTTTAAAAGAAATGTGTGTTTCCATTTTTTTGGTAAAATGCACAAAAAATACTGTAAGGATTTTTAACTCATGTGTTGATAGAAGTAATGTATGGGTATTCATTTTCTTTTAAATTTTACTACAATTCATATATACTACTTGTGTTAAAAACAGAGGCTTTCACCAAAGAGCAGATGACGAAGTTGCTACCAGCACTTCTGTTGCTGGTATTCGTTCCATCAGACTGTAAACCTCATGAGGACAGGGACCCCTATGCCTGGTGCGGAAACGGCGCTGAACGGACATTGACAGAAAGGGGACTGGATAGGGGCTTCTCTGGCACCCGCGCCTGCAGTACCGCTCTCCCCCTGTGGGTGGCAGGCTCCGCATGTGCGGGCACCGCCCACGAGTCTGGCCGGAGATGTGCCTGCGACCTTCAACGTGGCTGTTGGTCTCAGGATCTTTGAAGGAGGAGGGGGAAGCTAGGAGGATAGAGGGCGCCTGCCGAGTCTCAGGACTCCTTCTTAGGATCTTGCCTCTGAAACTTTTTCTACTTCTTCCCTGGATTTGAACAAAAAGAAAAAACTTCATTTCCTAGAGCATGCCCCCACCTTCCCCAACTCACCTCTTAGTGGAGGGCAGAGAGGAGAGACGTAACAGGCCCCCTGGGTCCGGGGGTGGGAGGGGGTGGGGAGAGAGAAAGAGAGAGCATTCTGAAAATCTTCATCTTCATAACTCATAACTCACACGGCGCTGCACTTGGCATTGACTAACTGTCCCCACCCAGTAGCTCTTTGATCTTAGGAGGGAGGTGTGTTAGCATCCCCATTTTGCAGTGGAGGGCCATTATGGCTTAGAGAGGTAGTGCTCACTTAGAGAGACAGACCTCAGTGTTAGATTCTGGTCCCTTCCCTTGACCCACCTCTGTGTGTCAAACTGAGATTACCCTTGGAATGAGTGTGTGCCTATTTAACTTACCATTAAGTGGTTAATCCTAATAGCATCTATTTAGCTTATCCTTACTGCAGTGCTGGCACTCAACATATATTATCTCATTTAATTCCTCCAACAACCCGTAAAGTAAGAAGTACTATTATCCCCATTTTACAGATGAGGAAACTGGGCCTCAGAGAAGCAAAAATTGACACAACTAAAGACAAGCGTGACAGAGCCAAGATTCAAATGCATGGCTGTCTGACTCTCATCTTTGCATTCAATCAGTACATGTTTTTGTTTTTGTTTTTAAATAAGCTCTCCACCCAACATGGGGCTTGAACTCACAACCTTGAGATCAAGAATTGCACCCCCACTGACTGAGCCAGCCAGACATCTCCCAATACATGCTTTTTTCTCAATAAACTATTGAAGTATTGAAGTATTGAATAGGTAATACAACTACATGGCTCAAATTAAAATTAAACAAACAAACACCTAACTAAATGGAAAAGCCACCTCCCATCCCTGTCCTCCAGCCACCCAGTCTTACTACAAAGAAGGTTAGCATACTAAAGATTTCTGAGAATCCTCTAGAGAAATTCTGTGCATAGACGATCACCTATTTTACTGCTTCTAAGACCATCGCCACTGATTTTCTACAATGCAGGAAGGGCCAAGTCCTCTTCTTCTAGAACAAAGTGGGAGTCCTCTGATAGGCACGTGGGGCCTCCTGGAGGCATCTCCACCCACTTTCTGTCTTGACTGCGTAGGTCTTGTCCAAGCTCCGTACTTCTTCCCCCCTCCTTCTTTGCCCCTAGAGGCCCTGCTGGCATATCTCTCCTTGCACATTTCATTATATCTCGTGTGATGGATGGTTATCTCCCTACCTGGCTCTCCTGCTAGGTTATTCATTTCAGGCATCTCATCATCAGTTAGGTAGCCTGGTAACAGCACCCCCATCCACATAGTCCTCATGCTAACACAGTAGGGATCAGCCTTTCCTCGTTGTCTCCTTCATCCTTACATCCAGTCAACCACCAACTGGGTTTTACCTTAGAAATGTCTCATCGTCTCCATCTCTCTGCTCTGGTCATGGCCACTATCCTTTCTCCCCTGGACTATTGCAGTAGCCAGGCTGATCTCTCTCGTTACAGCTTCACTGCCTCCAGTCTATTCCCCATGTAGCAGTCAGGGTGACCCTTCTGAAGTGCAACTCTGACTATACCACTTCTCCATTTTGCCACCCTTCAATGGCTTCCTGTTCCCTTAGGTTAAAACCCTTATTCTGACCTCCACCATCCAGAAGGATACAATCACTGCCCACCTTCACTATTTTCACAACGGGCACTTCAGTCATTCTCTGAGCTAGCTTTCTTTCTCTTCCTATCTGTTTCTGTTTTTATTTCCAACCTCAGGGCCTTTGCCCATGCTGTTCCCTCAGCCAGAGTGCTCTTTCCACTCCCCATCTCCCTAACTTCCAAGTAGCCCGGGGGCTCCGTGACAGCAGAGACCTTACTCTGTATCCCAACCCCAAACATAGTGCTTAATCAATATTTTTTAAACAAAATGATTCTGCTTCTTTAAATTTCAACACACCTTTTACTCTCTACCATGCAACGTAACGTCATATATCTGTTTTCATCTGACAACTTCCTGCACTCCACAGCTATAGCCTAAACTCTAGCCACGCAATTGCCACACCCCGATGTCTGCATTTCCATGAGGCAGCACAGTAACAAATACTAATTGTTCTAAAAAATTTTTTTTCTACCTTGAAGATTTTTATTATTATTTTGGTGGTGTTGTTCTTCTTCTAATGACAAAAAAATATAAGCCTGTTGTAAAAACTTCAGACAGAAATAAATTAGGAGGTAGAAGTCCCCCATGGGCCCACCCTATAGGGCTATTATTTGATTTAAATGACACCTGTAACCTTGTTTCTATTTGTAGCCTTTGCAGGGGAGGAAAAGAAGGGAGCCTGGCCTGCCCATGGTCAGTTCCTCTCCTTAATTTCTAGCCCCCACCCGCTCCCCCATTATGCACATAGCATTGTTTCTGGCATTATCTGTGTTGAAGTTAGCAGACGTTGGTACAAGTGACTATGGTGGAGAGGTCTATTTAAACCTCACCTGTGAGGGTTCCTGGGTGGCTCAGTGGTTGACCTACTGACTTCAGCTCAGGTCATGATCTCGCGGTTCGTGGGTTCGAGCCCCACATTGGGCTTTGCATTGACAGTGCATGGAGCTTGCTTTGGATTCTCTGTCTCCCTCTCTCTGCTCCTCCCCCGCTCAAAAGCAAGTAAATGTAAATAAATAAATAAATAAATAAATAAATAAATAAATAAATATAAATAAAGTAAACCTCACCTGTGATGGAGGCCATTCTCCCACTTCAGTCAGACTCTAAATCTCTATTCAAGTTTGCGAACATTGAATGGACTTGAACCCTGTTGCAAAGTGGCAAAATTAAAACACTTGATAAAATTCTTGGTCTTAATGACCCAGGTTTGTACTTTGCCTTCATCACTTCCTTTGTCACATTCCAGCTGCCTGGCCTTCTGTTCCTTGAACAAGCCAACTTCATCCTACCTCTGGGCCTTTGTGATTGCTGTGCCCTCTGCCAGGAACCATCTTCCACAGCTTGTCACAGGGTGCACCTCCCCTTAAATACCAGCCTTTTAGGAGAGGCCTTGCCCGGTCACTTTCTCTAAAGGATTCCCTTTGTCTTTATCCCAAGAATTTTTTTTTAAGGAAAATTTTAAGCTTTTTTCTTTAAGGTTTATTCATTTTTTTATTTTTATTTATTTCTAGGAGAGAGAGAGAGAGAGAGACAGCGTGAGCAGGGGAGGGTCAGAGAGAGAGGGAGATACAGACTCTGAAATAGGCTCCAGGCTCTGAGCTGGCAGTCAGCACAGAGCCCGACGCGGGGCTCGAACCCACGAACCGTGAGATCGCGAGATCATGACCTAAGCGAAAGTCAGACACTCAACCGACTAATCCACCCAGGTGCCCCAGGGTTTATTCATTTTTGAGAGAGAGTGAGAGCGAGAGAGAGGAAGACACAGAATCTAAAGCAGGCTCCAGGCTCTGAGCTGTCAGCACAGAGCCCCACGCAGGGCTCAAACTCACGAATTGCAAGATCATGACCTGAGCTGAAGTCAGACATTCAACCAATTAAGCCACCCAGGCACCCCTTAAGATTTCTTTTGAAGTTTATTTATTTATTTTGAGAGAGACAGAGAAAACACACGTGAGGGAGGGGTAGAGAGAGAGGGAGAATCCCTAGCGGACTCTGTACGATCAGCACAGAGCCCAATGAGGAGCTCTGAAACTGTGAGCTCATGACCTGAGCTGAAATCAAGAGTCGCACATTTAACAGACTGAGCCACCCAGGTGCCCAAAATTTTTTTAAAGTTTATTTATTTAAGTGATCTCTACACCCAATATGGGGCTCAAATTCATAACCCGAGATTAAGAACCTCATGCTCTTCTGGCCAAGCCAGCAGGTGCCCTGAAACTATCATCTTTCTAACAGCACAAATCATAATCTGTTTATTTAGTTTGGTTTGTTCTTCATCTCTTTCATTAGCGTGTAAGTTTTATGAAGTTCTTACTATGAAGAACTTACACTCTTGTTATATCCCCAACACTTTGCACTGTTCTTGGTGCCTGAATGCTAACACCCATCATTTTCTGTGGTCCTACTGTGTGCTGAGCACTCTTTTGAGCATTTCTTTTTTTAAAAAAAAATATTTTATTTATTTTTGAGAGAGAGATAGAGACAGCATAAGCAGGGGAGGGTCAGAGAGAGAGGGAGACAGAATCTGAAGCAGGCTCCAGGCTCTGAGTTAGCTGTCAGCACAGAGCCCGATGTGGGGCTCGAACCCACGAACCATTAGATCATGACCTGAGCTGAAGTCGGACACTTAACCGACTGAGCCACCCAGGCACCTCTCTTTTGAGCATTTCATAGGAAAATTCATTCTATTCTTTAAAAAAATCTTGGGGCACCCATGGTTCATTCGGTTAAGCTCTGACTTCAGCTCAGGTCATGATCTCCTGGTTTGTGAGTTCGAGCCCTACATTGGGCCCTGCACTGACCGTTTAGAGGCTGCTTGGAATTCTCTCTCTCTGTCTCTCTGTCTTTCTGTCTTTCTCCCCCAACCCCACTTACACACTCTCTCTCTCAAAATAAATAAACTTAACAAAAAATTAAAAATCTCTTTGGAGATCATAGGTACAATTATTAGCCTCCTTTGCCAAAGGAGGAAATTGAGCCCTTAGAAGGTCTAGTAATATGTGTCCAAGGACAGGTAACTAGGAAGTGGCAGAGGGCGGATTTGTGTCCAGGCTAGGCAGGGAGGATGATTCCAATTGGGAAGAGATTCAGCAATTTGTCTGTGATAGAGTGGATCTAAGGAGCAGGTGTTCTTCGGGGCCCTTTACAAAGGAATTCTCCTCCACTTATTCAAATGTCACCATTTGCTGCTGGGCACTAAGGATTCTAGATAGAAGGCCTTAGTTCAAACAAACAAAGGCTTAGCATTGACAATGGAGGTGAAAACAGCATTCAGATTAGAGGATGATCAGCTTCCGACCACCATTAGTTGGCTGATAAGAGAGGCCTCTAACGTCCTGGGAGACCACACCTCCCAGTCAGCTGGGATTCTCTTCCACGCCCATTTTCTTCACCCAAGATGGGAAGAAACAGATGCTTCCATCGGAGAAAGCATTGGAAATCAGTCACTTCCTCTGCAAAGTCTTCCTGATTCCTCAGGCCGAGCCAGATGCCTCTTCCACGTTCCCACAGGCCCCTGGGCTCATCATTCTGCTAGATTGCACCCTCCTCTCTGGTTTCCCTGACTATGAACTCCCAAAGGGCAGAGACTGGCTTCTTCATTGCTGTGTCTCTGACCCCTTCCTCTTGCCCTGTTCACTCCTGCTCACTTCTCAGATTTCATCTTAAAGGTCACCTTCTCCAAGAAGCCTTCCCTGGCAACCCCCACAATCCCTGTAGATAACTTTTTTTCTGTGCAATGATTGCTTGTTTGCTTATCTAGGTCACACACACACACACACACACACACATATACACCCACTACCCAGCAATCCAGGAGTTCCCACACCTCGGCTTCTAAGAGTCACCCAGGGAGCTTGTAAGATGCAGATTCCCCGGCTCCAACCTCAGAGAGTGATTCCAGAGACTGGAGTAGGGCCTGAGAATCTGCACTGTTACTGCTCACACGGTGATTCTGGTATGAGGGGCATCAGAGGAAGAATGCAAGAAACAATTATATGCTTGAGGGCAGGGACCATCACCTCTGTGAACCCCCAATAGCCAGTCTGTGCCTGGCACATAGGAGGTGTTCACACACGATTGTGGAATGAACGCTTGAATGAGTGAATGGCTGCCAGCCTTATAATACGCTCTCCAAATACAGCAACTTGAGTCTGGCCTTGAAACAGACACATGGAGACCATAGGTTTATACTCTTCTGGAATGGAGGTAGGAGAATGCTGAGGTTCTGGTGTCCACAGTGCTAAATTGGAAACTAAGGATTCTACTTCCTGGCTTGAAACGTGAGTAACTTATTTAGTCCCCAGGCCTCAATGTCTTCATCTGAAGAACAGAAATGATAATAATAATGCGGGCCTCATAGGGCTTTGGAGAAATGAAATGAGGCAAAGCTCTTAGCACAGTGCCTGGCCCCGAGTCAGTGTCCCAAAACTTCTGGATCCTATTATTATCATTGTTGTTGTTGTTATCATTACAACTATTAACATCAGAGCTAAAAGGGACCTCAGATCCTCAAATTCAGGAGCTTCCTACTCAGGGTTCCACGCATCCACCTTCTCCTAGGGAATCTGTAATGGGGGTTCAGGAGGGTGTTCTACGAACATCCAGAAATAGAGTAGAGAATCGTGTGTGTCTGTTCATTTTCCTAAGGAAAAGAACCGTAGCTTTCAAGTTGAAGATGGGGAAACTGAGACCAGAGGGAGAAGGGGCCTTGCTCCAAGGTTCTTCATCCATCCATCCATCGATTCATTCATTCAGCCATCCATTCATTTGTTCATTCATTCCTCGTTTCTTTAAACCAACATTGAAGGGGCGCCTGGTGGCTCAGTCGGTTAAGCATCTGATTTTGGCTCCAGTCATGATCTCGCAGTTCATGGGTTCGACCCCAGTGTCGGGCTCTATGCTGACAGCCAGCTCAGAGCCTGGAGCTTGTTTCAGATTCTGTGTCTCCCTCTCTCTCTGACCCTCCCCTGCTCACTCTGTCTGTCTCTCACTCAGAAATAAATAAAACATTAAAGAAAATTTTAAAAAACCCAACATTGAAAATTTTCTGAGGGCCTACTATGTGTCAGGATCCAGAAGTGAACCAAACACAGTCTATTTTCTTAACCCCTACCTCCCATCCCAAGGCATCTTCTTTTCAACTGATAAAGGCTTAGTGCTCATATTCTGATTCCTTTGCTAACACAATGCCCTGGGGGTAAGTTAGGCTCTTCGATTAAGTCTAAGTTCTTGCCCCAGTTTGAATGCCCTACTTTACTCAAAGCCTTTGTTTCCCTTCTCTGAACCTCATTATCCCAACCTGCAGAAAGAGGGTAAAAACGCCTGCTGTCCAGGGTAGTTGTGAGAAATAAATGGACTTGGAAGTGTTTTATAAACTGCAAAGTCCTGTGCCAATATTAGATATTATTGGCTGGAGAGAGATGAAATAGAAATCAATAAATAATTAAGAATTGCACAACCTCCTCCCTCTTTTTCCTAATAAAAAATATTTAGTAGTAGGAACTCTTATACAATCTGATCACATGAGAAGTTGCTAAGTTTATTGAGAAAGTCCACTAAAACAGGAAATGATAAAAATAATACTTAAAACTCTTAAATATTCTATTTTAGTGTAAAAACCTATGCTGTATATTCATTCACCAATCTTTTGATGTAGAGCCAAAGCCTTGTCTTTGAGCCCAATATTATATGAGCCAGCTGGTTGGAGTTTCCCCACATCCTTCTTACATGAACCACTCCTTTGAGTTCTAGTCTGGGCTTTTTGTGTGTGTGTGTGTCAGAGTTTAATTATTTATTCTGAGAGAGAGAGAGAGAGAGAAAGGGAGGGAGAGAGAGAATCGCAAGCAGGCTCCATGCCGTCAGCACAGACCCTGACTCGGTGCTTGATCTCTCTCACTAACCATGAGATCATGACCTGAGCAGAAATCAAGTCAGACGCTTGACTGACTGAGCCACCCAGGTGTCCCCTAATTTGGGCTTCTTTTTCATGTTTTTTTAAAAATTGTTTTTATCGTTTTTTTATTCATTTCTGAGACAGAGAGAGAGCATGAGCAGGGGAGGGTCAGAGAGAGAGGGAGACACAGAATCTGAAACAGGCTCCAGGCTCTGAGCTGTCAGTCCAGAGCCCGACGCGGAGCTTGAACCCACGAACCATGAGATCATGACCTGAGCCGAAGTCAGACGCTCAACTGACTGAGCCACCCAGGCGCCCCTAGTTTGGGCTTCTTAAAAGTTGATGTAGAGCTGAAGGCCCTCGTTGTCTAGATTTTTTGAATTCCATCCTTATCCCCCTTCCCATCCCCATCCTATAGTCTTTTGTTGTCTAGGCCACACCTGACCCAACTGTCCCCAC
Organism: Crocuta crocuta; assembly: GCF_008692635.1. NCBI lineage: Eukaryota > Metazoa > Chordata > Mammalia > Carnivora > Hyaenidae > Crocuta > Crocuta crocuta. Next base: position 1,964,898 of record NW_027530357.1, read on the forward strand.
AGCCAGTGGCCTACAACAAAAGTCTATTTCTTGCTCATACTATAAGATCGTAGTGGCTCAATCTGGGGCTTTGCTTCTTTTCTTTCTTTCTTATTGATTGTGTTTTTTAGAGAGGTTTTAGATTCACAGCAATTTTTAGCAGAAGATACAGGTATTGTGCATAGTCTCCCTGCCCCCCTACCCATGCATAGCCTCCTCGGTTACCAACATCGCCCACGAGTATAGTACATTTCTTCCAACTGATGAAACTACACTGACACCATCATCACAGGAGGCCCACGGTTTACATTAGGCTTCATTCTTAACATAGTGCACCCTATGGGTTTGGACAATTGTATAAAGACATGTACCAACTAACTTTCAAAGAATCTTTCCAGAGCATTCTCCTGTTTAGAGAAACACCAGTTTTCTTTTCCCACTTCTATGTTGTCAATTTGTCACATACAATTATGTGATTTAATAACAGGAGTCAATTGAAGAAGCGACCCAGCTGACTCTTGTAAGCACACAGTCACATCGTGAAGTTGGCAGGAGGAGTGAGTGGCTGGTCACACTAGAAACGAGTCCTCCGGCTGCTGTGGGCATTGCCTCATCCTGGGGTTTACAGTAGGCAAGATGAGTGTTGGTTAATCCGGTGAACCAGCCTCAGGAGTTCTTAAACCAGTGAGTTCGTTAATCCAGAAAGCTTCTACTATCCCACCGCGTATAACAAAAAGTCATTCTCTGACTAATCTGCAAGACCAAACCAGATTCTCTCCTTCCTTCTGCTCCTTTATGTATTTTTTTGCACCTTTAAAATGGGTGAAAGTTTTTTTTTAAGAGTTAATTAAGAATATACAGTCACATATGCCAAGTGCTAGATGAACTATATTAGACTTCAAATTCTTTGAATTGAGCCTATTGTAATAGGCTAGGCTGGACGTGACAGAACATGCCTAAGTGGGATAATGACAGTGGAGAAATCCTGGTATTAGGCATTGGTTCTCCAAGTGAGCCGCAGGACCAGCAGCAGCAACAGCAACCTGGGAACTTGCTAGAAATGCAAATTCTCAAGCTCCACCCCAGACCTGCTGCATCAGAAATTTAGGGGTGGGGCCCAGTAACCTGTGTTTGGACAAGCCCTCCCGGGGATTATGGTGTACCCTCAAAGGAACAGATGTTTCACATCCCAGGTTTATCAGTTAGAGGCTGTGTGATCTCAGACAAGCCACTGCACCTCTCTGAACCTGTTTCCTCTCTGGAAAATAAGAATAATCACACACCTACCTTACAAGGATTGTGAAGATGAAGATAGCACCGGTAAAATGCACAGTACAGGGTCTGCCTCACGGCAGGGACCCAGTAAACGTTAGGGATAGTTGATATTATTATTAGAAACTCACAACGGGCGGCTCTAATTAGGGCTAAGAACAGATGAGAGGGAAGGGAAAAGATGCGAGATGTTTTAAAATATTTCTGAGCAGGGGCGCCTGGGTGGCTTAGTTGGTTGAGCGTCCGACTTTCGCTTAGGTCATGATCTCCCGGTTCGTGGGTTCGAGCCCCGCGTCGGGCTCTGTGCTGACTGCCAGCTCAGACCCTGGAGCCTATTTCAGAGTCTGTGTCTCCCTCTCTCTGACCCTCCCCTGCTCACGCTGTCTCTCTCTCCTAGAAATAAAATAAAAATATTTTAAAAAAATAAAAAAATAAAATATTTCTGAGCAGGGGCGCCTGGTGGATCAGTTGGTTAAGCATCTGACTCTTGATTCCAGCTCAGATCATGATCTCGGGGGGTCGTGGGATCAAGCATAGCATTAGGCTCTGTGCTGATAGCTCAGAGTCTCCTTGGGATTCTCTCTGCCCCTCCCCTGCTTGCTCTCTCTCTCAAAATAAATAAACTTTAAAAAAATAAAATACTTCTGAGCAGCTACACAATAGCAAGCACTTTGACCTCATTATATTCTTTCACCTTCCTAATAAATGTGAAGTAGGTATAATTATACCCTCCCCACTACACAGATGTGGAGACTGAGGCTTGGTGAGGCTGAATGACAGCTAAGAAGAAGAGCTCAAAGCTGACCACATCCATGTGCCCCATGTGTCCCAAACAGATGCAGGCAGATTGGCGGCTCCCAGTGCCAGCCCGCCATCCAAACCACCTGCCCTCCAGAGCCTGGCTGTTCTCCTCCCAGCCCCCACCCCTGCCCAGTGCAGAAGACCTGAGTTTCCTGCAGGAGTCCTGGCACGATAGCTTTCTGGGTGCTCTAGAAGTCAGGCCTTTCAACTAATCTCTGTGGCACCAGAATCTCCTGGTTCTATACCCTGGCCCATTTCTGTTGCTTCGGACACTACCCCAGCTTCCGCCAACACCAGCAGGATTCAATTTTGGACCTCTGAGCAGAACTAAAAAAAAAAAAAAAATGCATTAAATCATTAGTTCATCAGATATTCTACCTGTTATATGCCAGGCACTGAGAACACAGAGAGAGAGAGATGAGCAAAACAGACAAGGACCCCAGTGCAGAGCACCTGAATGTTCACATGAAGGGCACACAGAGGCAGACAAACCCTATACAGCAGGGGCAGTGCAGGCATGGGAATACAACCTGGCTCTGTGAGCGCCCAAAAGAGTCACCTGATCCAGTTCAGGGGCGGGAGGAAATCCTGGAAGGCTTCCTGAGGAGGTGGCCTCTGAGTCGGCGGGTGTTCATTTCGTGTTTCATCAATTTCTCATTTTATAGATGGAGAAATGAGTGCAGAGAGAATTATTTAGCTCATTCATTCATTAAAGCAAGCAACTATATTCCCAGTATCTACATTTCCCCAGTATCAAGCCCTGAGCCTGAAGATAAGGAGGCGACTGAGGAAACAGCCCCGCTAGAGGAAAGGGCACAGAGAGGCCCCAAACACCCGGGGACGTCACCCGCTGCAAACCCATCAGCGTCTTTGGAGGGGTTTGTACTCGTTTTATTTTCCTTTTATTTTATCATTTAGAAGCCAGGTAATTACGGTATGCTTTCCCTAGAGTAAACCCCTCCCTTTTTAGTGTGGAGCCCATGGGTTTTGGCGCAGACACGCGCCGCTGCGACCACTGTCATCGTGATGGAGAGAGACCACGTCGTTCGCACCTCGTGCTCACCCGACTTCCAGGGTCCAAGCTTAGCTCCCGATTCACTGCGGAATCTGGGGCAGGTCCTGCCCTCCGTGAACCCTCAGTCTTACCGTCTGTAAAACAGGGACCATCGCGTCTCTCTCACGGGGAGGCTGCGCGGGTGCGCGGCACACAGTAAGCACTCAATAAACACCAGCTGTTCCAGGGATGTCCCGCTCCTTCCCGGCTCTAGCTCTTTCAAGCCCTCCCTCAGCCCCTGAGTCTGTCTCTGTCTCTCTCTAAAACACACACACACACACACACACACACACACACACACACACACACACAAAGACATTTTTGAAGCCTCTTGTTTCTCAGAGAGGTTTTATTTATAGGCCGCGCCTCATTGTGAATGTGAAAAGGAGAAAGCCCAGGCCCTCCGTGGACCTTTCATGTGTAAATCAGCCGGGGCCCGGAGCACCGGGGTCACCAGGAGGAGGATTTCACTCTTAATTACTCCTGGAGAAAGCGGGCGGGAGCGAGGCCCGGCGCCCACTGCGCCCAC
>NW_027530357.1:1968541-1985901 GCF_008692635.1 Crocuta crocuta
CTGAACCCGGGCCAAGGCCGAGGCGCAGGTGCCTCCGGGGAGCGGGGCCCCCAGTGGGTTTCTTTGACGCCAAGGCGTTTGGACGTGGAAAAGAGTGCAAACGGCTTGGCGGAGTGGGAGGTAGGGAGCGATGGTCTGCAAAGGGCCGGGATTGTTTTTGTTTTAAAGGTCTTTTATTCATTCTTTTCCGGCGTAGAAATAACATGCTCTAGAAACAAAGTATGGAAGTATTCTCACTGGGCCCTGAACGTTGTTTACCTTCGAGAACGAATTTGGAGACAGGAGAGGGACTCGAGTAACATTTTTATAGCACCTTTCTTTCCTTTTGACTTGTTACAGCGACTGTGTGTTTCCCTCGGTAATTAAAAAAGAGATACTTTCCATAATGTGTGTGATACCGCTTTCTGATGAGAAAAGAAATTCATATTCAGTGTAAAACACTGAGAAGATAAACTATAAAACCCACACCATGATCCCACCCAAACATTCACTTTTCCTATTGAGGTATAAGGCAAAGCTTTGATTACTTATCTCTACACAAGGTCTCTGCGGTTTTATTTACGTGTGTCTGTTTTGCACGCTTATACTGTGCGAACACTGTTGGGCACAACATTTTTGTTTTTGGGTTTGGACACAGCACATTGACTTTTTTTTTTCCAGTTGTCTTTTGATGTGTCTTATACATTTATGTTACTGGATGGCAATATCTTGACGTTTAAAGACACACAAACCCCTGGGTCCCAGCAATTCCACATCTAAAATATTCTACACGAGTGGGAACAGGCAAATAGTATAAACAAATACATTCATTGTAGCGATGCTTATAGACGCATAAGCTAGCAACGACCTTGATGGTCACCATCAATCTTGATGGTCATCAGCAGGGGATTAATGAAGTCAATTATGTAATGTTACAGTAGAATGTTTTATAGTCATTATAAGAGAATATCCTACGTATAAAGATACCCCCCAAATTTATACTGCATTGAATAACAGCAAATTTCACGATAATTTATACTGTGAATCTCTGATATATATATACATATATATGTATGATCTATATATATAAATGGATAATCATATCTAAATGTATATGCACAGAAAATTTCTGGAAGAACACAGAGGAATCTGGTAACAGTTACTTTTGGGGAAGGAATAAAGGGTAAAGAGGGGTCAAGAACTTTTACTTTTCACCTTATACCTTTGTGTACTGATTGAATTTTTCTCTTAATGGGAGCATACATTTGTAATGAAAAAAAACCTAATAAAAATGGAGGCTAGCTATATATAATCCTAAGAGATCTTTATTAAGGAAAATGCGATGTTCACTAAATAAACACAAAGTTCATTAAAGAAATACAGCATTGATGAAAGAAAATACAATCCCCTATACCATCCAAAGATAAACACTGTTAACATTTTGCTTTGTTTCCTTCTAGGTTTATTTCTAAATATATTTTGTTAACTTAAAAATATATACTAATGGAAAATATACACAAACGATGCATTTGTAGACAAGTTAGAAAATAAATACCACTCAAACCCTGCTATTCAGAAATAACCACTGTTTACATTTTTAGTGTGTAAGCTTTGAATGCTTCCCTGCAGCGTTTTCTTTGGGGAGTTGATTTTGTTTTTTGCTTTTTTTTTTTCACACCATTCCTTCTATATACGTAAATTTGTGTTTTTCTTTAATACATTCTCATATTTTATATACTTTTCCATGTTATCATTCACAGATACAGTTTTAATAGTTACAAAATATTCCAGCAATAAACAAAAAAGCCTTCACTCAGAAATTCCCCCCTTAATGATCACTAAGTTGTTTCCAAGTTTTTGTGATTATAAACAACTCAGATGAACACTTTATACTTACCTCTTTTCCTCTATGTCAAATAATGTCCTCATATCTCAGCAATGGAATTACTAGGCTGAAGGGTGGGTCTATTTTTCAGACTCTCCTTTTTTTAAGGATTTTAAGTAGTCTCTATTCCCGATGTGGGGCTCGAACTCACAACTCTCTGAGATCAAGAGATGCATGCTCTACCGACGGAGGCAGTCAAACTCTCCTATTTTTCAGGCTTTTAACCAGCATTGTTCAATCATTTCTCGCCTGTATGATGGACAGAGGCATTCTGGAGGAGAGGAAAAGATGGGAAGGGGAGGGTTCAGCTTGGTAAGATTGTGTGGGAACTCGTGGAAATTCTATATCTCTGCCTGTCTGCTGCAGCTTTCCCCTTTCTTTTCTTTTTCTTAAAAATTTTTTCAAAAAATATTTATTTATTTTTGAGAGAGAGATAGAATGTGAGGGGGGAGGGGGAGAGAGAGAGAGGCAGACATAGAATCCAAGCAGGCTCCGAGCTGTCAGTACAGAGTCTGACATGGGGCTCGAACCCGTGAACTGTGAGATCAAGACCTGAGCTGAAGTTGGAAGTTTAACTGACTGAGCCACCCAGGCGCCCCTCTCCTTTCTTTCTCTCCTAACATGGCACCACCCAAGACCAACTGCCAAGCACTTACTTTGTGCTTCACACTTTACATGCATTATCTCATTTACTTCTCACAAGAAGCTTGAAGGTGGGTGGTCTCCTCATCCCCACTTTACAGATGAAGAAACTGAGGCTTAAAGAGTTAACTGTATTTCCCAATGTCACATAGCTGGTAAGGGGCATAACTGAGATTTGAACCAAGCAGTCTGATTCCCTTTGCATAAATTTATAGACTGATCAATCTCTCATTTTACAGATAGATAGAAGCAAAAAAGGGAATGTGAGTCGCCCAGAGAAGTAGCCTAGCTCAGACTGCTGGACTTTTTCCCACTATGCTCCATTGTCTGCTCACAGGGCGCTAATCCAGGGAGCTGGGACTGAAGGCGCTCCAAAATTCTTTATATTAGAAAATCTTCCTGTGGGGCTTTAGGTTCCAACAAGACTCAGAGTCTCTCAGAACCTCAGCTCCAGCTGTGTGTCTCCCCTCCAGGGCTGGGTGCTGCCTGCCCATCATAAAAAAAAAAAAGAAGAAGAAGAAGGAAGAAAGAAAAAAAAGAAAAAAGAAAAAAAAAAACGGAAACAGCAGTTAAGCACCCACATGCCCAGGCAAGGAGGAAATCGGGCAGCCCCAATGCATGTTCAGCCACGGCCATTCCATGGTTTGGAGTATGAAGTATTAAGATGAGTAGAAAAGAGATGAGTGAAGAGGAGACGGAAAATGCTCAAAGAAGGGGTGCATTCTGAGAAAAGACTGCAAAAAGAGACAGGGGAGAAGGAGATGATGTCTGGAAGAAATGAATTGGAATCAGCTGATCCCCTCAGGTAAGAGAAAAATAAATACTCTAGTCTCTGAGTTCCCACTGCAAAGAATTGCAGGGAATCTGGGGGCGCCTGGGTGGCTTAGTCGGTTGAGCGTCCGACTTCCGCTTGGGTCATGATCTCGCGGTTCGTGGCTTCGAGCCCCGCGTCGGGCTCTGTTCTGACTGCCAGCTCAGAGCCTGGAACCTGTTTCAGTCTGTGACTCCCTCTCTCTCTGATCCTACACTGCTCACGCTGTCTCTCTCTCTGTCTCCTAAAAATAAATAAAACATTTAAAAAAAAAAGAATTGTAGGGAATCTGGCCTAGAAGTTCTAGCCACTGCATTTTACAGATGAGACTGTGGCACAGAGAGAGAGAGAGAGAGAGAGAGAGAGAGAGAGATTCTCCCCAGGCTCCAGAGCAGAGCTGGCAAGCCTGGAATTCTGCCATTCCTCTGACCTCTCCTTCTGTCACATTGTCCCATCATCCCTTGGCTGAAGGTCAGAGCCCCAGGAGGTGAAGATCTAGATCTGTCTTCCTTGCTCAGGGCTGGGCTGTGCTCCCTGCTTGGGTGGATCCAGATGCTCTGATGCCAAGGATGGAGAGGCAACTAATGGACTGGAAAATTCCAGGGAGACCAGGATGGTATCCATCCATCCATCCATCCATCCATCCATCCATCCATCCACCCATCCACCCATCCACCCATCCATCCATCCATCCACCCATCCATCCATCCAACTGTCCATCCATTCATTCATGCATTCATATATCCATTGATGTGTCTATTGATTTGCCAGTCCTTCTCTTCATCTACCCATCTGTCCATCCTTCTGTCTATCCATGGGACATTCAGGGATATCCATCATCCATGTTAACACTAACCATAATCATAGGAGCCTTCTGGTTAAGACTGAATTCTGGCACCAGACTCTCTGAATTCTGGCTCCACCACATAGAAATGGTGTGACCTCAGGCAGATCACCTAGCCTCTGTGTCTTAGTTTCCTCATCTGTAAAGTGCAGATAACAATATTACATCTGCCTCATAGGGTTGTAGTAAGCGTTAAAGGGGTTAATCCATTTAAAGTATTTAACTGGTTCATAGCATCACTTATTATTTTTCAAGGATGTGCTAAATGAGAGCCTGAGTTTGAAGAAGGTGCTGTGGAATACAGAGGCAAGAGCCAACCATTTGGTTTTGTGGCCAGCTCAGGGAAAGCTGAGGTTCCTGTTCCTTGATTCATTGTTTTCAGGGTCCTTGTTTGGAGTCTAGTGATGAGAGGAGGGAAAGTGGGCCCCCGTGGCTGTGGTTTGGGGAGCTGTGAGGCAGATGCTATGGGCGCCATACATCTCCCTCGCTGCAGAAGGTGCGGGTAGCTAAGAGCTCACCGCTGAGTCCCTCTATATGGCTTGCCCATAGCTGAAGGGAGCTATCGCACTGAGGTCATTTCCCCTTCTCAGGGCAGCTCATATCTTTGGGCTGCTCAACACAGGCATAAATACTGAGCTCCCTCATGTCAACTCAAGCCAACTCTGATGGGCCATCTTAGCTTCAGAGCCTCCATTGGGGTGACTGAAGCCTCCATGGAGACTGCATCACGGCCTCTACCTATTCCTGTTTCTTTCCCTTCCATTCCACAGGGGTTGACCCAAGAGCACCTCCTAATAAAGTTCTGCATGCTAATCTCCATCTCTGAATCTGTTTCCCGGGAACCTGGCCTATTGGATAAAGGATACAATATCACTTAAAGGCTGTTCTCCATGTACAATATGTACAAAATTCCTGGTAACACTCTCAGGGAGTAGGTGCTGTTTATTACTCCCATTTGCAGATGGGGAAATTGAGGCACACAAAGGTGAGTGGATTTGCCCAAAGTCACACAGCTGGTAGATGGCAGAACCAGGATTCAAATCCAGCAGTCAGGAGCTAGAGTGTATGCACTTGACCACTACGCTACACTGCCTGATGAGGTTCTGACCAAGCACAGGAATTCAGTGCGGGATGGGGTGGGTGGAGGTGTGAGTGTGTGAAGAGGGGAATGCATGTACCAGTGGGGTCATGGGTGCACTCATGTGCCTGTGTGTTCACTGGGAGTGCGATTTCACAGGCGCGTGGTCCTGTTAACGTGTGCTCTGCCGCCATGAGGGTGACCCAGCAAGGCATGTGGGGATGTATGTGCACATGGAGCCCCTCAATCAGGTTCCCACAGGGCACATCTCCTTGGTTTCTCCTCTTTCCTGTTGGCACACAGGAGGAATGAGTGTGTGCATGCAGCAGCAGAGGCGGGGGGNGATTTAAAAGCCAAATTGCCACTTCCTTATTCCCACATGCCTCTCAAGAGTAGGTAAGGTCTAGGCTGTTGGGACATCAGGCTCTCTGTGGGGTAGAGTTGATAAGTGGGACGGGGAAGCCAGAGAATAATGTGTTTTGCATTAAAGAAAGCAACCCCAGCCTCTGGTCCTGCCTGGCCTCCAGTGAGGGTGACTGGTATCTTTTACCTCAGTGGGGACCATATAGTGATGAGTGGGAAAAGGCTGTGGAGTAGAACTGTTGGGTTTGAATCCCAGCTTTGTCTTCTGGCTGTGTGACATCAGCAGCTTACCTACTTCCTCTCCTATAAAATGGGAGTTTAATAACAGTAACTAGTTCATAGGGTTTATTATAAAGCTGAATACATGCTTGAAATAAACCTGAGCCCATAGTAAGTCTTCAATAAATGCTTGTTTTCTATTATTTTGAACCCACGCTAGGCAAGGAAAGGGCAGAGGAAAGTGCTTTTCCAGAGGAAAGTGCTTATGTCAAGTGGCTACGTTACCTAACCTTGTGAAGCCAGTACTATCCTACCCATTTTATATATAAGGAGACCGAGGCTCAGCAAACGAAGTGACTTGCCCCAGATCACACAGCAAATGAGCGACAAAACCAGATTTCAAATGTTGATCTTACGCAATTCCAGTGTTCTTCCTATCGCACCACAGCTACCCTTCTTGTTTGGCCTAGAAGCCTTGGGTCTGTGATAACTTGTCCCATAAACTCTGCTCAACACAGGTATTTTGCTGCCTACATGGTTTTCTCTCATGTTGCCTACTCGCAAGAGATATGTAGGGATTAGCAGGTGGTCAGATTTTATGAAAAAAAAATAGACATTTCTCTTTGTGCAGAAAGAAATACAAGTGAGAGGGTTGAGACAGTTGAGGGGGGAGCTCTTAGAGGAAAATAGGAGGTTCAAAAGGCAATTAATGCTTCTGTCTGAAACTGTAAACAGATAGTTACCGGCTCTGACACCACCAGCACGCAGAGAAAAGGCAGACAGAAACAGCGCACCACAAGGAAGCTAGGATAGACTACGCCCAGAGTGGAAATTAAATGTTTTCCTGAAAGCAGAAAGGAAAACCATGGTTAAAGCCAAGCCATGACTCTAAGTCTGTGACTCCATGACAGTATAAGTTTAGTGAGTTAAAGGCCCATAATTTGTACCTAGGTGTTGTGAATCTTAAAGTCTTACTCGACATTCTCTCTTGACCCAAGTTTGTAAAACAAAAGTAATAATTAGAAGTGAGTCTTCAACACACACTGTCATTTTAATCATATATATATGTGTGTGTGTATATATATGTGTGTGTGTATATATATGTGTGTATATATATATATAGAGAGAGAGAGAGAGAATCATTGGCATATTTAGTCAAAATTTGGTTGTAAGCAACAGAGAATTCAACCAAATGCAAACAAAAGCTATTATTAGCAGCTCACAACTGGATCTAGGCATTCAAAGAGTTCACTTAGCATCCTTGCCATGTCTTGGCTCTACCTTCTTCTGTGGCTTTGTTCTCAGGCACACACACTCCTCCCCAGGGTGACAAGATGGCCCTCAGAAGCTCCAGGCTTGCATGCTTCTCCTGGTGGGAAAGAGATTGCCTGTCTCCAGCTAAAAATCTCAGGGTTCCCTCTGATTGGCTGTCATTGGGTCACACGCCCCACCTTTCATCCAATCCTTTAGTCAGGCTGGATCACAGAGGCGAAATAAGTCCCACCCAAGGTACAGAGACTGATATTGGCAGAGAGAGAGAGTTTTCCCCAGGGAAGCTGGGGTGCGTTTTCCAGAAGACAACACATGTTCACCATCTGGTAGTTCCTGCCTCTCTGTTAACCAGGCTTAAGGAGAGGCTGTCATCAGGAATAATAATAATAATTAATAATAATAACAGCTAGCTCATATTGAGCACTCACAATGTGCCAGGTATTACACTAAATGCTTTATAGCCATTATCATATTCATGCCTCACATTATCATAATTACTATTCATATTTATTCCTTATCATCATCTAACTTCACCAATGGGCAAACTGATGCTTAGAGTATCTAAGAAAGTGGCCCAAGTTCACACAGATCGTCCTTTTCCCAATCCGGTGTTCTTAGCTTCTCTGGGAACTGCACTTAGAGCTGGTCTCTCAGAATTGCCGGCTTCCTCCAAAGAGGAAGCTCCGAGCCTTCTAGAGGGCAGCCTTGCAGAGGGTCCCTGGTGCGGGACGGCAGATAGCATCCTAAGGCTCCCTTAGAGTCACTCATGATTCTCAGAGGGCTCGTCCTGGAGCAGCGCCATGGACCTCAGGCCCCGGATACTGAGAGGTTTGACAACAAGCGAGTCGGATCCAAGGATCGTTGTGAGTTTAAGAGCTTGGATTCCTTGGTGCCCTGGCCCTCCTGCCCACCAGGAGTGGTGGGAAAAGAATGTGCCATGGAGGGATTGTGTTAGGGTTGAGCTTCTGTTCTGCCGCTAACCAGTGGTAGGCATCCTCGAAGAAACACCATTAATCGCTCTAAGCCTCACTTTCTGAATCCATAAAATGATCGTAGTATAATAACATCTTCCTCAGAGGGCTGGGCGGATTACATTACATGAGAAATAATGCCTGGTGGTCTCCCCTCCGGTGTCGCATGATGTTTGCTCCCTCTGCATCATCCCCCTTCCCACCCCAGAGATTTAGCAAGGGGCAGAGCAAGGAGAGAAAGGAAGGCACCTTCCGCGTCTCCTGGCCAGCCTGCTGGGCTCTCCTCTCTTCCTCCTGGGTTTGAACCCCAGCTCAGTTGTCCTCTTACTAGCTTTGTGACCTTGGGTGGGTCCCCGCCACTCCCCTCCGCCGGAGAACACCTCCCTCATGAAAACCCCCTCTGCAAATTTGCCTGGCACACCGCTTGTTTATTCTCTGAGTCTGAAATGGTGAAAGGGACAGAGTTGGGTGGTTTAGGCTGCTTTGGGCAGGGCCTGAGCTGTCTGGTCAGCAGAGGGGCCCTCTCAACTCCACTTCCCATCTCCTGAATAATTCATGACAAACAAAATGGCTGGCCCAGACTCTGGCCCTCCCTCCTCCCGGCTGGGGAAGGGAGAAAAGTTTCTAATTACAGGTCAGCCGCCTGGCTCCCCGGGCCCCTGGGCGCTGCACACAGGGGGTATTTATGGGAAGAGAGGGAGGGGAGGGGCTCGGTCCCAGCCCCTTTCCAGAAGGAACTCAACTCCTTTTGAAATTGCAGCCTGGGCCTGCTAAGGCGCAGGGATAGACTGAGGGAAAAAAAAAAAACAACAACTTAGAATCAGCAGGAAGAGAAAAGCCTGCTGAGGGGTCAGAGTGATGTGTCCAGAAAAATGGCAGGTCAAGGAGGGGCTCTGGGGAAGAGCTGGCAAGGCGAACACATTTGCCCGAGTCTGTGGAGAGTACAGCCAAACTGGGCTTCAGAAGCAGGACATCCTCGGGGCACCTGGGTGGTTCAGTTGGTTTAGCATCTGACTCTTGATTTAAGTTCAGGTCATGATCTCATGGTTCAAAAGATCGAGTCCCATGTCACACTCCACGCTGACAGTGAGGAACCTGCTTGCGATTCTCTCTCTCCCTCTCTCTTTGCCCCTCCCCCGCTCTCTCTCTCTTTCAAAATAAACACTAAAAAAAAAAAAAAGAGGACATCCTGACTCCAAAACCACAGAGCTGCCTTCCAGCTTCCTTACCTGTAAAATGGGGAGAAACACAGAACCTACCTTACAAAATGGTTGATGAATTACACAAGTCAATACACATGAGGTGCTTAGAATACTGCCTGGCACATAAACCCCAAAATATATAATTGTAGTATGGTTGTTCTTTTCTACATTATGCTGCCTCCAAGGGGAGGTCAGCAAAGGACGAGAATGAGAGAAAGAGAAGGTTCAGGGAGATTGTGAGAGAAATGAAAAATTACTTGTTAGGGGGTTTAACATAGTGCTTTAGGATAAGGACCCCATATATTTCGAATTAACTAAAAAGAATAAGGACCCCAGGACGAGGCTGCCTGTGTTTGGTCCCAACTCTGGCTCTTTATGGCTGTGTGATCTTGGGCAAGTTACCATACCTCTCTGAGCCTCTGGATTCACCATCTGTGATAAACGGTAACTATTGCCATTGGTGGAGAGCAGTGAACAAAATGGATAAAGTCCCAGTCCTCGGGGGGGTTTACAGCTAGAAAGGGATGCTAATCAAAAGGACTTATTGAATGCCTACTGTGTGCAGATCTCGTGCCTACCACGAGAACTCGCAGTACACCAGGCAAGTCAGACTGATCTAGAACATATCACTGTGTCTGCTGTGTACAGGTCCTGTGCACTCTGCAGACACTCTCTCCACTCAACTTCACAGCATTCAACCTCGTTTTATATACGAAGAAGCTGAAGCTCAAAGGCGTCAAGAACAGAGAAGGGATTTGAAACTACAAAGGGGGGGAATCATTCAACAGCATAGCTGAATCTCCAAACTGCATGTTAAGGGATAAAAGCCAGACACGAAGAGTACACATTGTATGATTTCATTTACATGAAATTCTAGAAAAATGCAAACTAACCTATAGTGACAGAAAGCAGATCAGTGGTTGCCTGGGAACAGGGGTGGGGGGGAGTGGTGGTGTGGGAGGGCAGGCATTGACTGCAAAGGGCACCCGGGAACTTTTTGGGGAGATGAAAATGTTTTACATTTGACAGTAGTAGTAGTTACATGGGTGTAATCATTTGTCAGTGCTCACTGAACTGGATACTTAAAATGGGTGCATTTTATGCATGTAAATTCTATCTCAATGAGTCTGATTTTTCAAAAGAAGAGGGGAAAACTACACGAGACTTCAGAGCCCTGCAACCCTTCTTACTTACATTATTTGAGTTTCTGATTTCAAGTTCATCTGTGGGCAGAAACTGTATCAGAGTCAAGGACTAGCAAAATGCTTCTCAAACCCACTAGTTCAGATCGACAATTGTACCTTGGGTACCTTCCTTGTGGTGGGTGCTGAGGTCACAGAGCAAGCAGCCCAGTGGAGACAACAGAAGAAAATGAGCAAATAGGCCCAATACAGTGCAATATATTTTCTGATGGGGCAAGTTAGACATCAAGGGTGTGCCTGCTGGGCCGTAAAAATGGATACTGCAACCAAGCCTGGGACTTGGGGTGGTGAGGATCCCAGGCTCTGGAATCTAATGCCTGGGTTCAAATCCCCACTCTGCTTCTTGGGCTAGCTGTGTGACCTTGGGTGACCACCTTCACATACCCCGCTTCAGTCACCACCTCTGGAAAATAGGGAGCAAAGGAGCTCCAGCCTGAAGGGCTATATAAGAATGAGGAGACATCTCCTGCTTGACACAGCGTGCACAGTAAATGTCCAATAATTGTTAGCTGTTCCTATCGTGAAGAGTAAGGAGCTGGAAGGCACAGAGATGCGTGGCCGGGGGTGGGGGATGGGGTGACTCTCTACCCAATCTGGGGATGGGAGAGGGGCCAGGATGCTTTCCCAGAGAGGTGATGCTTGAGGGGGAGTTGGCCGTTTTCAGTGGTCACAGGGGCAGCAGAGAGTGGGAACCTCTTGGAGCAAATGCTCAATAAATATTTGCTCAATAAACAAAAAATAAAATAAAATAAAGACTGCAAGGCTTGCCTGTAACCAGGGGGATACAAAAGCTTGCCAGGGCAGACTGGGGGGGGGGGGCCTCAGGAAGCCAGGGCTGGGTGGCTGGTCCCACTGGCAGGCTGCAGACTTTTCTGGAATACAGGACCCTCCTGGGCCTGGCCCAACACCACCCTAGGCCCTGCCCTGTGCTCCGGAAGCGATGTGGACTACGCCGGACCTCGGACTTGGGGCCCGCAGGGGGGGACGCGGTGGGGTGGGCTGGCGGCGCGGGGGTCCTCCTGCGCCTTCTACCCCTAAGGAGAATGGCCAAGTCCCTGCGAGGCGCCTCCCGCGCGCCCCCCCCCGTTGTCCGAGCCACAAAGGGCCCGGATCAATGGAAGGCGGGAGCGGCCGAGGGGCCTCCTCTTTGTGCGGCTGTCTCAGGCCTGTTTGCACCGCCGTCTCCGCGCCCCCATTGATCAGGCATGTGGAAAGATTCCGCCTCCCGGGCTCCCTTTGTGGCCGCGTTGCCAGGCTGCGCCCGGCGTGACTGCACCGCGCGGGGCGCTCCCGCCTGCGGTGGGCACCGGGCTGCGAGACGGGGCGGGGTCTCCGAGGGGGCAGGCTTGCCAGATTTAGCAAATAAAAACACACAGGACGCCCGGATTAAATTCGCATTTCTGATAAACAACGAGTCAAGGTCAAACAAACAAATAAATACATGTTCTAGTGTAAGTACGTCCCAAATATCGCATGGGACATACTTATACTAAAAAAAAAAAGTACTTGTTTATTTGTCTGAAATTCAAATTTCACTAGGCGTCTCGTATGCTATGTGGCACCTGTGAGGGGGGAAACCGAGTAACTGCGCTGCCCAGAACGTACCCGGATACCTCTGCCACCTTGAGTCTTTGGCATTTGTTTTGTTTGCTTTTGCTTCTTGTCCATTATCATGGAACTCCTGACTACTACTTAGAATTTCCCCTTAATGAATTAATTTCTTTTTAACTTAAACGATGTAACTGATGCATAGGTCACATACATTAATTTGAACCAATGTTAAGGATGCCGCCAGGTGCACTTTTCCCTATACAGACACCCAAGTGACTGCACCCAGACCAGGATATAATGAATTCCCATCACCCGAGGAGGTTCCTTCGGATTTGCTTCCTGTCAAGACCGTCCCCAGTTGGTAGCCACTATTCTGACTTCCCTCGCCATAGATTGGTTTTAGTTGTTCTTGAACTTCATGTAAACGGAGGCAAAAAGTGTGTACTCTCTTGAGTCTGGCTGCTTTCACTCAACGTGCTTGTGAGGTTGGTCCACAATCTTGGATAAGCAGCTTGTTCCCTCTCACTGCTGGCTGAGGAGTATCCCATTGCATGGCCGCACCCCGGTTTGATCGTCCGTGCTCTCACTGATGGATGTCTCAGCTGTTTCCAGGTTTTGGCTCCTATGAATAAAAGCTGCTATGATCAGACTTGTACTAGTCATTGTACGGATTTAAATATATTTAACCTAAGCAATACTATGTGTGAATTCCTAGGCTTGCAGTGCTGGTTTTTATTTTTTCCCTCTGTACATTCAATATATTACGATTCCTCATATTTATGTGAGCATTTTTATACCAACCAAGCTCACCTCCTGCACCATCAATGGCCACATGCCAAAGAGCAGAATAAAGGTTAAGAGAACAGGTGGGCTCAGGGTGGATCCTGGGCAAGTGAGTTAGGTCCTTGGAGCCTTGGTTTCTTCATCTGTGAAATGGGGGTGATAATGCTAATTACCTCGCAGGACGGTTGAAAGGCAAACTGGGCAAATGCCGTATAAAAGGGCCAAATGCAGGGCTGGCATAGAGTGGATGCTCTACATCAGAGCCTCTATCAAGCTCCGGATTGATGCCTGCCCTCATTTCATCCTATTTCATTCCATTGAGGCAGATACTATTATTATCAACCTATTTTACAGTTGAAGAAACCAAGGCTCTGGGAGACAAAGTCACTTGCTCATGTTGGCATAGTTAGCGAGCGACAAAGCCACCACCCAGTGTGATTTCCATAGCTGGGAAGGCAAGAAGGATCGAGGAAGGATGCGGCTCAGTGCCTGGAAAAGGGAGCAGGCTCTAAGGACAGGCTGGGTACCTTCTTCTTCCTGCCTCTGTGTCTTCCAACAGTGCCCAACCCGAAGGCAAGCAGGTGGCTGTGGGGACCCGGTTTCTCTTTGGAGAACGGAGAGAAGCTGGGCTGGACATTTCTAGGAGAGGCCGAGCCTCCCAGCCACTGGCAGGGGGGAGGACAGGCAGGGCGAGTCTGACGGGGTGGGGTGAGGGGGGGCGAGCAGAGGAAGCAGGAAGCAGGAGGAGAAGCCCAGCCCTCCCGCAGAACTGCAGCCACAGCCGCTGGGCAGAGCCCGACATCAGCTACCTGCCTTCTGAAGGGCACGGGAACTGCTGATCTCAGGCGATTAGCATAACAATCCCCAATCCAGCGTCCTCGGGGCCCAAA
Source organism: Crocuta crocuta (assembly GCF_008692635.1). Classification (NCBI taxonomy): domain Eukaryota; kingdom Metazoa; phylum Chordata; class Mammalia; order Carnivora; family Hyaenidae; genus Crocuta; species Crocuta crocuta. Next base: position 1,982,234 of record NW_027530357.1, read on the forward strand.
GCTGGGTCTGCACAATCCCATTTCAAGCCAGCTCTTTCTTTAGCTGGCTAATTATGGGGGGCGGGGGGTGGGGTGGGACATGATCTTCTTAAAGGGGCCCCTACACCCAGGATCCAGGCTGGGATTAGCCGCAGGGAAGGGTCCCAACAACACTTGAGCTCTGGCAGAGCGTAGGTGCCACTACCCTGCACCATAGGGGAAAAGACTGTCCTCACTGGAGATTTCAAAGGGCTTCCTGTTTAAACCCTTCTTGGCCCCATTAGTGCACGACTGTAAGATATCTTCTGTTCACAGCTGTATCCTGGTGCTTGGCACAGAGTAGGTGCTCTAATAAGTCACAAGCACAGAGCCTGTGGGTTCAGAAACTCAACCTACTGATCTAATGAGGCCCCATGCTGGGTACTAATGGAGGCCACTGAGAGAGAGCTTCCTGTTTGCAGGTCCCTGAGGGTGTTCCTTCTGCCCATTCCCACCCTCAGGGTCTTGAACCCTTCCTTGCGCCTCCAGCCTCCAGGCAACAGAAGTCAAAGAAGGCACAGAGGTTAGAATGGGCGGAGCACAGAGACAGCACTGGGTTTGAATCCCAACTCTGCTACTTACCCCTGTGTAACCTTAGGCAAATCTCTTAACCTCTGAGGCTCGGTTTTCTCATCCATGAAATGGGAACTATCAAAATGTGCTTGAAACATTGTTTATAAACATTCACTAAAATACCATACGGGAGTGCCTGGCACATGGTTGGGGCTCCGAAAATGGGAGTCCTTTCTCTGCCTTCCATAGAAACATCTACTGTGGGGACACCTGGGTGGCTCAGTCCATCAAATGTCGGACTGTTGATTTCAGCTTAGGTGACGATCTCACGGTTCACGGTATCCAGCCCCGCATCTGGTTCTGCACTGACAGTCAGGAGCCTGCTTGAGAGTCTCTCTCTTTCTTCCTCTCTTTCTGCCCCTCCCCTACTCTCTCTCTCACACACAAAATAAATAAATTAACATTTAAAAAAAAAGAGAAATGCTTACTGTCAATGTAGCTATTGTTTATCAGGTACCCATTATATACCAATCTGTGTCCAGTGCCTAAATTCTCTCTTCATCCCTTGAAACACCTCTGTGGGATGGGTTCTACACTATTTGAAAAAGAGGAAAATGAAGTCAGAGAGGCAAAGGGATTTGCCCAAGGCCACCCAGCTAGAAAGTTTCAAAAGGAGGCAGGAGCCCAGCTGACCCTAAAGACAATGGCTCTGGAGGCCGGGAAGTGTTGGTAGTTATCGCGGCCACCACCCCCTCCCCGCTGCACAGGCCAGCCAGTCTCAGGTCTCCGGATCGCGTGCTGTGTGTTAGGCTTTGTGCTGAGAGCTGAGGATAGAGCTGAGTGGAAGACGGACAAATGTGGTCATGCTGCTCTCCTGGAGTTGGGATCTGACAACAATCCAGTAATTTCTGTGAGTGATAAGGGCCTTGAAGACAGTAAAATGAGGTGATGGGTAGAGTCCTGGGGGCCTGAGAAGTCTTCTCTTGAGGGAGTGTTACTAGAACTTTAGGATAGCCCTGGGAAGATGGGAGGGGGACAGGAGAGCGTACCAGAAGAGCAAGTGCAAAGACCCTGGGGCAGAGTGGGGGCTTGAAGTATCTGAGGAACCAAAAGGCAGCCCTGTGAGAGAGGGTTAGAGTGGAGTGGAAGGAAATTGGGGACAGAGGAGGGGCCCTAACCAGACAGGGCTTTATGGGACTTGGGTAAGAAATGTGAATTCCCTTCTTTGCTCCGTTCCTCTGCCCCTTCCTCCCCTTTCTTCCCTTCCTTGTCTTCCCTTCCCTCCAGTGCCTACTATTTTCCAGGCACAGGGCCAGGGGCTGAGGGCCTGACAGTTTCTCCACCTTCTCCTTCTCTTCTATCTCCCCTCCTCTCCCTTCCCCCTCCTCTTCTGAACAGCTGCCCCACCCCCATCACCGGACCAGCTCTCTCCCCCTCCACCGCATCCCATCCCCTCCCCCTGACAATGAGAACGAACCCTGAGCCCAGCTCTCCATAGTATCGTCCCTTTAAGGAATCCCTAAATCCGGACACCCCTCTCCTCCCCCACCTGAGAACCAATTAGGGCTCCCGAATTCGAGTGGAGGCTTTTGTGTGTCACGTGTTTAGGGAACAAAGCCCTCTCCGGCAGGAATAAAAGCTTCTATTCAGGAGCCAGTTTGTTCTCATTCTAATCGTTTCCACTTGAGCCTAGCCTCCTTCGCGGGTTCCCAGGGCCGCCCGGCTCGGGCCTCACCTTCCCGCCTCAGCACCCCGCATGCGAGCCCTACCCGGAGGCAGGTGGCCACAGACCCAGGGCTCGGCCCATCTTTTCTTCCTGAAAGGTCGTATGATGCCAGCCAGCTCTGAGTTGGGCCTGGTGCTCGGTGCTTCACATGTTTCTTCCTGAGGACTGACACTCTCCTCAATGCCGCAGAGGAAAGTGAGGTGCAGGGGAGCTAGAGAGCTTGCCTGAGGTCACAGAGCTAGTAAGAGGGGGAGTCTAGACTCCCAGTATTATGCTTCGGGACCCTCAGCTGATCCTAGAGTTGCAGAGTGAGGGAGAAGAGAGCTGTCATTTTTACAAAGCCTCTGGGGCCAGGCACCTGCTGAACATTAGCGACTCCTCACAATGCCATGTGAAGAAGCAACAATGGAGGTCAAAGTCACAGAGGAGTCTGTAGCAGGAGGGGAGCTGGAATTCAGGACTCTGAGGTTGGAGAGATGGGGAGGGTATGGGACTTTCATACAATGGAGCCATTAGGAAAAATGTACTGAGGGGCGCCTGGCTGGCTTAGTCAGACAGTGTCTGACTTCCACTCGGGTCATGATCTCGGCAGTTCATGGGCTGGAGCCCCGAGTCGTTGGGCACTGCTCTGACAGCTCAGAGCCTGCTTGGGATTCTCTCTCCTCCCCTCTCTGCCTCTCCCCTGCACTCTTTCTCTCTCTCTCTCTCTTAGAATAAATAAACTTTAAAAATAAAATAAAATAGGGGTGTCTGGGTGACTCATTTGGTTAAGCTTCCGACTTAAGCTCAAGTCATGATCTCGCAGGTCGTGGGTTCGAGCACCGCATCGGGCTCTGTGCTGACAGCTCAGAGCCTGGAGCCTGTTTCAGATTCTGTGTCTCCCTCTGTCTCTGTCCCTCCCCTGTTCATGCTGTCTCTCTCTCTCTCAGAAATAAACACTTAAAATTTTTTTAAAAAATGTATTGATATGGAATGGTCATTGATATATTGCCAAGAGGAAAAAGGCAGTATGCTGAGCATAAGACAATCCCATTTGGGTAAAAGACAAAGGAAAAATCTGCACATAAATAAACACACACATATGGCACATTTCTATATGTATACAGAAAACATTTGAAGAAGAATATGCACGAAATTGTAGTATCTGTGTTCCTTACCTTTGGGGAATAGAAACGGGAAGTGGGACAGAGGTCACTTAGTACCATTCTGTGCTGTGTGAAAAATACATATATACTTTTAATCATGATCGTGTATTTCTTTCAAGATCATTTTTGTTTTATTGAGGTTACCTTAAGCCCTTTAAAGTATAGGATTCAGTTGCATTTAGTATATTTACAATGTTGCACAATCCTCACTCCTATCTAGTTTCAAAAGATTTCATCACCCTGAAGTCAAAGCCCATGTCCCATTA
>NW_027530357.1:1985942-2004186 GCF_008692635.1 Crocuta crocuta
CCCCCCGTTTCCTCCCTCCCCCAGCCTCTGACAACCACTGTTTTCTGTCTCTAGGGATTTACCTATTCTGGATATTTCATATAAATGGGATCATAAAATATGCGACCTTTTATGTCTGGCTTTTTTCTTTTTTTTTAAATGTTTATTTTTGAAGGAGGAGAGACAGAGCGTGAGCAGGGGAGGGGCAGAGAGAGAGGGAGACAGAATCCGAAGCAGGCTCCAGGCTCTGAGCTGTCAGCACAGAGCCTGATGCGGGGCTTGAACCCAAGAGCCGAGAGATCATGACCTGAGCTGAAGTCGGATGCCTAACCGACTGAGCCACCCAGGCTCCCCTGTTTTTTTTTTTTTTTTTAATTAGAATAATGTTTTTGAGGTTCAAGCCTGTTGTAGCAAGTGTCAATATTTTATTCCCTTTTATGACTGAATTATATTCCATTGTATGGATATGCCCCATTTTCTTTATCCATTCATTCCTCAGTTGAAGGACACTGGGTTGTTTCCATCTTTTGGCAATCATGAATAGCACTGCTATGATCATTCATATACAGGGTTTTGTTTGAATACGTGTTTTTAATTCTTTCAGATATATGCCTGGGAGATGGCCATCTTTAACTTTTTGAGGAACCACCAAAGTGTTTTCCACAACACCACACCATTTTACATACCACAAGCAATGTGCAGAAGGTTTTAATTTCTCCACATTCTTACCAACTTTTGTAATTTTCCTTAATTAAAAAAAAACCACCAGATTATAGCCCAGGGTGCTTGGGTGGCTCAGTCAGTTAAGCGACTGACTTGATTTTGGCTCAGGTGATGATCTCACAGTTCTTGAGTTCAAGCCCCACATCAGGCTCTGCACTCACAGCGCAGAGCCTGCTTCAAATTCTCTCACTCTCTCTGCCCCTCCCTTCCCCCACTCTCAAATATAAATAAACGTTAAAAAAATATTATAGCCATCCTAGCAGGTATGAAGTGGTATCTCATTGTGGCTTTAATTTGCATTCCCCATATGGCTAATAATGTTGAGCATCTTTCTTTCTTTCTTTCTTTCTTTCTTTCTTTCTTTCTTTCCTTCTTTCTTTCTTTCTTTCTTTCTTTCTTTCTTTCTTTCTTTCTTTCTTTCTTTCTTTCTTTCTTTCTTCATATATATATTTTTTAGAGAGGGAGAGAGGTAGAGTGAGAGAAAGAGAGACACTCAAGCAGGATCCAGGCTCAGCATAGAACCTGACATGGGATTTGAGGCCATGACCCTGGGATCAGGACCTGAGCCAAAACCAAGAGTCAGATGCTCAACCAACTAAGGGTGCCCCCGCCTTTGTTATTTTAGGATTTTAGTTATTTATTTAAAATATTGTGTTATCATTATATTGAAAAGTTTTTATTTATTTTTAAGTAATCTCTATCCTTCACGTGAGGCTGAACCTCATGCCTCAGGCATGAAGAGTTGCACACTCTTCTGACGGNCCGACTAAGCCACCCAGGCGCCCCGATTTTATTATTTTTTAATGTAATCTCTATCCCCCATTATTTCCTTTTTTTAAATTTAAGAATAATTGACATAGAATGTTCTGTTCATTTCAGGTGCACAACTCAGTGATTCAATATGTATATACATATGAAATGATCATCCCAATAAGTCTTGTTACCATCTGTCACCATACAAAATTATTATAAGGGCACCTGGCTGATTCAGCTACTGGTGCGTGCGACTCTTGTTCTCGTGTTTGTGAGTTTAAGCTCCAGTTGGGTGTAGGGATTCCTTAAAAATAAAATACTAAAAGAGAACAAAATTGTTACAGTATTATCAGTTATATTCCTTATGCTGTGCATTATACCCCATGTCTTATTTATTTTATAACCGGAAGATTGTACCTCTTAATCTCCTTCATTCATTTTGTCCATCCTCCTCCCCCTCAGGCAACTAACCATTGGTTTATCTGGGGCATCTTTTTCATTTGCTTATTGGCCACTTGTGTATCTTCTTTGAAGAAATATCTAACAGGTCTTTTGCTCATTTTACTTATTTATTTTTTAAAGTTTATTCATTTATTTCTTTAAGTAATCTCTACACCCAATGTGGGGCTCGAACTCAGGACCCTGAGATCAAGAGTCGCATGCTCTTCTGACTGAGCTAGCCAGGTGCCCCTCTTTTGCTTATTTTAAGATGGGTTGTTTATTGGGCGGCTGGCTGGCTGTCAGTAAGGCATGCACCTCCATCTCAGGTGGTTGAGTTCAAGCCCCAAGTTGGACGTGGAGCCTACTTAAAATAAAATAAAACAAATAAATAGGGGCACCTGGGTGGTGCAATTGGTTATGGATCTGACTCTTGATCTCGGCTCAGTTCATGATCTTACAGTTCATGAGTTCAAGCCCCGCCTTGGGTTCTGCACTGATGGTATGGAACCATGCCTGGGATTCTGTCTCTCCTTCTCTCTGAACCGACCCCCTTGTGTTCTGTCTCTCTCTCTCTCAAAGTGGATAAATAAATTAATAAACTTAAGGGGTGCCTGGGTGGCTCAGTCGGCTAAGCGTCCGACATTGGCTCAGGTCATGATCTCACTGTTCCTGGATTCGAGTGGCCCCCCGCCCCGGTCAGGCTCTGTGCTGACAGCTAGCTCAGAGCCTGGAGCCTGCTTCAGATTCTGTGTCTCCCTCTCTCTCTGACCCTCCCCTGCTCATGCTGTCTCTCTCTCTCTCCAGAAATAAATTAAAAAAAAAAAACATTTAAAAAATTTAAAGTTTAAACTTTAAATAAAAATAAATAAATAAAATGGGTTGTTTGACTTTTTAAAACTAAGTTGTAAGAGTTCTTTTTTCTTAATTTTTTAATGTGTTTTATTTATTTCTGAGAGAGACAGCATGAACAGGGGAGGGTCAGAGAGAGAGGGAGACACAGAATCTGAAACAGTCTCCAGGCTCTGAGCTGGCTGTCAGCATAGAGGTCTCGAATCCACATACTGTGAGATCTTTATGTATATTCTGGATACTAGTCCCTTATCAGATACACAATTTGCAAATATTTCTTCCCATCCTGTAGGCTGCCTTTTCATTTTCTTCATTGTGTCCTTTGATGCAGAAAAGCACCTAATTATTTATTTATTTATTTTTAAAATGTTTGATTTATTTTTAAGACAGAGAGAGAGAGAGCATGAGCAGGGGAGGGGCAGAGAGAGAGGGAGACACAGAATCTGAAGCAGGCTCCAGGCTCTGAGCCAGCAGCACAGAGCCTGATGCCGGGCTCGAACTCACAAGCTGTGAGATCATGACTGGAGCCGAAGTCGGACGCTTAACGGACTGAGCCACCCAGGTGCCCCGTCTTTAATTTTAAAAAAATGTTTATTTATTATCTTGAGAGAGAGAGAGTGGGGGGGAAGGGCAGAGAGAGGGAGGGAGAGAGAGAATCCCGAGGAGGCTCTGTGCTCTCAGCACAGAGCCTGATGTAGGGCTCAATTACATGAATGGTGAGATCATGACCTGAGCCAAAATCAAGAAGCAGACGCTTAACCAACTGAGCCACCCAGGTGCCCCAAAAGTGTTTAATTTTGACGAGGTTCAATTTTTCTTTTGATGCTTCTGTTCTGGGGACATAACTAAGAATCCATTGCTAAACCTAAGGTCATGAAGATTTACCACTATGTTTTCTGCTAACAGTCTTACAGTTTTAGGCCTTTGATCCATTCTGCATTAATTTTTGAATATGGTGTGAAGTAGGGGCCTAAGTCATTCTTTTATATGTAGATATTATTCTATAATAATTATTTTAACCCTAGTCTTTAGTGTCTTAACCAATGACTTCCAAATTTTTGTGACCAGACATCCCTAAGAGGAAACAATCTTTGGCCCATATTGCTAATATAATGTAGATTTACCTATTTGTATATATAAGTGTACAATTATGCTGCTATAATAACTATGTTTTAAAATATACACAAAAGAATTTTTAAAATTTTTAATGTTTATTTATTTTTGAGAGATAGAGACAGAGCATAAATGGGGAAGGGCAGAGAGAGAGAGAGAGAGAGAGGGAGACACAGAATCCGAAGCAGACTCCAGGCTCTGACTGTCAGCACAGAGCCTGATGTGGGGTTCGAACTCAGGGACCATGAGATTATGACCTGAGGTGAAGTCAGACGCTTAACCGACTGAGCCCCCAGGATCCCCCACAAAAGAAATTTTTAGAAGGATGAAATAGAAAAAAATACATCTAGGGACGCCTGGGTGGCTTAGTCAGTTAAGCGTCCGACTTTCGCTTAGGTCATGATCTTGCGGTTCGTGGGTTCGAGCCCCACGTCGGGCTCTATGCTGACTGCCAGCTCAGAGCCTGGAGCCTATTTTGGAGTCTGTATCTCCCTCTCTCTCTGATCCTCCCCTGCTCACGCTGTCTCTCTCTCTCCTAGAAATAAATAAAAATATTAAAAAAAAAAAGAAAAGAAAAAATACATCTAGAAGGTTTGGTCTTTTCTTAGTGGATCATTTAGAGTGCTCCCAAGGCTCTCAACCCTCTCTGGCACTTGCTGGTCCTGATGGGCATCTAAAAGGGATACCCGGAACCACCATCGTGTGGTATGGGAATGAACCTTCCAGAGTGGATCTGTCTTCCCTCTTCTAGGTCCCAAAGTCTGATAACGGAAGGACGAGTGTTGGAACCCTGGCTCTGTTTCCTAGCTGTGTAACCTCAAGAGAGCAGCTCTGTCTTCCTGAGCCTCAGATAATAGTCCTGACTTCATAGCATCGCTGTGAGGGCTCTGTGAGCATATATGAATAGTGCAGGGTTGGGGCGCCTGGGTGGCTCAGGCGGTTCAGTGTCTGACTCTTGTTTTCAGCTCAGGATGTGATCTCATGGTTGGTGGTTCAAGCCCCACATCGGGCCCTGGACAATGTGGATTCTCTCTCTCTCTCCTTCTCTCTATCTGCCCCCGCCCTTGCTCACATGCTCTCTCTCGCTCTCTCTTAAAATAAATAAATAAGCTTTAAAAAAAAAAGGACACAGTGTCTGGTCACCTCTCGGTTAACAATCACGGTGGTCATTACTGACTCTGTCAAGGAGCCAGATCCTGGCAGGCCTTCTCATCCTTCTGCCAGCTAAAGAGTCCAAGGCAGGGGCCTCTCACTGGATGGACAGAAGGAAGACACCGAAGAGGGAAGCAGGGGTAATGACTTGGCCCTGCTCTCGGGGAGGCAGCGTGGCCTGGTGGGTGAGTCACAGCTGGAAAAGAGAGGTCTGGATTGAAGCCCTGCTCTTCCTCTTACCAGTCATGTGACCTGGACCAAGTGGTGACATTTCTCTGAACCTCAGTGACCTTATGTGTAAACACAGAGATAATAATCATTATACATGCATCATAGAGTTATCTGAGTATATGAAACAGCATGTGAGGTGGCTCAGTCAGTTAAGTGTCCGACTTCGGCTCTAGTCATGACCTTGCGGTTTGTGAGTTCGAGCCCTGCGTCAGGCTCCATGCTGACCGTGTGGAGCCTGCCTGGGATTCTTTCTCTCCCTGTCTCTCTGTCCCTCCCCTGCTTGCGCGCTCTCTCTCTCTCTCAAAATAAATAAACTTAAAAAATAACACGTGAAAGTGCTTGTCCTGCAATAAGAGGTCAATAAACAACAGCAGTTATTATTATCACAGTAGTCCCTCCACTATCCGCAGGGGTTGTGTTCCAAGAACACGGGTGGATGCTGCAAACCGCTGATAGTGCTGGACCCTACACATACTGTGTGTTTTTGCTATATGTACATACCTATGACAAAGTTTAATTTACAAGTTAGGCACAGTGAGAGATTAACAACAATAACTAATAGTAAAATAGAACAATTATAACAATATACTGAAATAAAAGTTATGTGAATGTGGTTTCTCTGTCTCTCAAAATGTTGTGCTGTATTTTGTTTTTGAAGTTTACTTATTTTGAGAGAGAGAGAGAGAGAGAGAGAGAATCCCAAGCAGGCTCCACATGTTCAGCAGAGAGTCCAGTGCGAGGCTTGAACCCACAAACCATGAGATCATAACGTTAAAAAAAAAACGCACCTACCTTAGTTTGGTGTATGTGTTGGGGGGCACTAAGTGAGTCAATTAATGTAAATTGTTCAGCAAAGCACATGGCACATTGTAAGCACATGATAAATGGTAATTATTGCTCCTACTCTTACTGTAATTGTTGTTCTATTATGTCAGATAGAGAGACGTGGACCTGGGGACAGCATATTTGACTCAAGTCCCAGGTAAAGCACTTAGGTATATGCGTGGAACATAATAGATATTTAGTAAATATTGAATGAATGAATGAATGAATGCACCTTCTCTTTCTTTCTCTCTTTCCTTCTTTCTTTTTTTAAAATATGCTTCATGCCCAGTGCAAAGCCCAACATGGGGTTTGAACTCATGACTCCAAGGTCAAGACCTGAGCTGAGATCAAGAGTCGGCCACTAAACCAACTCAGCTACCCAGGAGCCCCTCTCCATTTCTGGTGAATGAGTTCCATCCTGCCTCAGCCAACCAACACTGATTGAGGTTTAATGTAGACCCAGCCCCATGCCGGACAGTAGAGGCAGGGCAATAGTTGGGCAGATGGGAAATACACAATTTGCCCAATACAATTTGCCCACTGGCTCTCCTTTGGGGAGTGCCCACTCCTCTATTGCTGCCTTCCTGATCCAGCTTACATTCCAGGCTTCCCATTCCTCTCCACCCTGCTGTACTCGCTCCTTCCCTTGAGCCTCCAAAACTCTTTTAAGTTCCTCATATTTTGCTTGATATAATTTGTCCCTTTAGACTGGCAGCAAGTCTCATTCGGGAATGTTTATTTTTATCTATCTATCTATCTATCTATCTATCTATCTATCTATCTATCTATCTCAACTCTACACTCAACATGGGGCTCAAACTCATGACCCCGAGATCAAGTCTCATGTTCTACCAACTGAGCCAGCCAGGTGCCCCAGGAAAGTTTAGATACCTCTAAAATAATGGGGCACGTGGCTATCTCGGAGGAGCATGTGAGTCTTGATCTCGGGGTCATGAGTTCGAGCCCCATGTAAGGTATAGAGATGACTTAAATAAATAAAACTTTAAAAATGCCTCTAAAGTTGGGGCGCCTGGGTGGCTTAGTCGGTTAAGCGTCCGACTTTCGCTTAGGTCATGATCTCGCGGTTCGTGGGTTCGAGCCCCGCGTCGGGCTNGCCCAGTGCAGACCCCGGCTTGGGACTTGATCTCACAATTGTGAGATTGTGACCTGAGCTGAAGTAGGATGCTTAACTGACTGAGCCACCCAGGTGCCCCAGACAAGGAATATTTTAATTCATTCAATGGAAGTGACGATGTGAAGATGGAGACACCAAGTACTAGCTGTGTGACCTTGGGCAGGATACCTCTATCTGCTCTCTATCTGTAGAGTAAGAAAGGGACATCAGAGGCTCTCCATGGCAGCTCTTCTCAACCTTTTGAAAATGGGACACTCCTGATGAATGGCATTCTCATGTGACGCAAGCTTCATGGGCATTCAGATAAGAATGCCTGAAGCTCTATGTAACCCACCTCTTCCTCTCTCCCTCAAGAGAACATGTCCGAAGGCCAGAGAGCAAGGGTGACATTATTTATAGACATAATCTTGAGTCCACTCTCCCTCATCTGTTTATTTCTTTTCCTTCTTCATTTATTTATCTGTTACAAAGCAAGTAAAACATTTTCAGCCTTCAGTAGAGGAAGTGATTAAAAATATCAGACCAGAAGCCAGGGAGACCTGTGTTGAAATCCCCACTTTGCCACTTCTGAGTGGAGTGGGCAAGTTACTGAGTCTCAGTTTCCTGGTCTGCAAAATGGGAGGATCATAAGGAAAACCAGCCTCAGAGGCTTGTGGAGAGGATTAAATGAGATCATGCAGGAAAGTTCTTAGCAACATCCTGAGTATTTGGCAAGGGCTCAATAAAGTTATCAGTATCCACTTCTGTTATTAGTTACAAGTTACATGTAACACACTAGAAAATTAGGATATGATACTGAACACTGAACACTAAGCTCTTAAAAATTTTTTTAAATGTTTACTTATTTTTAAGAGACAGAGAAACAGAGTGCAAGTGGGGAAGGAGCAAAGAGAGAGAGAGAGAGAGAGAGAGAGAGAGAGAGATACAGCATCCAAAGCAGGCTCCAGGCTTTGAGCTGTCGGCACAGAGCCTGATACAGGGTTTGAACCCAAGAGCCGAGAGAGATCATGACCTGAACTGCAATCAGACGTCCCAGGCGTCCCAGTAGCTCTTGATTAGATTCCACAAACTGATTTTTTGTGGCTTTCTAACCCACTGGTAGGGATCCTGAGTGCTGGTGGATTTCCCTGCTAGGATGAGAAACAGATTTATGGATGTACCCTATTCTTTCGTTGCCTGTTCACTGTATCTCCACTCTTTCATTTTAGCACCCCTTTTATTAGTTTTATTATTCGTTATTATTTTAAGTAAGCTCTATGCTCAAAGTCGGCCTTGAACTCATGACCCTGAGATCAAGAACTGCATGCTCTACCGACTGGGACAGCCAGGAGTCCCAATTTTAGCCCCCTGTGACCCTCCCCTGCTCACGCTCTCTCTCTCTCAGAAATAAATAAAAAACATTAAAAATATAAAGTTTAAAATGTTTTTTTAGTAAAGTTTCATTCTCTTTTATTATTAACCTATAATTTACACAAAGTAAAGCACACAGATTTTAAGTGTATAATTTGATACATTTTAAAAAATATTTTTTAAGTTTATTTCTTTATTTTGAGAGAGACAGAGACAGTGTGAGTGGGGGAGGGGCAGAAAGAGAAGGAGAGAGAATCCCAAACAGGCCCTGGGCTGTCAGCACAGAGCCCAGTGTGGGGCTCGAACCCATGAGACTGTGAGATCATGACCTGAGCCAAAACAGAGTCAGAAGCCTAACCGACTGAGCCACCCAGGTGCCCCTTGATACATTTTTTATATATAACCACAACCCAGCTTAGGCTACAAAGCTGTGTTGTCTACTTCAGTGACCATTTAGCACACGTGTCTACTCATCACTTAAAATCCACCTGGTCTTAACCTAAGACATACCATAAGCACAATGGTACCGTAAGTATCATTACACTGGGTATAGAAGAATATAAACAATGAATGTAAAATATATCATTAGTAATTTTATATTAATTGCATGTAGAAATGTAATACTTTGAATATATTATAATGTCAATTTTACTGTTTCCTTTTTTACTTTTTTAAGCTTTCGCTTTCTTTTTTAAAAATATTTATTTATTTTTGAGAGAGCAAGTGAGAGCAAGAGCGAGCAGGGGAGGGGCAGAGAGAGGGAGACAGAGGATCTCTGAGTGCAGAGCCCAATACAGGGCCTGAACTCAGGAACCATAAGATCATGACCTGAGCTGAAATCAAGAGTTGGATGCTTAACTGACTGAGCCACCCAGGCACCCTTTCTTTTACTTTTCTAAATGTGGCTACTAGAAAATTTTAAATTGCATATGTGTTTCACGGCTGTGAATTGCATCTTATTTCTATTGGACAACACTGGTATAGAACATTTTCATCCTCCAGAACATTCTTTCTTACTACCCAGTCAGTATCTTCTCCGTTTCCCCCAAAGATAAACAGTATTCTGACTTCTCTCCCCATCGATTAACTTTGCCTGTTCTAGAACTTTATGGGGATGGAATCATACCGTATGTATTTTGTATGTGTCTAGCTTTTGGTTAACATAATGTTTTTGAAATTCATCCATGTTCCATTCATTTGTTCCTTATAATTTTTGCCTAGTATTCCATTGTATGAATATATCATGTTTTATTCTTTTCCAATTGAAGGACATTTGGATTGTTTCCAATTTCTGACTATCATGAATAATGCTGCTATGACTCTTCTTGAAAAAAATCTTTAAGTAGTCTCTTTCAAATTATTTTTATATGTTTTTTAATTGTTTAAATAAATCCATACAAGGAAAAAATCCATACACATATCAACACACAATATACACCATCCCCTTGTTAATGATTTGATGTTAATGGTTTGATGTAAATCCTTTCAGACTTTCTCCTCCACATTTAGAATCATGTATTATCACAATTAATAAAATTGTCATTTTGGTGGTTTCTCTCTTGGCTGCCTCATACCAGCGGATGGCTGCATAGTCCTTGATCTTTGCCCTTCTCGGTCTAAAGTTCATAGAAGACCCAAGCTGGAAAAGATGTACGAGTAGCTTAGGGAAGGCAATATATGACCCTCCTTCCACTATTCCCGGATTACCTGTATCCGTGGCAGACATTGCTAATCAATCATAGCTTTCTATCTTTGCTCAGCCCCAGCCACTACTAATCAATAGAAAAACTGAAACCAATTTCCCATCTCTGAAATAATCTGGCCACCTTCCACTTTGCTGATGAATACACTAGGTAGGGCTTAGAAAGGGGAAGAATCTGCTTCAAGGTCAGAAATAGAGCCCCAGCCTCCTGACTCCCTGCCTAATATTTTTTTCCTACTACACTCATGGATTCCCAAAATGATTTCCCTGGGATCCTGAAAACCCAATCCTGAAAATCTCCAGAGAGGACACTTTGTTCTCCAGACAGGGCTCGTAAATGGAACCTTCCTCTAGCCTGCTCCTCACCTCTATGCCCTGAGTGTAATCAGAAGCCCCCGCCAACAGACTGGCATCCCCTCCCCCACAGTCACCACTGACAGACCTGCATTTTCTGTTCTCCAGGTCTGCAGTTAAGTTTCCCAAAATAAACATTTAAAACAATAAAGGAGGCATGCACTTAGCTTCTTTGCCTTCAGCCCCAGAGTTGTGGAATTATTAACTGACCAGACTAAATCAAATAGTTAATTACAGCAGAGAGGCAACTTCAGATGCTGAAACCATAAAACTCCAAAAGCATCCCTCTTTCACCAACACATCAAACCAACTCTGGCTGTCATTGGAAGCGACAGTGAGAAAGTGGGAGAGTCAGCAGGTCTGGACAGACTGTGGGTGTTCTCAGCTGGACGAGCAGAATAGTTTATTTAATTCTCTCCCTGCCTGAGCAAGGGGGAAAAGTTAGAGGGGAAAATGGAGACAGAATGTAGCATAACGTTTGAGTTAGGCAGAGCTGGGTTTAAGACTGGACCCCCCACACTTGCTAGCTGTGTGACCTTGGTCATGTCACTTCATATGTCTGAGTCTCAATTACTTCATCTATAAAACAAGCATATTAATAGAACCTCCTGTACTGGATTATGGCACTGATTAAAATGATGTGGTTAAGGCGCGTCTGAGTGGCTTAATCGGTTAAGCATCTGACTTCGGCTCAGGTCATGATCTCACGGTTTGTGGGTTTGAGCCCCATGTCAGGCTCTGTGCTGACAGCTCAGAGCCTGGAGCCTGCTTCAGATTCTGTCTCAGGGTTCTCTGCCCCTCCCCCACTCATGCTCCATCTCTCTCTGCCTCTCAAAATGAATAAACTTTAAAAAAAAATGACGTGGTTAAAAAGCTGTATGTAAAACTCTTGTGAGTGTGTCTCTAGATTGTAAGCTCTGTGTGAGTGGGGGTAGCTGTCTGTCTCCTTCACCCTCTCATCCTTCATCCCTAGCACAGCGACTGGTGCTAGGCAAGCACTTAATAAGCAACTATTAAGCCCCTATTGAAGGGGTGGTTTTGAGGATGGGGATGGTGGTGGAAGAGATTGCAAAAAGGCTTAGTACAGGGACCCTGCCCCTAAGTAGCTCTCATTCCAGCATAACACACTGTCCAGAACCATCTATAATAATAAGTGGATTGTTATGCACTGAATAGGTAGATAATATAATGTAGTGGCGGATGGTGGAGATTCTGACATCAGACTTGAGTTCAAATCTCAGCTCCCCCACTTGCCACCATTCTGATCCTTATTGGCAAGTGTACCTCTCAATGCTTTTGTTTCTGGATTTGTAAAATAGGGGCCCACTTTATAGGGTTGTTGTAAAGATGAAGAAGTTTCCTGAAGTGCTCAGTATGATGCCCAGAACATAATAACTGCTCAACAAATCTTAACTATTACTTTTCCCATTTACTATGTGACTTTGGAAAAATCACTTAACTTTTTTAAGATCTGTTTTCCTGGTCAATAAAATAAAATATAGTTGTTCCTACCTTGAAGAATTGATAGGAAAACGAAATGGGAAAATCCTTGAAATGTGCTTAGCATGGTGTCTGGTGTATAGAAAGTACTTAATAATTTCTACATGATGACGAAGATGAGGATGGTGAAGATGATGAAGACAATGACGATGATGATGAAAACAAGGTGCTAGGGGAGAAAGGAGTAGATTCATTTTTTAAAATATTTATTTGTGAGAGAGAGAGAGAGAGAGGGAGAGAGAGCACAAGCAGGGAAGGGGCAGAGAGAGAGGGAGACACAGAATCTGAAGCAGGCTCCAGGCTCTGAGCTGTCAGCAGAGAGCCCGACGCGGGGCTCGAACTCACGAACCGTGAGATCCTGACCTGAACCATAGTCAGACACTTAACCGACTGAGCCACACAGGCACCCCAAGAGTAAATTCATTTTGATGGTAGCCACTGGGATAAGAGAAAGGTTTATAATAAGTGATTTTGGAGGTAACAATTTTATTGAGATATAATTCATAAAAATACAATTTACTCGCTGGCGGCCGATGAACTCACAAGTGTGGGTGGTGTGCGACACGATGGCAAGTCTTTTGCTAACACCACAAGGGTCTCCGGCCCAGTGAGTGGAGTGTGATAGTAATTCTTGCTACCAGTAAAAAAACAAAACAAAACAAAACAAAAAAAACACAATTTACTCATTTAAAGTATATATTTCTTTTTTTTTTTAATTTAACATTTATTTATTTTTGAGAGACAGAGAGAGACAGAGTATGAACAGGGGAGGAGCAGAGAGGGAGACACAGAATTGGGAGTGGACTCCAGGCTCTGAGCTGTCAGCACAGAGCCGGATGTGGGGCTTGAACCCACAAACCGTGAGATAATGACCTGAGCCGAAGTCAGACGTTTAACTGACTGAGCCCCCCAGGCGCTCCTAAAGTATGTATTTCAATAGTTTCTAACATATTCACAGAATTGTGCAACTATCGCCATAATCAATTTTAGAATATTTTCATCACTCCAAATAGGAAACTATATCCATTAATAGTAACTCACTCTCCATTTCCCCCTACATCTCCCTGGAGCCCCCACCCCAATCTCCAGACAACCACCAGTTACTTCCATTTCTGTGGATTTGCCTATTGCAGAAATCCTGTGTAAATGGAACCACACAATTTGTGAACTTTTGTTTCTGGCTTCCTTTACTTGGCATAATGTTTTCGAGGTTCATCCGTATTGTAGCATGGATCAGTACCGTATTCTTTCTTATAGCTGAGTAATATTCCATGTGTAGAGTTGATAAACCTTTGGGTTGTTTCCACTTTTTTGACTTGTAAGTAACACTGCTGTGAACTTTCACATACAGGATATGAGTGGATAATGTTTCCATTTCTTTGGGGATATATATCTAAGAGGGGAATTGCTGGATGATATGGTAAGTCTATATTTAACTGTTTGAGGATCTGCTTTTCCAGACTGCTTTCATAGTCCTGTACCATTTTACATTCCCACCAGCAATTTACAAGGGTTCCAATTTCTCCACATGCTTGCCAACACTTGTTATTATCTATCATTTTGATTATAGCCATTCCCAGTGGTTGCATGGTAGTATCTCATTGTAGCTTTGATGTGCACTTCCCTGCTGCCTAATGATGTTGAGCATCTTTTCAAGTGCTTATCAGCAATTTATATATCTGCTTTGGAGCAGCGCCCATTCAGATCCTTTGTCCATTTTCAGTGGACTGATTTTTTTCATTTTTTGAGTTGTATGGCTTCTTTGTACATTCTAGATATAAGTCCCTTATCAAATATCTGATTTACAAAAAAATTATATTCTGTGTATTGTTTTTCCACTTTTAAAATTTATTTTTTTAAGTTTATTTATTTATTTAGAGAGCACATGGGAGGGGCTGAGAGACTCGGGGGAAAGAGAGAGTTCCAAGCAGTCTCCCTACTGTCAGCACAGATCTGGAGCCCGATGCAGGGCGTGAACTCATAAACCCATGAGATCGTGACATGAGCCAAAACCAAAAGTCAGATGCTTAACTGACTGAGCCACCCAGGAGCCCCTGTTTTTCCACTTTTTTGGTAATGTTCTTTGAAGCACAAATGGTTTTTGTTTTAATTTTTGTATTTAGTGTTTATATATTTTTGAGAGAGAGAGAGAGAAAACAAGTGAGGGAGTGGCAGAGAGAGGGGGACAGAGGATCCGAAGTGAGATCTCCACTGACAGCAGTGAGCCTCAATGTGGGGCTTGAACTCACGAACCCCGAGATCATGACCTGACCTGAAGTCAGGCACTCAACCTACTGAGCCACCCAGGCACCCTTGAAGCACAAATGTTTTTAAACCTAATGATGTCTGATTGATTTTTTAAAATATAATTTTAGATCTTACATTTAGGTCTTTGATTAATTTTGAGTTGATTCTTGTATATGGTGTGAGGTAGAGGTAAGTTTAATTCTTTTGCATGTGGACATCAGGCTGTCCGGCATCATTTCTTAAAGTGGCTGCTTTTTCCTATTGAATTGTATTGGTATCCTGATGGAATCCATTGATTGTAAATGTGAGGGTTTATTTCTGGACTCTCAGTTCTATTCTATTGATCTATATGTGTATCATGATGCTAGTACCACACTGCCTTGAAAGGAACTGAATTTGAACTGGGCCGATTAACTGGATCTGGAATGCACAGTCACAGAGCTTCCTTATCTTTTCCTAGTGCTACAGAATTTTTAAGGTGCTTTCATCCACATGATCTCACTCAAATCTTGCAGCAACTCAGAGAATACATGGAACCTCAGAAGGCTGAGTGGCACATCCCTAGACTTACTCAGTGAGAAACTATGGCGGTTCCAGGACGAAGTGGCCAAGTGTTCCCTGGCCCATCACCTCCTGGTTGAGTCCAGAAATTTGGAAGAAGGAAAAACTCATAGAGAAAAATTAGGGCAAAAAGGATAGGAAGGGTGCAAAACAAACTGATGATAAATCTTTGGGTCCTGATCAGCCTATGATAAAATTTCCCTTCTCCTGTATGGACAAGAAATGGAATGTTCTGGGTAACCCAGGGTTTTGCTGGGGTCTTCACTTTTTCAAAGAATGAAAACACAGTAAAATACTCTCAACATTAAAACCACAGGGACTATAATTTGATTTTTTATTTTGTTGTTATTCTAAGAGACTCTTCAATATATCTTAGAGCAATGTTTCTTCGAGAGCGGTCTGAAGAAAACCTCAGCGATCAGCATCATCTGATTTCTATCAGATGCATTTAAAAATGCATTTTTCAGAACTCCCCTCTATCCTATATATCTACTGAAAATCACTGGGTGATCTTTCATGCACATTAGGGTTTGGGACCCGCTGTTTTAAAGCAATGAAAGTCAAATTATGAATATCAATTATTATTGCACTCGAGATGCAGACATTTGCTTAAAGGAGAGTTCTGGATCATACAGGAGATTAATGTACCTTATTTCCTTCAAGTCTTTGCTAAAACGTCACACCTCTGTCTATAAATGTACTGATTGAAAATTGTTTATCATCCTCTTCTTCATTCCTCCTGCCCCCCCTTCTCCCCCTTCCTTCTCCACTGCACTTAGCAACATCTGACATATTATCTGTCTATCTATCTATCTATCTATCTATCTATCTATCTATCTATCTATCTATCATCTGACTCCTGTCTCTAGAAAGAATGTTTTACAAAGGTAGCGGTAGGAATATAGCACTCAAGAATGGTTGGCAGGTAGCAGGTGCTCAATAAATATTTGTAGAATAAGTGAACCTGCCAAGTTGCATCTTAGCGCTTGGGCATAATGTTGTGTGTCCCTTGGCTTTCTGGAAAGGATTTTTTTTAACTAGAAAGCAAATTATTCTTCCATTCTTTGAGTGATGTGTAGTAGTGGAGAAAGAGAGCTGGAACAGCATCCTCTAATCTCCTAATTCTGGAGTCTGGGCCAGTTGCTCTAAAAATCATTTTTTCCTTAATGCCACTGAGATCCTCAATTTACTACAAGGATCCTGCATTTACAGCTTCATTGTCCTGTGAGGGCTACCCCGACTGTGAACAAAGTGGACGGAAGCGGCGAGCCTGAGATGAACCTATGGTAGAAGGAGACTTCCAGAGGTCCACCCCGCACGTTCCTGTGGCTCAAGCCAGGCAGTGACAAGTAGACACTGCCTCCTCTGAGGACCTGAATGAGGGCGCTAATAAATGGATCCTATCTCAATGTACTACTCACGGAGGCTTGGCTGGCTCTAAATAACTGACCCTTACCTATTCCTACCCGTATCCCCAGGCTACCTGTCCAACAGCATCAGCACACAAATCAGTTCTCACTTGGGCTCCTTCCCTTGCCCTGCACCTCCCCATTGACCCCATTTTACACACAGGGAACCCGAAGTTTAGAGCTAGGAATAGCCAGTTCTCTGACACCGGATTTGCTACCTGCTGACCTTCATCTGTGTCACTCTCAGAACACACCAGATAGTCCAATTTGTATTGAGATGGTGAGAAATAACCTGTGTGAACAGCTTCCTACCCCGGAGTCCAGGGGATGCTGAGAAACTGTGGGGTGAGGACAATAAACACAGGAAAAAGCAAGTTTGTTTCTAGTGTTATGAGCCCAGGGTGGCAGGATATACCTGCTGAGTGTTCCCAGAAGGTCCCCAAGGAAACCATTAACTTGAGTCTCTCACGTTCTTATACGCATGGTGGTGGGGTGGGGGGAGGGAAGGTGTACTGAGAGGAGGGGGATGGGCACCTTTTCAGAGGTCGGGGTTATGCCGCCCAGAGCTGCTGCACACATTAATAAAATGTGACTGACTGAAGGATGGATGTCAAGGTGAGCAGCAAGGGGCATGCCATCGAGGGTTGTCACTGGGTTAATACCAGGTGGATTTAAGGTAGGAAAGGGGGCAGGACAGGGAGGTGAGTTGGGAGGGAGGGGCTTGTGTGGCCCTGAGATCCCCAGCAGGGATGGGGATGTGGGGGGAGTGGCTGCCTTAGCCTCTAGCTTTGACCCTTTCTTGGCTGGTCTCAGCCAGGGAACTGAGGAAAGGAGATGGATCTGGTGAGGTGGGGTTAGGGAGGGGGGGGCCTGGCTCCGCGGGTGATCTGGAATGGATGTTAGAGTTCCCAGGCTGGAGGGAGGAAGTTTTCGGGGAGGGTGAGGAGCGCTGGGGAAAGTACGGGAGGGGGTCTCAGAGTACCAGGAGATGGAGGCGTAGGGAGGAGGAAGTAAAGGCGTTTGCCTTCATGGGGAGTAAGTCTCAAACTGAGGCGGACTGAGAGAAGTAACTCCAAACGCAGTGGGTAGGCGGCTTAGGTTCTTCCAATCCGATGGGGTTGGGCTTAGAACTCTGCAAAAGAAGGGGGTCATTGGGAGGCGAAGGTGCAGAGCTGCGCCGGCGGCCTCCTAAAGTGGAAACGGGAGGTTCTCAGCGGCACTGACCCTCTCCCCCCGCCTCGGTGGGGAGGGCCGGTGAGCGTCCGGACCTAACCCGGCTGTCCCGAGTCCAGACAGGAGTCTGAGCAGGTTTGACACGTAACCAGGAGTAAGAGAAACAGTGAAGACTCCTCACACTGGGGGTGCGGGTGGCAGCAAACAGAGAACCCGGGCTTGGGTTGGGGGGGGTTCTCAATAGACCATACAGAAAGGATCTGGGGGAGCTGAAGGGAATAGAAAGGGCTGAGAAGGGATTCGGGGAACTGATACGGTTTCTACTGGGGTGCTGATGGAGGATCCCCACTCAGGACGCGAGGCATCGAAAGGCTCCCCAATTTGGATATAGAGGGTATGGGACCCTGGGAGTGGACTGAGGGCCGCTGAGGGGGTGCCCTGAATCAGGCTCCGAGGAAATTGGGGGCCTTGGGGGGCAGCTTCTCGTTCCCATTGGGGGAATGGAGGGCTACTCACTAGCTGGAACGCTGAGGGTGGGGGGCACTGGGGCGATCTCCCTCCCGACCCAGGGAGATCGAGGAGCTCTTAAATTCTGGATAGCGGGGACCTGAGAGGGAGGACTAGAGGGTCCCCGATCCGGAACCGAGCTACCTTGAAGGCACCGGGAAGCGCTTCATTCCGGGAGGGCGTTCCCACCGCCCGGCCCCGCGCTGGGGTGGGTGGGGGGTGCGGGGGCGCCCTGGTCCC
>NW_027530357.1:2004232-2010739 GCF_008692635.1 Crocuta crocuta
GGCGCTCACGCGGGCCCTTTGTGTCTCTCCTCCTCCCGCAGCAAGATGTTCATCGGGGGACTCAGTTGGCAGACTACGCAGGGTGAGCGAGCCCGGGAGCGCCAGCCGGCCAGGCAGGGCACCCTGGACCCCCCGGCGCCCCGGAACCGGACACCCCAGCCCGGCCCTGCGCCCTGCTGACCCCGGGCGCCCCCGCGCCCTCTTTCGCGCCCCGCCCGGGGACCCCGAGAGCGCCNATGAGGGGTTCAGGGGGCATCGGGGGTTGGGCTGGGCCCCCAGGACCCGCCGGCGGCAGCGCCAACTCCGCTCGCACCTGCGGCTCAAACTTTTGTGAGGCGGCTCCCGGAGCGGCGGGAACCCGGCCGGAGCCGTCCCCCCTCCAGCCCAGCTCGGCCCTCGGCTTCCNTGGTCCGAAGGCGAGTGTGTGGTTACAGAAGGGCTGCGCGAGTACTTCGGCCAGTTCGGGGAGGTGAAGGAGTGTCTGGTGATGCGGGACCCCCTGACCAAGAGATCCAGGTGAGCCCTCACCCCTCCTCCTGCTCCCGGCTCGCCCCCCCCCCCCCCCCCCCNTGCTGGCGCAATCGCGGCACGAGCTCGACTCCAAAACAGTGAGTGGCCCTCAGGGCATCGGGGGTCCTTTGGGAGAGGGCGGCCGCCGGAGGAGAGGGTCAGGTCTCTCCCCAGGGGACAGTTGGACGGGGTCCTTGAGGAAGGAGGGAGTTTTCTGAGTAGAAGGGCTGCCAAGCCCTGAAACTTTGTCACTAGAGTAGGGGGGAGAGGGAGGAGAAAAACCCCAGGCCTGCGGTGAGATGCTACGTCCCCCAGCCCCTCCCTGTACCTACTAATCTTGAAGCCTCACAGAGCAGCTTGGGGTGGGGCTAGGTCCCTCCCCTAGCCCAAATTGGGTGAGTCAGGGTTGCAGTGACCCACCCCGTGGCTTCTCTGGACTCTTAACTAGTATTTGGCTCCCCACCACCACCAATCGGAACCAATGGCAAAGCATCGTAGCATCTCCCCTCCCTCTCCCCTACCCCTTTGGTCTACGAGCTCCCCCCTTTGTGTGGAAGACATGAACCTGCTTTGCCCAGGAAGGGATTTATGAGAAGAGAGCTGGCTTGCCTGGAAACAACCCTTCTGAGGGCTGGATCTGAGGAGAGGCTGCTTTTTTGGCATTCAAACTCCTGAAACATTTTACTGCTGTCCCACGGCTCCCCGGTGTTTCGGGCCCTCCAGGGGGCGCTGGCCCAGGCCCCTGCTCTGGGGGAGAGGGAAAAGGAGGAAGTCAGAGGAGGGGTTACTCGGCCGTGGGGTGACCCGAGGCCAGGGGGCCGGGACAGCGTGATCTCTCTCCACACTCCCCCACTCTCCTCCGGCCCTGGGCCTCCCTGCTTGGGTCAGTCACTGGCTCCTGTTTACCTGCAACAATAGCTGGTTGTGCCCAAGAATTTGCTAAATTACCGCCTGTCCCCAGCTCCTGTTATCTCTGCCCAGTGGCTCCCACTCCTGCTTCAGACAGTAATGAGCAAATGAGGCCAGGCCTCAACTTTGCCGGCTCTGAAAGGATCTTCTTGGCTCAGACCGAGTGACCCAAGCTGGGAATGGAGAGACAGTGGCCTATTGTTTTTGGTGATTATCTGCCATCAAGCTGCCAGTTCTGCTACCATCCCCTGTCCTCAGAATGCACTGATGGCTTCTGCAGCGCTCAGGAAGCCGAGATTTAGGGACTGGGGCTGGGGGCAGGGCGGGGTCATGGAAGATTGATACGAAGAGAGAAGGGGGCAAGGAGGGTGCGATGGGCATCCTTCTGCGGTTTGGGACTCAAAAAGGCAAGGGCTTTGTGTTTGGCATTCTCTGGCCTGGGAGAGAGGGGTGGGAGGGAGGTTTATTGTGGGGAGTCTATTTTGGGTTCTGACTTTCACCTTTTATTTACTTGTGGGGTTTTATTTATGTTACCAGCTGTGAGTCAGAGTGGAGGTGGGGTGTGTCAGGGATCGGGTGTGCGTGGGTCTGTGGGACGTGGCTTGGGTACCATCTCCCCATTAGGGTCTACGCAGGGGGACTGTCTGAGGTGCTCTGGTGGCTGGGGAGGCTGCTTCCAGGAGAAAGAGAAGGATGAAAATGTCCGTAGAGGTATGAAATCACACCTTCAGACAGGGGAAATGGGCAGTTGTGATTTTCCCTGGAGCCCAGTGGGACTTTGGGAGAGAGGAGGCATTGCCCCAGCATGGATGTTAGCGGTTCCTTCTCCCGTGGGGGAGCCCAGAGGAGGCTGGTCCCCGGTTCGTGCCATTCAGGCAGAGAGGAGCCAGAGCCGGCTGCCTAGACTAAGGCTGAGTTTCGAACGGAAGGAACTTTGGGGAAAGACAGATCTTCCCTGTGATTGGCTGGTGAACTTCTGAGTGGTATCCACCCATGTGGGTGGCACGAAGCTCTGGAATGACCAGACCCTGTAGGGCCTGCCTTGATCACCATGTCTTGTGCTCTGGCTTCTGCTGTTTATCAGTATGAGTGTATACCCAGGAGCACCCAGGTGCATCTTGCTTTTCTCCTTTGGTTGTTCACAGCCAAGGGCAAAGGTGGCCTGCTGGTAATAGCACCTTTGTTTGCGCAATGGAGGGCAGTTCACAAAGGGCCGCTTTCACCTGTGTTATCTGATTCGATTCCCTATGGCTGCCCCTGGGAAAAGTGGCTGTGATTATTCCCACTTTGCAGATGAGGGAACTGAGGCTCAGAGGGGTGGGCAAGTTACCAAGATCACAGGCTTGGCCAGGGGCCCGAAGTTTCTGACTGAGCCCAAGTCCCATGCCCTTGCACATCACCAAAGCCCGCGCTCTGATTCACCCCAAGCCTAGCTGCATTCTCAGGGAGCTGTTTGCTTCCAGCCTCGAAGAAGGCTGTTAGATGTCAGTAGTATCGGGGAAACAGAACTGGGTCCATTCCTGGTGATTTATGAACTCTTATCTTGAAGCACAGAGTATTTCCATCCACGAGGCTTCCAAAGTCTGGATTGCGTAGCTCGCCTAGACAGGTATCATCTGTGTGAAGTGGGTTAGGTGAGGAAGGCCCTAGAATACCTGGTGCTTGAAGAAATGAGGCTTTGCTTACTTTGTTGGGGTTCCTGCTGTGAGCTAGCCACCTTGCCAAGTGCTTTGTAAGCATGATCTCAAGTAGTCTGCAGACGACCCCTTTGAGGTGGGTGTTACTATTTGTCCGTTTTGCAGGTGAGCTTGGCCCTGAGGCTCAGAGAGGTTAAGTAACTTGCCCAAGGTCTCGCAGCTGGGAAACCGTGTAAGTGGGATTTGAACCCAGGAGCCTGGCACTGGGGCCTAGATGCCTGACGACTACACTCTTCAGCCAGAGGCTGTGGTGATTTCTGTCCCGTCTGTGTCACCTCTGTGTCCTGGGATGAGCGAAGTCTGCAGGGCTGAAGCCTGCATGGTCACCCATCTGAACTGTGATAACCAAGCTCCTTTGCCTCTCCCTTCTCTTTCAGATTGATCCCAAGGTGGCCTTTCCTCGGCGAGCACAGCCCAAGGTAGGTATGTCTATGTATGTCTGGGAGGAGCTGTGTTACTTTGGGCAGTGATTTTCCCCGTGTTCCCTTCTATGGGAGATGCTTCTGGAAGCTTCGTTTGGAGTGTTTTGGGAATAGACTGGGATGGGAGATGGGAGGATTCTTAATGTGCTTGCTCTGTGGATTGAAGACATCCTGCATCTTTCCATCTGTGCTCTGGGGTGGACTTGGAAGGGGGCTGCATGTGTTGGGAGAAGGAGGGACCCCTCAGGGGATTCATTGTCCTGTATTTGAAGCCAGTACACTGTGGACCCTGAGTCGAATTCTGACCTCATAGATCACAGCCTCTAAACCCAATGCCCCTGGGGAGGTCAAACCCAGGACAGACACCCCCTGAGGCTGAGCTAGAGTCAGGCCAGGGAGCTATCTGTGACTGCCCCCCACCCCCCCAGTCACCTTTCTATCTCTGGGGTTCGGTGTGTTCAGCTTGCAGAGGAGGAAGGGACCATGAAGCTAGTTACCTGTTGTCTTTCACCTTGGGGGAGTGGCTGTCCTCCCCACGCTCTCCTTCCTTAGAGCTGTGACGAGTTGTTCTCCGTGGATGGAAAACAGAATTCTGAGAGGATGAGCTACATAGCATTCAAAACTTTTGGTGCAGGGTAGGGGCCCAAGATTTTATTCCAGGCCCCAAGGCAACTAGCCAGATCTTAATTTTTAAATGGTTAAATGTAGGGGACAGGAAGGAAGGCTGATTTCAGTACAGGGAGCCAAGGACCCCTGAGTCGCTGACTTAACTTGTGTCCTAGGATGGGGTTCCTCTCCAGGAGATCTCAGTTTCCCCCTTAGCAAGAGGGTTGGTAGGAGCCGGGACGCTTTAAGGTTTTGAGCCAGTGGTTTCCACCATGCTGCCCCACTCCTGTCACGGCGAAGGGAGAGGGACAGGTTTTAGGAGACAGGAAGGGGACATCTCTGGAAGGGTCCAGCAGAGGGCCTGAAAGCAATTATGGAGCAGGTATTCGAAGGAAGCCGCACCAGGGAGCACATGGTCGGAATTGGGTTAATTCCATTAAGCAGTTTGGTGACAGAAGGTGCTTTAGTGTTAGGATGGGGCTGGGAATTGCCGTGGATTAGCCATGCGCTCCTGGGGTAATTAGGACCATGTGTTCTTCCTAAAACAGGGCTGGGGCCACAGGGCTGCCGGAGGTTGGGTTGGGAGGAGGTTGATGAGGAAAATGTCGGCGTTGAGTTCAGGGGAACCCTGTGATGGGCCTTAGTCTCTCCCAGGGGTGCTGGCGGGGGTCTCTGAGTTACGCTGTGGGTCTAGGTCACTAACCCGTTCCCTTGGTCCTTAACGGAAGGCATTTTCCCCTACCCAGACCCCAGACATGGAGGCAGGAGGGAGGGGGGCACACTCGAGTCAGCCAGGCCCTGGGGTGCACAGCTGCCCNCAGGAGGGCTCGGGCCCCTGCTGGTGGCAGTAGGCCACGGGACTCAGATGCCCACTTTCTCATTCCCTCCCCCTAACAGATGGTGACTCGAACGAAGAAGATCTTTGTGGGGGGGCTATCAGTGAACACCACGGTGGAAGATGTGAAGCAATATTTTGAGCAGTTCGGGAAGGTGGGTCAAAACTGGGGGGGGGGGCCTGCTGGGGGTGCTTTCGGGGGCTGTTGTGGAAGCCCCGTAGGACTGGTCAGTATCAAGCAGAGTCCGGCCAGGTCATTGCAGTCCCTGCAAAAAGTGAAAATGGGGCCGGGTCCTTTTTGTGGGTGAGCCCAGGCCAGCCTGCGGTTCAGGCTTCTGTCCTATCTGTGGGCCTCAGCCTCTGGATGCATCCCAAGGGAGAGAAGCCACATAGTAGCGGTCTCTGTGGCTGTCCTTCTCCTGTGTTTTTCTCCTGCTTATCTTCATTCTCCCTCGGGAGGCTGCTCTCCCCGAGCCAGTTCAATCCAGTCACCCCTGGGCCTCCTGGAAGTTTGCACCTGTCCAGGCCATGGGCGGTTGCACCTTCCCCCACTCCTTCCTGGTGAGGATGATAAGGAGGCAATAAATATGACTCCCAATTGC
Source organism: Crocuta crocuta (assembly GCF_008692635.1). NCBI lineage: Eukaryota > Metazoa > Chordata > Mammalia > Carnivora > Hyaenidae > Crocuta > Crocuta crocuta. Next base: position 2,009,814 of record NW_027530357.1, read on the forward strand.
ACTCAGCACCCTGCTCGCACAGGTGGGAGCTGGGGGAGGTGCTGATCCCCTAGCTATTTGGAGGGAGACTGAGAGCACCCTAAATTTCCAATCAGGCCCAGCAGATTGGCTCTCAGCTCTGAGGTGCATTGAGCTTAAATTTCTGGATCCATTAGTTTACGAAGGAGATGTGGCATCATCAGACAATAGGGTGTCCCCAGAAAGGTGAGTAAATGTGAACACCAAAGTCCCATGGGGATATGGCAAAGAGGGGGCCAAGTTTGAAGTCTAGGGGTGAAGTAGGGCTGCTGTGCTTAGTGCCAGGGTCCCTGGTCTTTTCTTACATGAGACGGGCTACAGGCTGTGACTCTGCCTTGCCATCAAGGCATTCTTCAGCTGCCTCTTAGGCAAAGGGCAGAGGAGAACCGCGCCTTGGGAATGGGATGTGAGCTAGCGACGGGGTGGGTTTCCAGGGCGCTGTCTCCAGGGGAGAAGGGGAGAGGGTGGGAGGTCTCCTGGTCGGCGGATGCTGCCGGCGTGGGGGCCAGAGGCCCAGGCTCGGGCGCCTCCGTGGGGACCGGGGTACAGGACTGAGGGCAGGTCGGCGGCCTGGGCCCCAGAGGGAAGGGCGCTCCTGGGAAGCAGCAGGCCCGCTCGGCTCCGGCGGGGTGTCTTTGTGTCTGAGCGCCGAGCATTAGAGCTCGCACTAATCTGATCCAGCAGCTGTGATTGGAGGCCGCCTGCCCCCGGGGCCGGCGTTGCCATGGCAACCGGGCCCCAGGAGAAGCCGTCAGCGGCCGCGTCTTTTGTTCGGGCCTAAATCGGCGTTGGCATGTGAAACCGGCCCGGGGAGGCCAGGGGGAGCCGGAGAATAGGCTGCCAGGGAGCGAGGGGGACAGCCGGGAATGCCAAGGGCCCCGCGGCGGGGGGCCCCCCGCCCGGCTCCA
>NW_027530357.1:2010804-2013321 GCF_008692635.1 Crocuta crocuta
AGCCGCCATGGCTGCCACTCAGGCTTAGCGGCCGCCGAACTTGGCGGCTCCCACTGGTCAGCAGGCCTCGGCCGCCTCCCCTCCCCCTGCCGGAGCCCCCCTGCCCCCGGGTTCCCATGGAGACCAAAGCCTATTAAGGACACTGGGCTGGGAGCCTCCCTCCCCTCAGCTGCCCCCAGGAGGGACACCAGTGGGGGTCCCCTGGACCCCCAGCCACTTTCCTTGCTCCTTGCCCTGCCCTCAACCCCACTGCCCCACTAGGGGTCTGTCTGGCCAAGTGCCAGTTGAAGGGTCTGGGGGGCCAGGAGTGGTGGAGCTGGAAGGTTGGGTGGAGGAAGGCGAGAAGGGCAGTGGATTTGGGCTAAATCAGTTTGTGGGTCAGGCAGGAACTCAAAGCTGTGGCTTAGGGAAGAGGGTGTGGCTTTTATTCATTCATTAATTCAAAAAATAATTACTGAGCACAAGTCAAGGTGCTCCATAGGATGGTCATCACCATAACTGACACAGGTACTGTCCTCATGGAACCTTCAAAGCAAGGGTGTTGGGCTGCTTGCCCTCTTGCTTTGCTTCTCCCCCATGTGACTTGTAGGCAGGCTCCTCCACAACAAAGGTAATGGTAGCTGTTATTTATTAAGCATTTACTGTAACCCAGGTGCCGTGAGTTAGTGTTGCAGTGCTGGGTCATTTAACTCCTCCATACAATTGATAAACACTGTTATGCCCACTTTACAGATGAGGTAACCTGAGTACAGAGACATAAAGCCACCAGCCCGAGGTTCCCCAGCCAGCAAATGCAGGATCTTGGGTTCCAATTCCAGCCTGTCCTACTTAAAGCCTGTATTTTTATCACAACTCTCTCTCCTTTTTGGGTTTCTCTTTTCCATTGTTTAAGCGAGGGGGTGGGGAAGACGTGCTGAGCCCGAAGTCTCTGCGCGGTTGGGAGGGTCTAGCTGGTTTGGGATTGGGACTCAGCGTGTATCCATAAGGGTGGGAGTGAGAATGGCACTGGCTGCAGGCCCCTGGGGCAGGAAGCTTTTTGGGAGAGAGGTGTCATTTCCCTCTGAGATTCTCCAGGGCCCCCCCCCCCCGGGCTTAGTGGGGTCCTGGTTGTCCCAGAGGGACTTCGGAAGCCTGGTGCGGCTTGGCGTCTAAGGAGAGCTGGAAGACCACCCTGTTCAGGGGCTGCCCGTGCCACTTCAACAAGGAAGATGACGGGCTGGAAAGAGAGCCAAGGAGAGACTGTGCCCCTTGGCCTCAGGAAGTTTTCCTGCATCCCTTGGGTGTCTGATCATTTGGGGGAGGGTCAGCAGCTGAAGTGGGCTGTGTGTGTTGGCGGAGGAGGGTATCAGAAGCAGCCCTTGATTTCCACCAAGGACAAATCAGACCTTAGCTTACCCCCATGAGGTGGCTGACGTTGGCTGAAGAATTAACAGAACCGGGAGGAAGCACCAGATGTAGGCAAAGGGAGGGAGATGGGACTGCAGAGGGAAGCTGAGGCCTTTGGCTCTTCATGCATCCAAGGCATTGCCTTGAGGGAGTAGCAAGGAGAGGAGACTGGGGTGCAAGGGACGGGGAATCCTGTAGCCCACCCCCCTTCCTCAGCCCCCTGCCCCTCCCCCAGTCAGTGGGAGGCTAGCAGCCCAGGCACTGAACTCTACTTGCTTTAATTACAGCCTCTAGCAAAAGGAAACCTCAATTAGAGGAAAAGATCTGTACCAGGAGAGGGGAGTCAAGTCTGGCTGGAGTGGCTGCTGTCCTCCTGGCCTTTTGCAGAAAGGGAAGAGGCTTTCATTTCCCGGTTTCTATCTTGCTCCCATGTTGCCTTCGTTAGCACCCACTCCGTGCCTCCTCTTCCTCCCAGGCTTGGTCTAGGATTTGCTGTGTGACCTTGGGCAGGTGACTTCACCTCTCTGAGCCCATTTCCTTATCTACAAAATGAGGATCCTACATTGCAGGGACTGTAGAGAGGCTGATGGGGCAAAATGACTCAGGCACGTATTTGGTGCTTGGTATTTGGAGGCTGATCCACCAAGAATCTGGTGGTTGAAGGGGAGGTGCCGTGGCATCCAGTTTGGGGTTGTGGATGGAAAGGGGTACCCTGCACAGGGAGCCGGTTTAAGATAAAACCTAGCCTGGGCAAGAGGGGAGGGGGTGTGGGAGCCCCTCCTGCTGGGTTGTGGTGGGTTCTCTGGTATCTGGTGGGTCCACCATGGCAGGCTCTGTTTCAGGTGGACGATGCCATGTTGATGTTTGACAAAACCACCAACCGGCACCGAGGTGAGTATGGACCCCTCCCCCTTTCCAGGCCAGGCTGGGGGCCTGTGGTCAGCCAGGGGGCTGCAGGTCACAGCTGCCCTTTCATCTTGCCTCCTGACATCCTATCCCCAAGGATCTGCATCCTCTCCCGGGCCTGGCCTTACAGAAGGCTTTTGTCCCGCCGTTTCCTGTGCTAGAAACTTGCCCAATTGCAGACACCCGAGAGGAGCAGAGGAGCAACCTCCCCCCTCCCAAACTGAG
>NW_027530357.1:2013498-2027279 GCF_008692635.1 Crocuta crocuta
CTGCCCCTGAACCTGTGAGCATCTGGGCCACACTGTGCATTGCCTGGTTGTTTTTCTCCCAAGGGCCTTGCCTTCTGAGAAATCCCATTCCAACCCCTGGGGCCTCCCCAGGAGGAGGTGGGGTTGTTTCTCTGGTTGCTTTGGGGCTTTGGGTGTGTATTAGCCTGTTTGGGGATTGAGGTACGTGTTGGTGTGTGTGTGTGTGTGTATGTTTGTACCTGTGCTTGGGAGGGTGTCTATGTCTGAATATTTATATGTGCCTGGTGTGCCATGGTAACTATTCACGTGTAGGGGGTCCTTTGTGAGCACTGCTGGGTATCTATGATATATGGGCACGGAGGTATACATGTGTGTGCATCGATCTGTCCTGTACATGGGTGACTCGGCACAAACATAAGTTTGGATGTGCACACTTTTGCGTAAGTGTAAATAACTGTGTGTATTCTTTCTGCCTTCTTCGGAAAGCATCTGAGAAAGACGAAAGGCATGTTGAGTGTGTTTTCATGACTGCTGTACTGATTTCTAATTTGCTGTGTGACTTCGGGCAGGTCACTTCACTTTGCTGAGCGTGGCTTTCGCGTCTGTAATTGGGGCGCTAGGAACCCTGTCTCAGCGGGTGGGTAGTTGAGAGGCTCCCAGGCTTTCGTTAACTCTCAGGCACTTGCCTGTGAGAGAGCCGTGGCAGTGTTGGTGTGACTCGGGCTGGGTTTTGACCCTAAACCCTGGTTTTGTCCCTGCTTTTGCCCTCTAGGGTTCGGGTTTGTCACGTTCGAGAGTGAGGACATTGTGGAGAAAGTGTGTGAGATCCACTTCCATGAAATCAACAACAAAATGGTGAGGGGATGGGTGGAGGTGCGGAGGGGAGACGGGATGCTCGGAGGTTCCGGAGGCAGGCAGAGGGGCCTCCCGGTCAGTGGGGCACAGCCAGCTCTCCACCCTCTGAAAATCTGGACAGGAAGCCAGTGTCTCGTGGTGGTTAAAGAGCACAGCTGGTGGACTCAGAGAGACCTGGATTCACATCCTCACTCTGCCGCTTGCTAGTCTAATCGTTAGGCAGATGACTTTCCTGCTCTGAACCTCAGTTTCCGCATCTGTCGAATGAGAGTGGCAGTACTACCTCCATCATGGGGTTGGCGTAAGCTACTACCGCATGCAGAGCCGTTTGCATAATCTCTAGTACGTAGCGAGCACTCCGTGAATGGGAGTATGAAGTTAACAGAAAGGAGGCCTCTGCCAGGGAACAAGAGGGTCTGCGACCCTACGTCCGTAGGAGGGACTGACCATCAGGTCTCATTGCAGGTGGAATGTAAGAAAGCTCAGCCAAAAGAGGTGATGTCGCCAACGGGCTCGGCCCGGGGAAGGTCTCGAGTCATGCCCTACGGAATGGACGCCTTCATGCTGGGCATCGGCATGCTGGGTATGTGCTGGGCCTGCACCTGTGGTTACTTCCTGCCCGGAACTGCTCCCAGGGCTACCGGGGGCCGCGTAGGTGTCGCATCTCCTCTGTGGTCGGCCCTCCTGTATGAGTCATTGGGTGGGAGTGGGGACCAAGGATCTCAAGTCTCCAAGTCAACCCAGGGAGGGGCGATTTGGTTGTGGGGTGCTGCCCTCTGGTGGTAGCTAGAAAACGGTCCTTATTAATTGATCCGTCTGTCCATCGGTCCATTTGTTCATCCATCCATCTCTCCAGTAGTTATTGAGTGACTATACATGCTAGGAGCTATGCCAGGAAATACAACAGTGAGTTTCCTTGGTGTTTTGTGGTCTGGCAGGGAAAACAAATTAAGTATGTAAATAAATAGGGTTAGGATGCCAAAAGAGCGTGGTCATAGAGAACTTGACTACGGTTTGGAGAAGTATGAAAAGAGTTACATTGAAGCTGAATCTGTGGGTTGAGTAGGTGCTAGTTATAGGAGGTCAGGGGAGAAGGGAAGGGAAAAGTGTTCCAGGTGGAGGGAACAGCATTTACGAAGACCCAAAGACTTTTGGGAAGGCAAAAAAGAAGGCGGCTGCTTCTTGTTCATTCAACTAATATTTATTGAGCAGACTCTGAGAGGCAGGACCTGCCCTCCTGGGCTTCCCCATCACATGGGAGTCAGGAGTCCATGGGCAATGACCCCACATAGTGCTCGGAGGCTGTGGGAGGCCCAAGGCGGCACCCAAACCCACCTGGTGGTCAGGTAGGCTCCCCAGAGGAAGTGCAGGTTGTCAGGAGCCTGAGGAGTTGAGCAGGGGTCAGCAGTGCTTGGGGCCTAGAACTGAGGGTAGAAAATCTGAGCTGAGTCCCCCCAGAAAGAAGCTCGCAGTCTCCTTGGAGACACAAGATGTGGACCCACAGAAAGAGAACGGTACAAAGGAGTCTTTTTGCCAGGTATGGGGGGAGGGGCGCCCTGGGAATTCAGGAGAGGGGGCGTGGCATGGGCTAGAGGGTCAATAGGTAGAGTGGGTGAGGAGAGCACCCTCCAAGTGGGGCACTGTCTTCTCTTGAAGTTTTCTTTTAGCTTTTTATTTGGAAGTAATTTCAAACTTTCAGAAGAGTTGCAAAAATCAAATCGTATGAAGAGTATCCCTATGCCTTTCACCGAGTTCACCTGTTAATATTATACCCCATTTGCTTTATCATTTGCTTTCTTTCTGTATATGTGTGTGTGTATACACGCATAGATATATACACACATATGAGGAGATAAAGTTACATGCATTATGGCTATGGCCCTTTACCCTTTTTTTTTTTTTTTTTTTTAATTTATTTCTAGGAGAGAGTGAGAGAGACAGCGTGAGCAGGGAAGGGTCAGAGAGAGAGGGAGACACAGACTCTGAAATAGGCTCCAGGCTCTGAGCTGGCAGTCAGCACAGAGCCCGACGCGGGGCTCGAACCCACGAACCGTGAGATCATGACCTAAGCGAAAGTCGGACGCTTAACCGACTAAGCCACCCAGGCGCCCCTATGGCCCTTTACCCTTAAATACTTCAGTACGTATTTTCTAAAATTAGGAGTATTTTTTTTTCATGAAGCCACATTATAATTAGCCAGTTCATACATTTACATTGATACAGTATTTTAATCTATTTTCCAGTTTTATCTGTTGACCTAATAACGTTCTTTATAACATAGTTTTGCCTCTCAGGTAAGATCCAGGCTAGAATCAGGTTTTGCATTTTGTTCCCCAGTCTCTTTAACCTCCTTTGGTCTGGACACTGAGACCGTTTTCTTTCCAAGGTAATTCATTAGCTGGTTTCACCTCCCCCCCCACCTTTAAAAACTAACAAAAAAAGAGAGACACTGGTGGTTAAGAGGCTTGGAACCAGTTAGCTCTGAATATGAATCCCAGTTACACCATTGTTATTCACTCTTCCCACTCACTGTTACTGGCTATATGATTTTTCTCGTAAAGCTGCACATATTTATCACATGCATATAAGTAGCAGGCACCAGGAGCTTGTCCTGGAGATACTACAGAAATAAAAAAGATGAGGAAGACAGAAAATCAGCTCTTAAAAAAACCCGGGGGATAAGTTCAGATAATGGTCATTGGTGCTGTCAGAAAATTGATAAATATTGCAACTGATGGGAGGGAGGACTCTTGTGGAATGATGCCTCCAAGGAGGTGACATATGAGCTGAGACTTGCATGATGACAAGGACATAGTCATGGGAAGACCTGGGGGAAGTGTGCGTCCTCCAGGCAGAGGAAGCAGCATGTGCAAAGGCCTGGAGGTAGGAAGGAGCTTGGTGGATTTGAGAAACGGTAGAGAGGCCAATGTGACTGGAGGAGATTGTAGATAAGGACAGGAGAAGGCAGGAGCCAGAGCATAAAGAGTCCTGGTTAGGGTTCGGATTATTTTCAGCCAGTGCGTCACCTCTCTGAGCCTCAGTTTGTGAAATGGGTCTCCTAATAGTACCAGCCTCTCAGGGTTCCTGTGAGGCTTAAGGAGAGGATATGGTATGCAGTGGTAAGCACACTTGTGTGTGGTAAATGTGACTGACTGTTATTCGTGATACATGGTGGGGAGGGAAACGGGTGACTCAGATCCTTCTCCTCTGAGCAGGGTCTGAGCAGTACGTGAGGCATCTGACACTACCCCACTTGCCCTATCAGGTTACCCCGGTTTCCAAGCCACAACCTATGCCAGCCGGAGTTATACAGGCCTCGCTCCTGGCTACACCTACCAGTTTCCCGGTAAGTCCTGCTTCGTGTCTTTCTGCTGCCAGCATGGCCCTGGTTCCCGGGCAGTCTGACTCCTCAGGGTGGTGTCTGGGGGTGCATGGCTGGGTGCGGGGGGTGGGGTGGTCTGCCTGCCGGAGGCTTGGAAGGAAGGGCATGTCTGAGGAAGGAGCACCTCTCCCTACCCATCCCCTCCTCACCTCTTCCCCAGAAGCTGGGGGCTCCCCCACCCCCACCCCTCGTGGTCCTGCATGGCACGGTTCTTGCCCAGGCTCATCTCTGCCTGCCTCCTGCCTTTCTCTCCTCACCCCGTCCTGAGTTGCCACTTCCACCAGAGAAGGCATCCGACTCGTGGGGGAGGCCTTCTTGAGGGCCAGCGCCGCCGGCTGTGTCTTTACGGACACGCTTATAATGACCACGCGCTACGCTGGGCCCCTTCAAGGCCGACAAGACCTTTGGCCACCCTGAATGCTGAAAAACAATTTAAAAGCCTGACGATCACCACCCTCATTTGTAATTCAAAATAAAAATAACACTAGACCTTAGAATAAGTGGCAGGAAGCCCAACAAAGTTCTGAATTTTGCCATGATAACTCTTCGCTGTTGTTTTCTTTGAAATATCAGATATCAAATTTTTGCAAGCTTTTTTTTTTTTTCTTTTCTTTCCCTGGCCTTATTTTTTTGAGAGGGTCCCTAAGCACTTGTATCCTTTGCCTTTCAGGCTGTCTAGCTTGGAGTCCTTTCTATGCATTATGTTGTCTAAGCCTGGCAACACTCTCACTGGGGAAGGGTGATCATTCCTCCTGTTGAGGAAATGGGCTCAGAAGACCCACCTAGAAAGCCGTGGAGCTGGGAACCCAACCTGAGCCTGACCTGCTCCAGGGTCATTGTTGTTATCAGTGCTGCCTCCCCAGCTCCTCCCCCTAAAAAGCAAAAACAAACAATAACAACACACACACACACACACACACACACACACACACACACACACACACACACAGAGTAAAAGAGGAGGATGTCGAATCTTTTAAGAAACACCAGAACGGAAGCTCCGGCACTGCCCTGTGGCCAGGGTGTAGGGGGCAACTCTTCCTGCTCTTTCTCTCCGTCTCTCCTCTGTCTGTGTCTTCTCCACCTTTGCCTGCTGGGGACCGTGCTCTCCCCATCCCAGCTCTCGGGTCCTGTGCATGGCCTGTCCCCTACCCAGTGTCCTTGTGGGTGCGTTTGTCCCCCCTGGGCCATGCCCCAGGGGCCTCCCCTGTATCTTCCTAAGCTGTTTTACGTTTCATTTTAGAATTCCGTGTAGAGCGGACCCCTCTCCCGAGCGCCCCAGTCCTCCCCGAGCTTACAGGTCAGTCGCTCGGATTTCGTATACCTCACAGGCCTCATGGGGAGAAAGAGAAAGACCCAGGGATGTTCCCCGGGGAGAGCTAGTGGGACCCTCTTCTCCTGCCCCCCCACCGCAGCCCTCTGGCTGTGGGGATACAGTGGACTCTGCCCAGGCCCTGGCCAGTCTGTGTAGCTACATGGCCCTTAAGGGCGGGGCGTAGGGCCAAGCCCAGCAGATGGAGGCAAAATCACTCATTCATCCATTTGGCAAATATTTATCTGGCGCCTTCCGTGTGTGCCAGGCACCAAGTAGGCTCTGGATCCAGCCGTGAAGAAGCCAGGGTCTCAAGCTCAGAGCAGAGTGGGCCGGGTGGGGACTTTGACAGACTTTGTGCACATGCCTCCACTCCTTGCCAGCCGACCCTTGCCAGGATGGGACGCACACCTTGTACTTTCAGATCTCAGATTCCAAGAGAAGCCAGAAACCCAGCTTTTCCTCCGGAATGGATTTTTCCATCATTTTCAACTGTTGGCAACAGATTCCAAATTGTTAAACCACTGCAGGCCAAATGAAACCCATTCGAGGGTGAAATCCAGCCCTCGGGGCTGCCCATTTGCAACTTCTGAGCAAGTGGATGAAGGTGCTTGGCCGTCAGGAGCCGTTTCTCCAGCTGCAGCTTGCGCCTGGGCCAGTCAGCTCAGCTCTGGAGCAGGGGGGCCGAGTCCAAAGGGAGGGGAAGGGGCGTGTGCAAATGAGGTGGGCTGCAAGGGGTTTCTCTGTTCAACCTGCTTCTTCCCCCACCCCACCCTGGACTCTCCCCCCCAACCTGGCCGTGTGTGGAGGACGTGAGCATGGATGCTGCTTTAGATGAGACCTTCCTTCCAAGGGGTGCTCAGGGGTCCCTCAAAATGGGGGAAGGGCAAGAAAAATAGGGGGTGAGGAAAGGGGAGGGAGGAAGGCATCCTGTAGGTGGGGGGTGGTAGCGGCCCTTCCCTGAGCAGAGCTGGGTTTGACCCGCAATGGGGGAGCTGGAAGCCGGGGTGCTTTCCTACTCATCGAAGAGCTGTGTGTTGAGGACCCACTGTGTGGGACACTCCGCCAGGCCCTGGGGACACAGCAGGGGCAGAACAGAGCTAGGCCCTGCTCTCACAGGACTTGCAGCCTAGAGAGGAACACAAATACTTATATTATTGAGTGAGTCCTTGACAGTCGTCAAGCTCTTGCTCCCGTCGGCCACGCTGACTTTGCTTTGTGGAAAATCCTCAACAGACCAGGAACAAGACCTCAGAGCCCAGCCCTTGCCATTAAAGAAGTGAGAAAGAAATGTCCCCTCAGCAGATAGCTTGGCGCAGGGGAAGGTGTTTCCCCTGGAGAGGCTGGGGTCTGAACTTTTCCCTTGCCTTCAGGAGATGTGGCAATTTTTCATGTGTTCAGTAGAGATTTATCATGCCAGATGCTGTTCCAGGCAGCGGGGCTACCGCAGCAAATGAGACAGACAAGGTCCCTGCTCTCCTGGAGCTGGAGAGAGACAGCAATAAACAAATAGACAAACAAATGAATAAAATACTTGCAGAGCGTGAGAGGTTTCACGAGGAAAATAAAACAGGGAATGTTCTAAGGTCTTAGGGCTGGGGGCAGGAGGCTGCTGTAGCGAGGGTGGTCAGGGAAGGTGACGGCTGGACATTTGGGTGAGGAGCCAACTGTATGGCTCTTAGGCAAGGCGCCTCCATGGTGTGGGAACACTGTGGTCCCAGATGTTAAGCCCCTAGACCAAAGGCCTTGCCGGGAATTTTCAGGAGCCATTTCCCGGTCCCTAGCCCCAAGTCCAGTTCTGGTTCAGGGTCCAGGCCACCAAAACAGCCCCCAAAGGGTGCATCTTGGGATGGGAGATTAGTATTCCTGAGGGCAAACCAGCTCAGAAGATCCTGGGTCTGGGTGGAGTTGTAGCTTCAGGGGCTGCAGTGGCAGAGCCAAACAGTAGGGGGCGCTCACCCCACCACCCCAGGCCAAGGGAGCATCAGGTTCAAGCCAACTCCTTATTTAAGAAGACTTCCCCACCCCCCAAAAAAGAGGTCCCTTTTAGGGGCTCATGGCTGGCTCAGTCCATAGAGCATGTGACTCTAGACCTTGGGGTTGTGAGTTTGATCCCCGTGGGATGTAGAGATTATTTAAAACTAAAATCTTTTTTTTTTTAAATTTTTTAATGTTTTATTTATTTCTAGGAGAGAAAGAGAGACAGCGTGAGCAGGGGAGGGTCAGAGAGAGAGGGAGTGACAGACTCTGAAACAGGCTCCAGGCTCTGAGCTGGCAGTCAGCACGGAGCCCGACGCAGGGCTGGAACCCACGAACTGCGAGATCATGACCTAAGCGAAAGTCGGACACTTAACGGACTAAGCCACCCAGGCGCCCCTAAAACTAAAATCTTAAAAAAAAAAAGTTCCTTTTACTCCTTCAGCAGACATTTATTAAATACCTACTGTGTATAAGGCAAAGTGCTAGGCACCGTGGAGGCAGGCTGGAGGTAGACGGCAAACAAGGGAATAGCAATATCTCTGTGTCTGAAGAGGGGATCAGAGAAAAGGAGGCTGGGAGAATTGGGGGGATGTAGTGGTCATTTCTGGCTGGGTGGCGGTCAGGGGAACCCTGAGACAGGGAATTGGGGTGCACACAATTTACTGAGGGTGTGCTCTCAGGAGAGGGACAGCGAGGGAAACAGCACAGGCAGCAGAAAGACTGAAGCCAAATTGTGACCTTGACTGGAATCCAGCTTCAGCCTGATCCCACAGGCTGGTCTGGGGCACTCACCGCACCTCAGAGAAGGTCCCACCTTGAAGCAGCAGGCCTGGCTTCTTGCACCCCATGTCAGTCAGTCACTGGTTGGGATAAGGGCTGTAACCTCCTGGGGACCTCTGAGCTGGGTGGCCCCATTTGGCAGCCAAGGGCACTCTCTGGAGAAGGGGGCATCGCTCAGAGCAGCCCAGGGCGGTGTGCCCCGCCCCCACCCTCTAGGAACTTTATGTGGTTCAAGTGTGTCCCTTGAGTCCAGGGGGGAAACCGAGGTCACATCCATTGCTAGGAGGCCGTCCGCTCGCCCACCTTTCTCCATCCGTTCCATGGGTCAGGGCACAGTTGGAGGCCCAAGGAAGTTCTTTCTGCCTCTGCGCTGGTGATGCACCGACCCTCTGAGGTGGGGTAAGGCTGGAGAGACTGCCCAGAGGGGACCTCCGTTATCCACCTCTGTGCCCTCAGCCACCACACTGAAGTGCCCCTACCTTTCCTTTTAGCCATTCCTCTCACTGCTTATGGACCAATGGCGGCGGCGGCGGCGGCAGCAGCTGTGGTTCGAGGGACAGGTGAGGCCTTCTGGGGTGCAGGAAGCAGAGGAGGGGCATGGGGGGGCAGAGAAGTCTAGAGAGGAGGAAAAGTAGCCACTGCCACCCTTTTGCAGAGGGACTTATTTATTCATTTGCTCCATAAGTATTCACTGAGCACCTGGTGAGCCAGCCAGGAAGGAGACTCCCCGCCCTGCCCCCGTCCCCCCAGACCTTGCAGGCTGGGGGGGCATCAGGTATCATTACAAAGGTAGTAATCCTGGAGGATGATTCTGGTCTGCTGCGGGGGAGGGGGAGGTCAGGTCCCTGGGGAGCTCACAGCTGGAGCCTCTTGAGAAGGCTTCCAGAAGGAAGGGCCCCTTAACTTCCCATTTGAAGGCAAAGAGGAAGAAAAGTGTTCCCTGTGGAGACCAGTTAGCATGGGAGGGGGCACAGGAATGGGGAGTGGAGAGGAGGAGGTAGAAACCAGGTCCTGCGGAGACACTGATCCTTTAAGCAGTTGGGTGATGTTGCTTTTAGAAAATGCACTCAGCTGCAGCATGGGGAAAAGTCTGAAGGGGCCCAAGAGGGGAGGCCTGGAGGTCAGTGAGGAGGCTACTAAGTGGTCAGACAAGATGGCAGGAGTGGACGGACTTGGAGAGAGCTACCTCCAGGAGGTGGACCACAGGCCCTGCTGGGGTGTAGGGTTGAGGGAGAGGGGAGGGTGAGGTCGGGCTGGCTGGGACAGGTTTGGGGGGTGTGGTGGGGCAACAGTGGGCGCCAGGGCTATCACCGTCTTCTTTCTGGGTTGCCAGGCTCTCACCCCTGGACGATGGCTCCCCCTCCAGGTTCAACTCCCAGCCGCACAGGGGGCTTCCTGGGGACCACAAGCCCTGGCCCCATGGCCGAGCTCTATGGGGCAGCCAACCAGGACTCGGGGGTCAGCAGTTACATCAGCGCTGCCAGCCCCGCCCCCAGCACCGGCTTTGGCCACAGTCTTGGGGTGAGTGGCTGGTCCTGGAAGACTCAGAAGTTGGAGGAGGGAGACGCTCTGTCTTTCTGCAGGGGCAGAAGGGAGCCAAGAGATGATGGATGGGAAAACAGTGCCACCTAGGGGAGAACAGTGGGGGGGGGTCATCATTCAGTGTGCCGGGCATGAGGCTGCGGGGACGTCACGCAGACTTGCCATCTCTGCCCACATGGAGACTAGATTCTAGCTCATAGATGCCCTAATTTTAACCAGGGTACTGGTAATATACAGATTCCAGGCCCTACCCCAGAGAATCTTTTGGTGGGTCTGCGGTGGGGGTGATCTGGGGAGGGCTACGAAGGGTCTCCGCCGTACCCTGGGTCCGAAGAGAGGAGCCCCGGGGCCTTCCCCGCTTCCGTGAGAATCCAAGCGTCAAATTCTTTTCTTCCCAGGGCCCTTTGATTGCCACAGCTTTCACCAATGGGTACCACTGAAGCAGGAGACAGGTGGCAGGAGGTGAGGACTTGGGCAGGGGCCTTGGGTGGGGGTGGCCCTGGGGAGGCTGGTACTGGGCAGCCCGGTCTGGGCCACAGACCCTGCGCCTGCCTTCGTGGAGCCCACAGTCCAGGGAGGAGACCGAACTTCATACCAGCAGCGGTCAATGAACCTGAAAGGCCGTTCAACCTGCTACCTAAAAAAATGTAAATGAAAACCGCAACAAGGCAGCGCATGCCACTTTTCAGGGAAAGGTTTTTTGAGATCGCTGGTGCCCAACATTGATGAGGGTGTAGGGGAAGCAACATGTAAATTGACTCGGGGTTTCCAAGGAAGGGCTGGCACATAATCCAGATTTTAAACATTCACGCCCTTGACCCAACCACTTCACTTCTAGGCATTTATTTTAAAAACCGCAAAGGGCTAGGGCACCTGGCTATCTAAGTCAGAAGAGTGTGCAACTCTTTTTTTTTTTTTTTAATGTTTTATTTATTTTTGAGAGAGAGAGTGTGAGCAGGGGAGGGGCAGAGAGAGAGGGAGACACAGAATCCGCAGCAGGCTCCGGGCTCCAAGCTGTCAGCACAGAGCCCGACGCGGGGCTGGAACTCACTGACTACAAGATCCTGACCTGAGCCGAAGTCAGATGCTCAACCCACAGAGCCACCCAGGCGCCCCAAGAGTGTGCAGCTCTTGATCTCAGGGTCATGGGTTTGAGCCGCACGTTGGGTGTAAGGAGCCGCAAAACACCCACCAAAAGGAGAGTGTTTAAATTCATTAGGGCATACACACACAATGGAATATTACACAGCCCTTAAAACAGGATGCTGGCCACAGATCTGCATGCCCAGAGAGTGTGAGAGAAAGAACTCTGTACACACAGCCCTGTGGGGGTACTGTGTGAACCTGGGACCTTTCCTTTGTGCCTGCCTTCCTTGGTGCATTCATTCAAACAAGTAGTTACTGAGCACTGTTTCAGGAAAGAAGGAAGTATAAGACAGAAAAGGCCCGCTCTCATTCCACAGACAAAAATGAGGCGAACAAATGAGATGCTTCCAAATGATGTGAGAAGGGCTTACTTCAAATTAGAGGTTCAGAGAAGGTGCCTCTCAGACGTTGGCAGTAGAATAAATCCAGTCATTGAAAATCTAGGGAAAGAGTGTTACGAACAGGGAACAGAGCCTGCGAAGTTCTTCTAGGAGACCCTACCGGTGTTCTGGGGACCCCCAAAGAGAGGCGGGTGGGGGTGTGTGTGTGTGTGTAAAGTTGCCACAGGGCCCCTAACCGCCTCCTGTGTTCCAGCGCCCCAGCCTGCAGCTGACTGAGGACCGCAGAGAGCCAGCGAAGGGGGGGCGGGGACACCTCAGCCGCAGCCGCCGCCCCCTCCCCCGCAGCGACTCGGACCGCTACTGCCTGCCCCCCACTCCCTGGGCCCGGCCCCTGCCCTGCTGCCCCTGGACAGCGTCTGGCTCCCCTACTAACCTCCCTCCCTTCCGCCCTTGGCTCCCCTCCCCACCTGCCCCTCTCCTGCCCGCTTTTATTTATTTTGGATTAGCCGGTTGCCCCCCACCCTCCTGNCCCAGAAGGCTTTTGTATTTGTGCATAGCTAGAGTGAGGGCGGAGGGGGTCTGCTACAGGCCGCAAGCCCTACGCTTGTTTTTTAATTCTGATTTCCCTTCCTTTTCTCTTTCCTTTTTTTTTTTTTTTTTTANCGCAGGGGGCCAGGGGCCAGGTGCCCCCCACCAGCTGAGAACAAAATGTCTATGTGGGTGTGGGCCCCTGGCCACCTCCCTCCAGCCCTGGAAAGGAGGCCAGGGTTGTGTCGGCCAGGCCACGCCCCTGGAACCATCCCGTCCTGTATCATATGTAAATACTGCGAGGTGAAGCCTCTACCCCTCTCGAAGACCCCTTGGGGGTGAGGGCATCGCCTCGCCCCACCCGGCAAAGGCCTCCCCCTGTGTTTCTGTCTCCTCCTCAGACACCGTTACTGTAAGCTTGCAGGCCTCAACTGTGGCCAAGGCAAGCCCGCTCGCTCAGGCCCTAGGGGTCAAGGCCTTGGGCCTGCTCACCCCGAAAACCCAGCATGGGGGCAAGGGGTGAGGAAAGAGAAGGGCTCGCCCGGAACCACTGCTGGAAAGGAATTAACTCTCCAAAGGCCTCCCCCCTGTCCCCTACCTAGGTCAGGCCTTCATGGTTTCTGCTCTGAGCCCCCCATGAGCGGGCATCAAGGGGGTACTTGGGAAGGGGCGGACCCCAGGGGAAAGCAAAGGGCTTCTCAGGGAACCCCCACATTCTCTCACTGAAGTTTCCCATCAGGATGGTCCCATGGCCAGAGCCCCTTAGCATCCCCGAGCCCCCGAGCCCCCTTCAAAGGAAAAAGAGGCTCAGTGTCTGACTCTTCATGAACATGAGTGACCTGGCTGGCATGGCAGGGCCGAGGCCCGCCTCCCTGTTGTTGACCCTCCCTCTGTGTCCCTCCCCCCCAGGTCTGAGGCTGGGGACCTAAGCTCTCTTCCCCATCATGGTTCCCATCCCCGAAAACCCCTTTGGAGAGTTAATTGTCTGTGTGAGGTGCTTAACCTATTAGCCCTGAGAACACAAAGCAATAATCTTTGTTACTGAGATGCGCGGCTGTTCGTGNTGATTTGTTTGGGGAATTTTAAAAAAAAGATGTTACATGGTGTTTTGAAGCCAGCAAGTTACCACCCTCCGGTGTCTCTTCTCTCCACATCTGTAACTTCTTTTTCCAGGTTTTATTTTCAGTTTTAAATTCCTAATAAATTATTTGAAAACGGTGCTGGGTTTGTGAGTGTCTTGTATCCCTGCGCACCTTCAGGTCTGGGTACCCCAGTGATGCCCTGTTTTCTCTTCTGCATTTCTTCTGAAAGTCTACACTTTCCACTTGACCCAGCTTCCATTTACAACTTCTTGACCAGCCTCAAACCTGGTCAAACCTGCTGCTGACGATGAGATGATACTACACACCCATTAGGGTGGCCATTATAAGCAGAGGAGCACCTGAGTGGCTCAGTCAGTTGAGCCTCCGACTTCGGCTCAGGTCATGATCTCATGGTTCGTGAGTTCAAGCCCCACATGGGGCTCTGTGCCGACAGCTTGGAGTCTAGAGCCTCCTTTGGATTGTCTCCCTCTCTCTCTGCCCCTCCCCCACTCACGTGCATGCACTTGCGCGCTTTCTCTCTCTCTTAAAAGTAAACGTTAAAAAATTTTTGAATAAAAAAGGACATTATGCTAAATTAAAGAAGCCAGACACAAAGGACAAATATTGTGTGGTTCCACTTAAACGAGATCCGTAGAGTATGCAAACTAATAGGGACAGAATATCCAATAGAGGGTACCAGAAGCTGGAGAGGAGGGAATCGGAGTTAGTGGGTAACAGAGCTTCCGTTGGGGGTAATGAAAAAATTTTGGAAGTAGTAGTGGTAATGGTTGCACAACATTGTGAATATATCAATGCCACTAAACTGTACACTTAAAATGGTAAAAAAAAAAAAA
>NW_027530357.1:2028723-2029454 GCF_008692635.1 Crocuta crocuta
TTAAAGAAACTGTTTTTTAAACTATTTCTAGGTTTGTGAATGTGAAGCCCCAGGCCGCAGGGGGCCAGGGGCCAGGTGCCCCCCACCAGCTGAGAACAAAATGTCTATGTGGGTGTGGGCCCCTGGCCACCTCCCTCCAGCCCTGGAAAGGAGGCCAGGGTTGTGTCGGCCAGGCCACGCCCCTGGAACCATCCCGTCCTGTATCATATGTAAATACTGCGAGGTGAAGCCTCTACCCCTCTCGAAGACCCCTTGGGGGTGAGGGCATCGCCTCGCCCCACCCGGCAAAGGCCTCCCCCTGTGTTTCTGTCTCCTCCTCAGACACCGTTACTGTAAGCTTGCAGGCCTCAACTGTGGCCAAGGCAAGCCCGCTCGCTCAGGCCCTAGGGGTCAAGGCCTTGGGCCTGCTCACCCCGAAAACCCAGCATGGGGGCAAGGGGTGAGGAAAGAGAAGGGCTCGCCCGGAACCACTGCTGGAAAGGAATTAACTCTCCAAAGGCCTCCCCCCTGTCCCCTACCTAGGTCAGGCCTTCATGGTTTCTGCTCTGAGCCCCCCATGAGCGGGCATCAAGGGGGTACTTGGGAAGGGGCGGACCCCAGGGGAAAGCAAAGGGCTTCTCAGGGAACCCCCACATTCTCTCACTGAAGTTTCCCATCAGGATGGTCCCATGGCCAGAGCCCCTTAGCATCCCCGAGCCCCCGAGCCCCCTTCAAAGGAAAAAGAGGCTCAG
>NW_027530357.1:2029690-2075331 GCF_008692635.1 Crocuta crocuta
TGTTCGTGGTTGTTTTTTTTTTTTTTAAAATGTTTCCTAATAAAAGAGAAGCTGCATTTTATTGGTTTTTATTTTTAATTTTCTACACGTTTGAGCTGAGTCATGAGAGGCTCAGCTTCCTTCTCCTCCCCTTCCTGTGACCCCGTCCCACCCCGCTGGGCCCACCTATGGGCTCAGGGCCCTGGAATTCCGTTTTCTGATTTGTTTGGGGAATTTTAAAAAAAAGATGTTACATGGTGTTTTGAAGCCAGCAAGTTACCACCCTCCGGTGTCTCTTCTCTCCACATCTGTAACTTCTTTTTCCAGGTTTTATTTTCAGTTTTAAATTCCTAATAAATTATTTGAAAACGGTGCTGGGTTTGTGAGTGTCTTGTATCCCTGCGCACCTTCAGGTCTGGGTACCCCAGTGATGCCCTGTTTTCTCTTCTGCATTTCTTCTGAAAGTCTACACTTTCCACTTGACCCAGCTTCCATTTACAACTTCTTGACCAGCCTCAAACCTGGTCAAACCTGCTGCTGACGATGAGATGATACTACACACCCATTAGGGTGGCCATTATAAGCAGAGGAGCACCTGAGTGGCTCAGTCAGTTGAGCCTCCGACTTCGGCTCAGGTCATGATCTCATGGTTCGTGAGTTCAAGCCCCACATGGGGCTCTGTGCCGACAGCTTGGAGTCTAGAGCCTCCTTTGGATTGTCTCCCTCTCTCTCTGCCCCTCCCCCACTCACGTGCATGCACTTGCGCGCTTTCTCTCTCTCTTAAAAGTAAACGTTAAAAAATTTTTGAATAAAAAAGGACATTATGCTAAATTAAAGAAGCCAGACACAAAGGACAAATATTGTGTGGTTCCACTTAAACGAGATCCGTAGAGTATGCAAACTAATAGGGACAGAATATCCAATAGAGGGTACCAGAAGCTGGAGAGGAGGGAATCGGAGTTAGTGGGTAACAGAGCTTCCGTTGGGGGTAATGAAAAAATTTTGGAAGTAGTAGTGGTAATGGTTGCACAACATTGTGAATATATCAATGCCACTAAACTGTACACTTAAAATGGTAAAAAAAAAAAAACAACCCAGTAAATTTTGTTATGTATATTCTACCACAATTTAAAAAAAAATTAAAACAACATTGGACCCTTTGCTCTGGTTTGCCTTTAACTCAGAGAATCCTAAGAGGTAAGGTGGGGAAACTGGCTCAGGTCCGGGTAAGGGTATACTCAGATGGTTAGATGTGGGGGCTCCAACACCCTGTTCTTCCCCTTCCAAGCTGAAGGACATTGAACAGGCTCCCCAACCTCTCTTGGCCTCAATTTCGTCATGTGTCAAAGGAGAAGGATAAAGAAGCCGGAAAGATCAATGTGAACGACCACATATTGTGAATTTCCATTGTTATGACATATCCAGAAGAGGTGACTCCACAGAGACAGAAAACAGATTGGGGGGGAGGGGGCAGGTGGGAGGGCGGAATGGGGAGGAACTGTTTAATGGTTAAAGGGTTACCTCTGACGTCATAAATATGTCCTGGAACTGCAGGCGGTGGTGGCATAATACTGTGAATGTACTAAATACCACTGGCTCGACTCATTCACTTTAAAATGGTTAGCTTTATGGGGCGCCTGGGGGGCTCAGTCGGTTGAGCCTCCGACTTCGGCTCAGGTCATGATCTCATGGTTTGTGGGTTCGAGCCCCGCGTCGGGCTCTATGCTGACAGCTGGTTCACAGCCTGGAGCCTGCTTCCGATCCTGTGTCTCCCTCTCTATCTGTCCCTCCCCTGTTCACACTGTCTTTCTCTCTCTCTCTCAGAAATAAATAAAACATTAAAAAATTTTTTTTAAATGGTTAGCTTTATGTGATGGGAATTTCACCTTAATAAAAGGAGAGTGTGCTAGGGGCGCCTGGGTGGCACAGTCGGTTGGGCATCTGACTTCAGCTCAGGTCATGATCTCATGGTCTGTGAGTTCGAACCCCACGTCAGATTCTGTGCTGACAGCTCAGAGCCTGGAGCCTGCTTCGGATTCTGTGTCTCCCTCTCTCTGCCCCACCCCTGCTCACACACTCTCTCTCTCAAAAGTAAACTTAAAAAGACATTTAAAAAAAAAAGAGAGAGAATGCTAGCTGTAATTTGGGTGACTGGGAATTAAATGGGAGGGCAAACGCAGAGAACTCAACACCAAGCAAGGCACTAACGAAGTGCTTGGTGAATAGTAGTTACTATTATTAATATCGGGCTGCCCCAGATGCCTGGAAATGTGACTGGAGCTCAGCGGTGTCTGCCCTCTCCTGAGTGGGACCAGGGGCTGCAGTGCACAAATACTCCTTAGCATCGACTACGCACAGAACATTGTTGTTAGGCTCTGATAGGGTGACCAACTCATCCTGCTTTGCCAGGGACTTTCCTGGTTTGAAAAAGGAAGCTCCAAGTACCAAGAACCCTTCGTTCCTTGGAAAACTAGGACAACTGGTCACCCTAAAGCACTGATTTAATATGGGCATGTGGGTGGGGAGATCAACAACTGAGATTTCAAAGAGTAGGGGGTGCCTGGCTGGCTCAGCCGATAGAGCATACAACTCTTGATCTTGGACTCTTGATCTTGAGGTTGTGAGTTTGAACCCCATGTTGGGGAAAAAGAAAGCAAAGAAAAAAAGAAAAAAGAAAAAAAGAAAAGAAAAAAGAAAAGGAAAGGAAAGGAAGGAAAGGAAAGGAAAGAGTAAGAATTGGGCAATGCAGTGGGAGAGCATACCAGGAGAGACCAGCAGGTGCAAAACCTTGAGATGAAGAGAAGCATGAAGTGTTTAATCAAGGAGCTCAAGGAAGGCCCATGAGGGCTGGAGAAGAAGGTATCCCACCTCGCTCCNAAGGAAAGGAAAGGAAGGAAAGGAAAGGAAAGGAAAGAGTAAGAAATGGGCAATGCAGTGGGAGAGCATACCAGGAGAGACCAGCAGGTGCAAAACCTTGAGATGAAGAGAAGCATGAAGTGTTTAATCAAGGAGCTCAAGGAAGGCCCATGAGGGCTGGAGAAGAAGGTATCCCACCTCGCTCCACGTTGAGAGGTAGGAAGGGGCAGATGAGACTCGGCCTCTAGGCTGGTTTTGTTTCTTCTATAAAAGCCTTTTGGGAAGGCATGGAGGGTTTTAGGCAGTGGGGTGGGAGAGTGAGGAATGGGGCTTGCATTTGAAATACAATGGGGAACAGATCTGAGGGAGGCCATTGTGGAGGGGAGCAGGGAGACGAGGAGGCTGCTGGGAGCTTCTTGGCAAGAGACACCGGATGAGGACCAGCATGTTGTAGGCTGAGGGAAGGGTGTCGCTTGCTATGGGGCTGGATGGGGAAGGGGTGAGGTGACAGAGTGTTCGGATGAGCTCCTGGATTCCTAAGGACGTGAGCTTCGAGGAAGATCAGCTTCCTTGGTGGTTGTGCTCCATTGGAGAGATAGTCTCAGCTGAGCTCAGATGCAATCGGAGACACGGTTTGGTAAAAGGAGGGATGGGAATCGGCACCTTAGGGTGATCTTGGTCAAGTTAAACTCAGGCCAGGGTTACCTAAGGCCTTCTGGGAACCTCCCAACAGCCACACATGGTGTTCAGTACTTTCTTGATCATTCTAATTGTCCCAGCTCTTGCATCCTACATAAGGGGAAACAGAAGCTCAGAGATGTGGAGTATCTTACCTAAGGTCACACAGCTGCTGAGTGGCAGGGTGGGACTTCAAAACTGAGTCCTTTTGATCCCACGGTTGTTTTGTTTTCCTTTATTTTTCTTCTTTCATACAATGCAATATTTGATTCACGTGTGAAAATATGTGTAGCTTATTTGGATATAATTTGGAAAAACTAATTGTAAAAAGACATTTCGAGACCGTCAAAGGTCTCCAAAAATGGTCTGGGTATTAATATTACTAAAAACTTACTGTTATTTGTATTAAGCATGATGATGGCATTGTAGTTATGTTTCAAAAAATTCATACTGAGGGGGCTCCTGGCTAGCTCGGTCAGTGGAGCAAGCGACTCTTGATCTCAGGGCTGTGAGCTCAAGCCCCACGTTGGATGTAGAGACTGCTTAACAATAAAATCTTTTAAAAACATTTAGGGGCGCCTGGGTGGCTCAGTCGGTTAAGCGTCTGACTTTGGCTCAGGTCATGATCTCACTGCTTGTGGGTTCGAGCCCCACATCGGGCTCTGTGCTGACAGCCAGCTCAGAGCCTAGAGCCTGTTTTAGATTCTGTGTCTCCCTCTCTATCTGACCCTCCCCTGTTCACAATGTCTCTCTCTCTCAGAAATTAAAAAAAAAATAAATTCATACTGTGGGTGGTTCAGTCGGTTAAGGGTCTGACTCATGATTTCAGCTCAGGTCATAATATGGCTGTGAGATCAAGCCCCACGTCAGGCTCTCTGCACTGACAGTGCAGAGACTGCTTGGGATTCTCTCTCTCCTCTCTCTGGCTCTCCTCATGCTGGCTCTCTCTCTCTCAAAATAAATAAACATTAAAATAAAAGAATAAATTAAGAAAAATTCATACTGAAAGCTTTTTCTCTCAGATTAGAAGCAAGGCAAGGATGTCTGCTCTCGCCACATCTATTCAACGTAGTATTGGAAGTCCTAGCCAGAACAGTGAGGCAAGAAAATGAACTAAAAGCCATCCAAGGATGGGTGGAAAGGAAGAAGTAAAATGATCTCTGTTCACAGATGACATGGCCTTATATGTAGAAAACCCTAAAGATTCCAGAAAAATCTGTTAGAGTTAATAAACTAATTCAATAAACTTGCATGATACAAAAATTATCACTCAAAACTCAAGTGTGTTTCTATACACACACAGTGAACACTGGAAAAGGAAATTAAGAAAATATTTCTCATTACAATAGCATCAAAAATGTTAAAGGGCGCCTGGGTGGCTCAGTTGGTTGAGCATCCAACTTTTGGTTTTGGCTCAGATCATGAGCTCAAGGTTCGTGGGTTTGAGCCCCGCATCAGGCTCTGTGCTGATGTGTGCAGCCTGGTTGGGATTCTCTCTTTCTCTGTCTCTCCCCTGCTCATGCTCTCTCTCTCTCAAAATGAATAAATATTTAAAAAATAATAATAATAATAATAAAATATGGGGGCGCCAGGCTAGCTCATTGGCGTAGCATTATACTCTTCATCTCAGGGTTGTACATCTGAGCCCCACATTGGAATTAGAGATTACTTGAAAAGCAAAATCTTTTTTAAAAATGTTTAGTTTTGAGAGAGAGAGAAAAAGAGCACGCGCACGTGCACGCACACACACACATACACACACACATAAGGTGGGGACAGAGGGAGAGGAGACACAGAATACGAAGCAGCTGTCAGCACAGAACACCACTCTGGGCTCAAACTCACAAACCATGAGACCATGACCTGAGCTGAAGTCAGACGCTTAACCCACTAAGCCTTGTAGGTGCCCCTTGAAAAATAAAATCTTAAAATAATAATAATAGTAATAATAACAAATACTAAGGAAGAAACCCAACCAAGGAGGTGAAACACTTGTACACTGAAAACTAGAAAATATTGCTGAAAGAAAGTTAAAAAACATAAATAAATGGAAAGACCTGTCCGTGGGCTGGAAGTCTTAGTACTGTTACGATGTCCATAGTACCCAAAGCAATCTGCAGATTCAGCGCAATCCCTATTAAAATCCCAATGGCATTTTTAGCAGAAATAGAAAAATCCAGGGGTGCCTGGGTAGCTTAGTTGGTTGAGTGTCTGACTTCGGCTCAGGTCATGGTCTCACAGTTCATGGGTTTGAGCCTTGCGTCAGGCTCTGTGCTGACAGCTAGCTCAGAGCGTGGAGCCTGCTTCAGATTCTGTGTCTCCCTCTCTCTCTGCCCCTTCCCCCCTCATGCTCTGTCTCTCTCTCAAAAATAAATAAACATTTAAAAATTTTTTTTAAAAAAAAGAAAACTTCATATGGAACCTCAAGAGACCCTGAATAGTCTGAACAATTTTCAAAAAGTTGGAGGATTCATACTTTCTTTTTTTGTTGTTTCAAGTTTTTATTTAAATTCTAGTTAGCTAACTCATCCTTCCTGATTTCAAAGCATGTTACAAAGCCACAGTGATCAAAACAATGAGGTATTGGCATACAGACAGATACAGATTAATGGAATAGAATAGAGAGCCCGGAAATAAAACCCTCACTTACGTGGGCAAATGATCTCTGACAAGAGTGCCAAGGCCAGTTACTGTGGAAAGGGCAATGTCCTCAACAGATGGTCTTGGAGAAATTAGATATCCACGTGCAAAAGAATAAAGTTGGGACCCTTATTCTATGCCATCTACAAAAATTAGTTCAGGGTAGGGGGCCGCCTAGGTGGTTCAATCCATTGAGAGGCTGACTTCAGATCTGGTCATGATCTCCTGGTTCGTGGATTCGAACCTGCATTAGGCTCTGCGCTGACAGCGAGGATCCCGCTTTGGATTATCAGTCTCCCTTTCTCTCTGCCCCTCCACTGCTCTCTCTCTCAGAAATAAATAAACATTTTTTTAAAAATTAGCTCAGGGACACCTGGCTGGCTCAGTCGTTAGAGCATGTGACTGTTTTTTTTTTTTTAATAATCTCTACACCCAACAATGGGGTTCAAACTCACAACCCCAAAATCAGGAGTCCATACTTTACTGTCCATATGCTACAAAATGTGACTCTTTTTTTTTTAATGTTNAAAAAAAAAAAAAAAAAAAGCTCAAAATGGATTAAAGACCGAAATGTAAGACCTGAAACTACGGAACTAGAAGAAAGCATAGAGGAGAGCTTCATGGCATCGGAGTTGGTAATGATTTCTTAGACATGACACCAACAGCACAGGCAACAAAAGCAAAAACAGACAAATAGGACTACATCAAACTGAAACATCTGAGTACTTAAGAGGGTAAAAACATGGGGCACCCGGGTGACTCAGCAGGTTAAGTGTCCGACTTCAGCTCAGGTCATGATCCATGGCTCATGGTTTCAAGCCCCACATCCAGCTCTGTGCTGACAGCCCTGAGCCTGGAACCTGCTTCAGATTCTGTGTCTCCCTCCCTCTCTCTCTCAAAAATAAATAAACATTAAAAAATTTTTTTTTAAGATACAACAGGGGCGCCTGGGTGGCTCAGTTGGTTGAGTGTCTGACTCTTGATTTCAGCTCAGGTCATGATCTCACAGTTGTGAGACTGAGCCCCGTGCAAGAGCGGGGAGCCTGCTTAAGTTTCTCTCTCTCCCCCTCTCTCTCTGCCCCTCCCCCCACCCAAAACAGGACACAACAAAGTGAAAGGTGACCTACAGGATGAGAGAAGATATTTGTAAATCATCTGACAGGAGGTTACTATCGGGAATACATAAAGAACTTCTCTGGATGGATCGGGTGTGGACAAAAGGTATACGGCCTCAGTTTGCTCACCTGTGAGAGCACTTGATCGCAGGTTAACCTGTGCACAGCTCTTCGTATCCTTCCTGGCCCAGCACTTGAGGGCTGCTGCTGCTGCTCCTGTTTTGTTGCTGTTGAGGAGAGCCCTGGACTAAGAGGCAGGTGCACACAAGTTCAAGTCTTATCCCTACCACTTTCTAGCTCTGTGGTTTTGAGCCGGTTTCTTAAGGTCTCCGAACACGTGTCTTCCTCTGTGAAAACGGGAAGATGGGGGCCATGATAATAACTGTCAGAAGGTGGGTGAAGCTCTCAGCACAGCGCCAAGCAAACAGAAGCACTCAGCGCATGGCAGCCGGTAGCTGCTTTCAAGCATTTCCTGGAGGCAAGAGCTTTGTCCTTCAGGGGCCGGGCAGGTGTGACCTTGCTGGAGTGTGGGTACGCCGTCACCTGAAGGAGCCAAGAAGCTATCCTTAGCTGTTCTTTCCACTGGAGAGTGTGTTTTCCCAGGCTGGGAGAAGCTGGATGGTACACACCTGTGCAGCGATCTGCGGCAGCCGAAGGTCACGGTAGAAAGAGCGTGTGTGGGGCTTGGCGGGCTACTCAGTGTCTGGCGGCCGGGTGCATTCCTCCGCCACCTCTGTGTCCCCTGCAGAGGTCTGGATTGTTCCATTTAGCACGTCTCTACCCAGGGGGAGAGGGTTCTAGTAGTAGTGCGGCCCCTTCCCCTCCAGGGGCTTTGTCAAAGCCCCAGCGCAAGTGCGCTTGGGAATTTGTTCAGCTCACCTTTGTGGAAGGCCTCCAGCTGGTTGAGGAAGGAGGAGGAAAGGAGGGAAGTGTGCAGGACTAAACCTCTTCTGGGCCACCAGGGGCCTCAAGCACTCCCCCCGCCCACTACCACCATCCCTGGTCCTGAGGTGATGCTGTGGTGGCATGAGCACCAAATCCAACTCACAGCTCGGTTGTGCTGTGCGGCACTGGGGCAGTCCCTTAACCTCTCTGGGTCTCAATTGTCTTCTCTGAGAAATGGAGTTTGTAACTGGATCCACCTCAGAGGTTGATGCCAGGATCCTAGCAGGGGAGCTGCAGTGGCGTTAGTGTGCAGCAAATGGTACTTAATACTATTAGTCTTAGAGGGTTTGTAGCACCAGCTTCTCCTCCTTCCTCAGACCCAACGGGAGCAGCGCCTGTTCTTTTGTTTCGTTCTGACCTCAAAGAACCCACACAAGAAGGATTTAGCATTTTGCTGGCCAAGTCTTCCTTTTCCTTAGGCAGCTGTCAGTCATTCTGGAGGCTAACGGACCTACCCTTTGGCCCGGCTGATGTGGGGCCCTGAGCTCCGCTCAGTCTCCCAGCCCCCGACGCCCCCTCGGTGGGCACTGGGAAGGTCTGTGTGTCATCCTGTCCAATAGAGCCCCTCTGTGACATAGTCTATGTCTGTGGTGTCCTGTAATACAGCAGCCACTAGCCATATGTAGCTACTGGACACCGAACAGTGCTAGTGAGATTGAGCAACTAATTTTCTTTTAATGTTTATTTATTTATTTTGAGAGAGAGAGAGCAGGGGAGGGGCAGAGAGGGAGAGAGAGAATCCCAAGCAGGCTCCGCGCTGTCGGCACAGAGCCCGGTGCAGGGCTCAAACCCACTAACTGTGAGACCATGATCTCAGCTGAAATCAAGAGTTGGACGCTTAACCGACTGAACCACGCAAGCGCCCTGAGAAACTAATTTTTAATATTATCTCATTGTAATGAACTTAAGTAGCTACATGTGGTTAATGGCTACCATACCGGATATAAGTAGAAACCTCCGGCATGTATGAAGCGAAGGACAACTTGAAAAAAATCCTGGGTCCAGTGGGGACAGAGTCAAGCCGAAGCAGACAAATCACCTGCCCTTTCTGGGCCTCAGTTTCCCCATCTGTTCACTAAGTGCTGTTTCCGTACTATCTCATTAGCTGAAGGAATTTTCCTGGGGCTCCTGGTTTGGGATAAAACAGGAGAGCCCTTCCAGATAGATTTCTTCTTTTTTTGGCCCCACTACACACTCAGGGGGAAAGTACAGAGAGCCAGAATCCTGGAGGGCTTGAGCAGAGGCCACAGGGTTAGAATTAGGCCAGGTGATTCTGTACTGACTCGGACACGGCATAACCTCACCCGGCGTAGAAGGAAATGGTTTGCTGGGAAGAAGCAGGCACGGGTTCACGCCCGGGCATGGCCGTTTCCAGCTCTACCTCAGGCTGAGCCTCAGTGTCCTCACCTAGAACGTGAGCAAGATGCATCCCAGGACAGGAGACGATTAAACGTCACACGGCAATGTGATGAAAGTGGCACTTGACCTCCGATCTTCCTCCCGCAAACCGATAACCAACCCGTATTCTGATCAGGAGAGAAACATCAGACAAATTCTAATAGACGGGCATCCTATGATAGACCTGGCTGCATTTCCTCACAACTACCAAGGTCATCAACACTAAGGGGGGTCTGAGAAACTATCACAGCCAAGGGGAGCCTACGATGACATGACATCTTAATATAATGTGCTATCCTGGGTTGAATCCTGGAACAGAAAAAGAACATTTGGTGAGAATTAAGGAAATTCGAATAAACCATGGGCTTGAGTTTTACTAATATCCTTTCTGATAATAATCATGTGTCGATGCCGGTTTATGAAGTGTAACAAATATACCATTTACTAATGCTAGCCATGTTACTAATGTAAGATATTAATAACAGGTGAAGCTATGGGAGAGGGCAGGATGGGGGAGGAGGGTATGTGGGGACTCGCTACTCAGGAAAAATAAGTGAATAGATAAACACATAAAAGAAAAATAATAGGGCCTCCCTCCCTACCTCACAGGTCTGTTGCAGAAATCACATAAGTACTAAACAGGAATGCACCAAGTAAACTGATTACAAAATAGAACATATTATGTGAGGGGGCACCCGGGTGGCTCATTCGGTTAAGCGTCCAGCTTCAGCTCAGGTCATGATCTCACGGTTCGTGGGTTCGAGCCCCGCGTCAGGCTCTGTGCTGACAGCTCAGAGCCTGGAGCCTGCTTTAAACTCTGTGTCTCCCTCTCTCTCTCTCTGCCCCTCTCCCACTCATGCTCTGTCTCTCTCGTCTCTCAAAAATAAATAAATGTTAAAAAAAATTTTTAGGGGTGCCTGGGTGGCTCAGTCGGTTGAGCGCCCGACTTCGGCTCAGATCATGATCTCGCAGATTGTGGGTTTGAGCCCCATATCAGGCTCTGTGCTGATGGCTAGCTCGGAGCCTGGAGCCTGTTTCAGATTCTGTACCTCCTTCTCTCTCTAAAAACCTCCCCTGTTCATGCTGTCTCTCTCTCTCAGAAATAAATAAAACATTTTTAAGAACATACTATGTGAAATATCCAGAACAGGTAAATCTATAGAGACAGAAAGCAGATTCGTGGTTTCCAGGGGCTGGGAGAGAATGGCTGCTGGGTGCGGGGCTTCCTTTGCAGGGGTTGGGTGAACAAAAACGTTCTGGAACCAGAGAGGGTGATTGCACAACACTGAATGTAATACATGCCACTGAATTGTTCACTTTACTTTTTTTAAAGTGTTTGGTTTGGTTTAGCAATCTCTACACCCAACATGGGGCTTGAACTCATAACCCTGAAATCAAGAGTCATATGCTCTTTAAATGGAGGCAGCCAGGCACCTCTGAATTGTTCACTTTAAAAATAAAATGGTTGAGGGAACCCTGGGTGGCTCAGTCAGTTAAGTGTCTGACTTTAGCTCAGGTTGTGATCTTGTGGTTCACAAGTTTGAGCCCCACATCAGGCTCTGTGCTGACAGCTCAGAGCCTGGAGCCTGCTTCAGATTCTGTGTCTCCCTCTCTCTCTGCCCCTCCCCCACTCATGCTCTGTCTCTCAAAAATAAATAAATATTTTAGAAAGGTTTTTTTGATAAAATAAAATGGTTGGGGTGCCTGGGTGGCTCAGTTGATGGAGCGTCCGCCTTCGGCTCAGGTCATGATCTCATGGTTTGTGAGTCTGAGCCCTGCATTGGGCTCTCTGCTTTCAGTGCAGAGCCTCCTTCAGATCCTCTGCCCCCTCATTTTCTGCACCTCCCCTGCTCGCTCCCAAAAATAAATAAAACATTTTTTAATGCTTATGGTTCATTTTTGAGAGAGACAGAGAGAGAGGGAGCAGAGAGAGACAGGGACAGAGGATCTGAAGCAGGCTCTGAGCTGACACCAGAGAGCTCAATATGGGGCTTGAACTCCCGTACCGTGAGATCATGACCTGAACCAAAATTGGATGCTTGACTGACTGAGCCACCCAGGTTCCCCACAAAATAAATAAAACATTTAAAAGATAATAAAATAAAATAGTTAAGTTTATGCTATGTGAATTTCTCCTAAAAAACGTTATACAAACATTTGCTATGTCCACTTTCATTCTACAAGTCAGATCCAAAGCCCAGAGTTTCCTGGCAAATCCACACTGGGGAGAGGGGAGAGGGTGGTACTAACATAGTGCAGAAGCATAAAACATAAAACATGTGCCTTAGAATCAGAACCCAGGTCGCCTGGGTGGCTTGGCCAGTTAAGCATCCAACTCTTGGTTTCCGCTCAAGTCATGACCTCACAGTTGTGGGATTGAGCCCCACATCTGGCTCTGCACTGACAGCATAGAGCCTGCTTGGGATTCTCTCCCTCCCTCTCTCTCTGCCTCTCTGTTTCTCTCTCTCTCTCTCCCTTCCTCAAAAGTAAATAAATAAACTTAAGAAAGAATCAGACATGCCTAAGTGTGGGCCCCTGCTCCACCATTTGCTGGTTGTGTGATCTCAGACAAGTTACTTCACTTCTCTGAACCTGTTTGCTCATCTGTCAAATGCATGAGTGATGGGACTATTCCCTGAGATCCACAGCTCAGACCCATAAGAAGACACTGGGCTGAGTGCAGAGGGGTGGGGTGAAGGTCAAGATTCCAAGACCTGCAAATTCCAGAAATCATCCCTTCCATTAAAAGATGCTGATGACAAACACATATGCTACTTCCAGTGATCCCTTGCTGGCAGAGCTTGCTTGTCGGTAAAGGTTACTTCTGCAACAGACAGATTCAAGGCCAATTCAGAGCAGGCTGGGAGCAAAGCAAACACTATAGCCTTATCTTGGAGACATGGTGTGGGTATAAAGAGGGAGGCAGTAGGTGGCTTTAGTCCTTTCTCTCGCTCGTTCGGCAACTTAACAGGATGAAATTCCTTGTGCTGGTTGCTCTGCTCACAGGTAGGCGAGCCTCCTCAGCTGGGCACTAAGATCTCACTTCTCTGGTACGGGGGGGCCGCAGGTCACAGGGCTGGCTGGCCTGGGAGCCTTTATCCCGGGCTCTCTACGGGGCTTAGCAGCTGGAATAACAAATCCCCCCACAGCTGGCACCTTTTCAACGTCCAGGTCCAAACTCAGATGACCCCTCCCAGAGAGGCCTACCCCCCTCTAGCATATTGCCTTGGCCTGGGGTCTTCCCAGCACCTACATTCACCTGCAGCTTGTACCTTGTTTCTTGTTGATCCATTTCCTTTTCTTAAAGTGTTAATTTTATTTATTTATTATTATTTTTTAAAATAAAATCTACCCCCAACATGAGGCTTGCACTCACGACCCTGAGATCAAGACCTGAGCTGAGGGGCACCTGGGTGGCTCAATGGGTTAAGTGTTTGACTTTGGCTCAGGTCATGATCTTGCGGTTTGTGGGTTCGAGCCCCGTGTCGGGCTCTGCGCTGACAGCTCAGAGCCTGGAACCTGCTTTGGATTCTNCACTGAGCCACCCAGGCCACCCTCCTTTTTTATCCTCCATCCAGGCCGAAGCATGGCTCCGTGAGAGCTGTGACCGAGCTGTCTGACCACTTATTGAATGAATCCATGGAATTATATACATTGGAATTCAAATCCCACCTCATTCATCCATTCAACACTGATGTATCAGAGCCTCCAAGGTATCAGGCTCTGGGTTGAGACTGAGGACCCCTAGATGGGTGAGCCCTGCCCCCCCACAGGCACGCGCGCGCGCGCGCACACACACACACACACACTCACACAGGCCACAGACATGAGAAGTAGCTTTGTGTAGGTCTGGCCTGTGCAAAGAGCAGAGCTGGCTGGATTGGAGACCAAGAAAACAGGGAAGCAGGAGGGGGGTTTGGAGATGAGCCAAGGTAGCAAGGCCACTCCTGTGTGTCTGCTGCCAGTGTGGAGGCCGCTCACAGGGGAGCGTGACCAGCTGCCACCCTCCCCTTGCCCTGGCGTCTAAGCATATGGGGCGTCAGATCAAGGGAAGAAAGGGCAAGGCATGGGGCAAAAAGATGATACTGGTGGCCACTTGAATGGGACCCCGAAATCATATAGTGCCCTCGAGGGCACCAGATCTCATAGGGGATAGCCCTGAAAGTGAGGTGTGGGGGTCCTACCTCCTGACTCGGCTGTGCCAGTCTTTGTGCCTCGTTCGGGCAAATGCTCAGCCACAGGAAGACTTTTTAAGAACTTATTTAATAGATATTTACTGAGCACCTACTATGTGTCAGACCCTGGGAAATAAAAGCCCTGAGGCCTGTCCTTGACTTTATGGTCCAGTGAGAGGGAGGCATTAAGTAAACAGATGGATACAGACTGCTATAGGTTCTATGAAGCAAAGGACACAAAGCAAAATGACAGCAGAGGAGCAACCTGGCTTGGGTGGTCGAGAAAGAAGAGGTGACATTTAAACGAAGATCTTCCAGCCCTTTGAAAAGATGACAAGTGGGGTCGTCTGGGTGGCTCAGTCGGTTAAGCATCTGGCTTTTGCTCAGGTCATGATCTCCTGGCTCATGGGTTCGAGCCCATGTCGAGCTCTGTGCTGACATCGCAGAGCCTGGAGCCTGCTTCCAATTCTGTGTCTCCCTCCCTCTTTCTCTCCCCCTCCCCCACTTGCACTGTCTCTGTCTCTCTCTCAAAAATAAATAAACATTAAAAAAAAAGATGAAAAAACAAAAAGATGACAAGTGTGCCAGGGAGAGGGAATGGTAGATGCGTGGGCCTTGAGGCAGAAAAGAACTTGTCCTGTTGAGGATGGGAGGTCTCCTTATGTTCCTGCCCATCTCAACTCCACCACACCCCCCACCTAACCCATTTTTTTAAAGTTTATTTGTTTTGAGAGAGAGAGAGAGAGAGAGAGAGAGCACACGCACATGAGTGGGGGAGGGGCAGAGAGAGACTCCCAAGCAGGTTCAGTGCTGTCAGCACAGAGCCTAACATGGGGCTTGAATTCAGGAACTGTGAGATCATGACCTGAGCCAAAGTTGAGAGTCAGATGCTTAATGGACTGAGCCACCCAGGCACCTCCCGCCTAACCCATTTTAGATTCCCTTACCATGCTCAGAGCCTGGAGCTCTAACAAAGGATCTGATTTCCTTGTTTACTACATTTATTGCTTATTGTTTTTCCCCCACTAGGATGTAAACTCAGTGAGGTTACAGATTTTCTATTTGCTTACTGATCTATTTCAATTCCTAGGGCAGTGACTGGCCCATAATTGGTGCTCGATAAATATTTCCCAGATAAATAACGGGGACCTCATAGAAAACATATGTTCACACAAAAACTAGTACACACCTGTTAATAGCAGCACTATTCCTAAGTACCAGAAAGTATAAACAACTCAAATGCCTATCAAATGATAAATGGATAAACAAAATGTGGTCTCTCCATACAGTGGAATACTATCCAGCTATAAAAGGAATTTTTATTGATATATGTTATAATGTATATATGTATAATATAACATTGATATATGTTATAATGTAGATGAACCTCAAAAACATTATGCTATGGGTGCCTGGGTGGCTCAGTAGGTTAAGCAACTGACTCTCGATTTCGGCTTATATTATGACCCCACAGTTTGTGAGTTCAAGCCCGGCTTTGGGCTCTACACTGACAGTGCAGAGCCTGCTTGGGATTCTTTTTCTCCTTCTCTCTGTCCCGCCCCTGCTCTCGTGCTCTCTTTCTCTATCTGTCTCAAAATAAATAAATAAGCTTTAAAAAATAAAAGGATTGGCAAACTTAAAAAAAAAAACTATTTTTCTGGCTAAGTGAAAGAAGCCAGTCACCAACGGCCACACGTTGTATGATTCCATTTACATTTAGTGTTCAGAATAGACAAATCCATAGAATTTAGAGGTTGCCAGAGGGGAGAGGGGAAGGGGGGGAGGATTGCTAATGGGTACAGGATGTTCTTTTGGGGGCGATCAAAATGTTCTAGATTTAGTGGTGATGGTTCCACAACTCTGTGAATATAATAAAAACCACAGAAATGTACATTTTAAAAAATGTTTTTATTTAGAGAGAGAGCGCACGCGCACGCGCTTGAACAGGGAGAGGGGCAGAGCGGGGACACAGAGTTAGAAGCCGGCTCTGCTGCGGTGACAGCAGCTAGTCCAATGCAGAGCCCGACCACGAACCCTGAGGTCATGACCTGAGTCTAAGTCCGAAGCTCAATTGACTGAGCCACCCAGGCGCCCATAAAATGTCCATTTTAAGTGGTTAAACGGTGAATTTTGTTATGTGAATTTTATCTTGATAAAAAATCCTTTTTAAAAAGTTTTGTTAAAAGAAAAAAATCCCCACTCCCCTTACCAGGTTCCTGCATCCAGCTCTCTTCTGAGGAGGCCGCTGGGGGCGGGGCAGCGTGGGGCCAGAGAGCAGGCAGGCAGTGGGACCCCAGGGCGCTGGCGGAGCTAATCGGGATGGATTTAAACTGGCTGTGTCTTCCTGCAGTGGGCGCTGCTGAGAGCGGCATCAGCCCGCGAGCAGTGTGGCAGTTCCGCAACATGATCAAGTGTAAGATCCCCGGCAGTGACCCCTTGATGGATTACAACAACTACGGCTGCTACTGTGGTCTGGGTGGATCGGGCACGCCTGTGGATGACCTGGACAAGTGAGTGACCGATCAGCACAGGGAGCGCAGTGACCGCGGGGTGGGGGGAGGGCATAAGCCAAGGATCTCACGAGAAGGCACAGAAAAGGGATTCGCTATAGGTACCAGCTTTTCAACTCTTTTCTTTTTTAAATGTTTTTATTTTTGAGAGAGAGAGAGAGAAAGAGAGAGAGAGAGCGCGTGAGAGCGTGAGCATGAGCAGGGGAGGGGCAGGGAGAGAGGGAGACACAGAATCAGAAGCAGGCTCCAGGCTCTGAGCTGTCAGCACAGAGCCCAACGCGGGGCTCGAACCCACGAACCGTGAGATCATGACCTGAGCCCAAGTCGGACGCTTAACCGACTGAGCCACCCAGGCGCCCCTTTTCAACTCTTGTACAAACAAACATGCTCCAAGAGGTCCCTGAATCCAATGCTCTCGGTTAGGAGGAAAAGCGGAAGGTTGGAGACGTCAAGCAACAGTGAATGCTGCTGCCCCCTAGTGGCAGAATATTGCAACCCAAACCGCCACA
This sequence comes from Crocuta crocuta, assembly GCF_008692635.1. NCBI lineage: Eukaryota > Metazoa > Chordata > Mammalia > Carnivora > Hyaenidae > Crocuta > Crocuta crocuta. The sequence continues at coordinate 2,046,496 of NW_027530357.1, forward strand.
GCGCCGATGGGATTTGTCCTCTTCAGCAGTGGTTGACTCTCTCGCCGCATCTTCAGAATCCATACCTGATTGTACTACATTCCTGCAACCCATTTTTAAAATCGCCTTCAATAAACATGATAAAAGGACTTAAAAATTTCATGCCACAGGACAAATATCTTCCGGAGCATGTCAGCTACATCCTCCCCATTGCTGAGCCTGCCCTGCAGCCCTGCCCCTGCCTCAACTCTGTCTTTCCCCCACTCCAGGTGCTGCCAGACACATGACCACTGCTACTCCCAAGCCAAGAAACTGGACAGCTGTAGATTCCTCCTGGACAACCCCTACACCAAAACCTACTCATACTCATGCTCTGGCTCTGAGATCATCTGCAGCGGTAGGTTACCCCCTTGTGGGAAGCACTCATGGTAATGATATCCACCATTTATTGACCGCCTTGGTGCCATGCTGTGTCTCCTTTAATCCTGGCAACGATCCTATGAGATAGGTATTATTATTATACCTGTTTGACAGATGAGGAAACTGGGGCACCCACCATTTGGGGTTTTTTTTAATGCAGTTTCAGAACTTTTTAAAATTTTTATTGTTTCTTTTATTTTTGAGAGAGGCAGAGTGTAAGCAGGGGAGGGGCAGAGAGGGAGGGAGACACAGAATCCTAAGGAGGCTCCAGATTCTGAGCTGTCAGCACAGAGCCTGTCGAGGGGTCAAACTCATGAACCACAAGATCACGACTTCAGCGGAAGTCGAAATCAGACGCTTAACTGACTGAGCTACCCAGGCGCGCCATTTGGGTTTTTCTGGGTTTTTGTTTTTGTTTTTGTTTTTGTTTTGAGAGAGAGACAGAGAGAGGGAGAGCGAATCCTAAATAGGTTCTGCATCACCAGCATGGAGCCCTCTGAGGAGCCCTACAAGCACTCCATCTCACAAACTGTGAGATCGCGACCTGAGCCAAAATGAAGACTCAGATGCTTAACCAACTGAGCCACCCAGACACCCTGGTGGTGTTTGGTTTTGAACAGGTTTATATGGCTCCAAGGTCTCTGTTCTTAACTGCTATGCTATACAGTGTCGTTATTTCATAAAAAGAGCTTAGAACTACCACTTATCAGTTTTTTATTACATACCAGGGAGTAGGCTAAGCATATATATAAGTTTTACTAACCCCATTTTACAGGTGAGGAAGCTGAGGCTCAAAAATAGCTACTTGCCCAAAATCACACAGCTTGTAAGTGGTAGGGTCAGCATTTGAACTCAGTTGTTTCTGATTTCAAACGTTCTGGTCTTAACCACTAAGCCTTATGCACGGCTTGTGATGAAATATATCCGTTTATGAAGGTACAAGTCAGAGGTAAATGGTATTTTCATGCTAGGCTGGCATTCTGGATTTTCACTACTCTTTTCTATGCACTCAGAGTTGGGTCCCACTTTTCAAAACTGTACATACATCATTGGAATAACTGTAATTCAAATCCAGAAGGCCAAGAAAAAAGTTACCGGGAATCCCACCATCTTTTTAAAAGCATTGTTAAAGTTTATTACTTTTTTTTTTTGAGAAAGAGAGCATCCCAAGCAAGCTGTCAGCATAGAGCCTGATGCAGGGACTTGAGATCATGACCTGAGCCGAAATCAAGCATCAGACAGTTAACCGAAAGAGTCACTCAAGCACCCCAGGAATCCCACCATCTTAAGGAATAAACAGTTTCACAGCTCTGTGTTCATTTGTGCTTATCCTTGGAATAAGGTTTTTTATCATTTTAATCATAGCTAGGCACGTGGCCACCTCAAGTCCTTTGTTTCCTTTTGCATGAAACACTTCCCACATGAAGTCTCATTCTAGGACTTCCAATGTCGCTTTCTCTGTGTAGTCTTCCCTTTTATTATTTTACTTTTTTTTTTTTTAGAGAGAGAATGCAAATAGGAGAGAGGGGTAGAGGGAGAGAGAGAGAATCTTAAGCAGGCTCCATGCTCATGCAGAGCTCAAAGCGGGGCTCAGTCCCATGACTCTGGGATCATGACCTCTGCCCCTCTCCCCAGCTCGTGCTCTTCTCTCTCTTAAAAAAAAAATCAGAGAGAAACAAAATTTTAATAAGATTATTGAATGTAAGCAGAAGAATTAAATTATGGATAATAAATTTGAAATGCATTTTATTTAAAAAAGACTTTTTAAAATGTTTCTTTTTACTTTTTTAATTTCTTTTTTACATTTTTTTAATGCTTTATTTATTTCTGAGAGAGAGAGAGAGAGAGTGAGCAGGGGAGGGTCAGAGAGAGGGGGAGACACAGAATCTGAAACAGGCTCCAGGCTCTGAGCTGTCAGCATAGAGCCCGACGCGGGGCTTGAACCCACGAACGTGAGATCATGACCTGAGCTAAAGTCGGACGCTCAACCGACTGAGACACCCAGGCGCCCCTCTTTTTATTTTTGAGAGAGAGAGAGCATGAGCAGGCGAGGGGCAGAGAGAGAGGGAGACACAGAATCCGAAGCAGGCTCCAGGCTCCGTGTTGTCAGCACAGAGCCCCACGCGGGGCTTGAACCCACAAACCACGAGATCATGACCTGAGCTGAAGTTGGACGCTTAACCAACTGATCCACCTGGGTGCCCCTTGAAATGCATTTTAAAAAGTTATTGTTGTTTTTTTCTGGTTAAAAAATAAACAAGGCAAAAGTAGCATAATTTCACAGTCTACAGAAATATATTATGGAAAGTGGAAGGTGCCTATAATCCTACTACCCAAGATAACTAGTTAGATGCAATGTCCTTCATTTCCTTTAATATAATATCTGGGAAACATTTCCACATATGGGCATACTTATTTTTTTTAAATATTTTTATTTATTTCTAGGAGAGAGAGAGAGAGAGACAGCGTGAGCAGGGGAGGGTCAGAGAGAGAGAGAGTCACAGACTGAAACAGGCTCCAGGTTCTGAGCTCGCAGTCAGGACAGAGCCCAACGCGGGGCTCAAACCCACGAACCGCAAGATCATGACCTAAGCGAAAGTCGGACGCTTAACCGACTATGCCACCCAGGCGCCCCATACTTAATTATTTTAAATATTTACATAGTATTGTACTGTAAGAACATTCTGTAACTTTTAAAATGTGCTTTAGAGAAATTGGCTTGCTAAATTTCACTAAGTTGAAATGCACAATACTTTACTGCCTTGAATATATGTTTTAGTGTTTTCCATATTGTTTATAAATTGCTTGCCTATGTTATCAGAGATGTATAGCTCTGTGGGTTATAAGAGCTCACTTAGGGATGTGAAATGGACAGGACTTTCCTATCTATCACACCCAGGACTACCAGATTAAACACACGTTGCCCAATTAAATTTGACTTTCAGGCAGATGATGAACATTTTTTATTCTACATTCCAGATACTGCATTTTTTTTGTTTATCTGAAATTTTGGTATTTTTTATTTACTTGATCTGTCAAACCTAAATCTGTATGAATGCAGTGGCCATTATTCCAGCTCATTCCTCCTGCCCCCAGTTGGACAAAGCAGGATCTACCTTGGCTCAGTCCTCTCCTCTTGCTCTTTTCCAGACGAAAACAAACCCTGCGAGGCCTTCATCTGCAACTGCGACCGCAAAGCTGCCACGTGCTTTTCAAAGGCCCCGTATAACAGCGAACACAAGAACCTGGACACCAAGAAATACTGTGACAATTGAGGGTGGCTTCTGGAGAGCATCATCTCAACCCGCCTCATGCCCTTCACCTTACCCTGGGTCCTCCAATAAAGCACTTTGTTGAAAGGCCTCACGTTTGCATATTGTTTTATCCTCCGACTGTGCAACATGACTAAGTCTCTTCCTAGTTCTTTGTGAGCATCATTCGTTCTGGCCTTGGGAGTTGAATTAGAGAGATATTTCTGGGAAGTGAACCCCGTAAGACCTGAATAATGATCAACAACCACTGATTATTGCCAGATCAAAATATATAATCTATCCTCCTCGGTAAAAGCCTAGCTCTTTTTCATTATCCCAAGGGCTAAGGGAGAGAGAAAACAAATTCCTTTGGCAATCTTTTAATGAGCATCTGCTGGGTGCTCATGAAAGGAAATGGATTCTGGAAACACTAGTACAGAGGCTGAGATTGAAATGAATACCTAAGGGGCGCCTGGATGGCTCAGGTGGTTAAGCGTTAAACTCTTGGTTTCTTTCCGCTCAGGTCATGATCTCTCACAGGTCATTCATAGGTTAGAGTCCCGCATCGGGCTCCTCCGCGATAGTGCACAGCAGGCTCTGGGTTCTCTCTCCCTCTCTCTCTGCCCCTCCCGCACTCCTGCATGAGCTCTTTCTCTCTTCAAATAAATACACTTAAAAAAATAAATGAATACATAATTAAACAAACCTAATTGGGAGTATTCCGAAGTAGCTATTATAACCCAGCAGCCGCAGTATCTTCACAGGGCTTGGCACATCGCACACGTTCATTAAATAGTCGTTCAACGACGGTACATCTTGGCGCCAAGGTGTGTTGCAGTCCAGGAAAAACCACGTGGCTCTATTTACCTTTTCGGGTCACGTGATCCTCCACCCGACCCAGTCATTTCCCCAGCCCCCGGGAGGGATTTCAGGGTAAGAACGATGATTGGGTATCTTGGGGGCACGTGGTTCCCGGTTCCTCTTTTCACATTGGTGAGGAGCGGCCCAACCCCCGCCCTCCCTCCGCGCCTCCCAGGTTCTGGCCTCGCTCCCTCGCGCGTCGGCACGGGCTGGCGCAGGCGCAGTGGCTAGTAACGGTTATTCCAGCGGCGCGCGGCTGAGGTGGCGGCGGCGGCCCCGTGCGCCGCTTCCTGGGTCCTAGGTGCGTGGCTCTCCGGGTTCAGAATCCGGCCGGAAGGAGAGAGTGGGCGGGCCGAGTGTGAAAAACCAGCTCACGTGCGTAGGACGTCGGGTCCCACCTCCCTGCCGTGCGCGTCCCCGCCTGTGTCTCCCGGCCCCGCACACGCCCCCTCCTTCCCCAGCCTCCCTGCCAGCTTCCGGTTGGGAGCTCCTCGTGGGCTTTCATCCCGGAAAGGGACGAGGGGGCCGGGAAGGTGGGGTGCAGGGAGCCAGAGCGTGGAGAGGGGCGAGTGGGTATTGGGCGAGCTAAGGGTTTCTGCACCCCAAGTCCCCACTTGAACCCCCCCACACCCCACTTTCAAGAGGTGGGGGGAAAAGGTGGAGGGACTTGCAGTTCTGACCTGTTTTTGCCTTTGTTGTTACCTCCATTTGGAATGCTCGCTCTCCTTTTTCCCGCCCGGGGCTTGCCTGTTCATCTTTCCAGGATCTAGTTGGCGACACCTCAAGAAGTTGATTGAGCCTTGCCCTCGTTCCCTCCCAAAGTACAGTTGCGCAATTACCCCATTGGGTTTCTAGAGCATTAAAGAAAGAGGGTTCAGAACTGGATGGACTGGGTCTGATTACTGGCCTGGTCACGCCAGGTGACCTTGGGCTAGTAGCATGAAATCTCCAAGCTTCAGGATCTTCATCTTTCAAAAGAAATAATAGTGTGCAGATCAGAGGGTTGTGGGAATTGGGTGAGTGAATGCCTTGTAAAACGCTTCCTACAGGAGTGCGTGTTGTATAGCAAATGTTCATACTCTTTTCCCAAGGGGAAGCAGAGGGAAGGGTACTCTCTGTTTTCTTTAGAAAGCGTTATTGTATCAAGCCAGACTTGGCTTTTGTAAATTTTTTTTTTTTTTTTTTTTTTTGAAAGACAGGTACGCACAAACGAAATGTGGCTCTGGAGAAGATCCATGGGAGTCTAGTTAAAGGAGACCAAGGTTTAGCCTGTGATAATGGCTGATAACTGCTTACCTTACACCTGGCACTGGGCAATGAACTTCAGGTGCATTACTACCTTTTTTTAAATCTTCCTAGCAACCCAATGAGGTAGCTACTAGTATCCTGATTTATAAAGAGATTGAAGATTAACCACTTTCCCAAATTCACGAAACTAGTAAGTAGTAAGACCGGGATGGAAATCCAAGTCTGTCTATGTAATAAGAGTTTTGATTCTGTGCTGTATTCTTTTTCTAATAAATTAAGGGGGGGTGGATCCCACTCTCCTTTCTTGGACGAGTTTACCTTTTTTTTTTAATTCACAAAGTGGAATTTATCTGTTTTGTGACATCAAAAAATTTAAAAATCTGGATCTCAGAACACCATCTTGCATCTCAACAAGGATAACGTATCTGGAATCAACTTTTATACTTGGTGGCAACTTCCGCTATTCCTAGGAGCGGGGTAACCAACTCATCCTGGTTTTAGCACTGAAAAGTCCTGCATCCCAGGAAAACCCTTCAATACTGGGCAATCTGGGACTGCAGGTCTCTATACTTAGAGGAGTGTTGAATTTCCTATTGGTCCTTAAAGTGATCCTCTCAGGAAAGGTCTGACATTCACTGAAGACTGATTCTTATGCATGGCCAAGCATTTCCTGTGGGGTTAACTCTTAACTAAGTGAGCAAATGTGTTGTAAGACACTTCACACAGTGCTTGGGATATAGTGTGCTCAATAAATTCTATTATTTAAGAGAGAGGGGAGAGATATTCAATTTATGACAGCATAAAAGAAGAGATATGAGTTAGTGGGAAGGAGGTTTCATGTGTTATGTACTTGTTTGCGTTTGTGACTTCTACTTACTGAAACTGTGATGGCAGAGTCATGGAAGGATTTGTGGAAAGTCATGACCAAAGCTGGGCTTATGTGGTCAGAAGCCTATAACCAGGGCAGTGACAAACTGATAGCATCCACCAGTCAGTATTCCAACAGAGGACACTTACAGTGGGTTAGGAACTGCCATCCTGGTAGAAAGCAAAAGATGTAAAGTGAAGAGACATAGAAGCATCAGCTTCAGGAAATGCCAAGTTCCTCTTGGGACAAATTTTTGGGGAAGAATTCCACCTCTGGAAGAACTATGAACAAAATGAACACTCCTAAGGTCCTGAAGACTCGATTTCATGAATTGCGCCAGCATTTGGTGATGGAAAGAGCCCTGCCTTCCTCCCTGGCAACCTGACTGCTGGATTTTAACCATTCCTGGTCCCCTTAGCCAGCTGTACTGCTGGCTTCTACTTTACTTCAGGTTGACTTCTTTCTAACCATGATCTTCAGACAGAGAAGAAGCTGTTGTTTAAAAAAGAAACGAACTGGGAGGAAAGTCTTGGATTCTAGTCCTGGCTCTGAAACTATGTTGGATGGCCTTGCTTAAGTCAGGATGTTAGTTTCCTCCAAAATAAAACGAGGAGGGATGGGTTTAATTTGCTCTCATTTTGCCATTCCATGCATGAATCTGGCCATTTTCTGGTAGAGAATAAGAATGGGGGGAATAGCACATTCTCTGTGAGCCACTTGAAGCCAAGAGATTGTATCTTTGTAGCCTTAGTACCTTAATGCTGTTAGGAACTACTGATGAAATTACGAATGAGAATGGCTTGAGATTCAAAAGACCCAGATTTGAATACAATGATTGGTGCTGACTTAGTAACTAAGCAAGTCAGATTCGGAGCACCTTAGGATCTTCATCTGCAAAAAAGCTGGAATGAGATTTACAACCTTACACCTCTTCAGAATTAATGACTATGAGAAAGCATACATTTGTGCACATGAAAAGAACTCTGTTGGTTTCAAGATCTTGGATTATCCCAGTTAACTATAATTTACTTCCTAGGCAGGTGCAGGATGAACATGTTTTGCTTGCCCTAATTTTAAGACAAAAGGCTATCCAAGATAGGTTATGATTCTTTCATCTGCTTCACTTTTGAGGAGATTGTGCTGAAAGCTTTAGCCTGGTACAATGACTCTTTCTGGCTAACACACTAATCAAACAGGGCTTGCTGCCTTGCTCAGCAGAAACAAATCAGTTTAAGAGCCCACTTGGGAATTCAGTTTCCTCTCTACACATCAGGTTTGAGGCAAGTGTCTCATTCTGGCAGCCGAAATCCAGCAGAAATCCTTGTCATAAAGGCCCATTCTCTTTTAACTGATTAAAAAAGAAGAAGAAGAATATAGGGGCGCCTGGGTGGCTCAGTTGGTTTAATGTCGGACTTTGACTCAGGTCATGATCTCACAGTTCATGGGTTCAAATCTCACATCAGGCTCTGTGCTGACAGCTCAGAGCCTGGAGCCTGCTTTTGGATCCAGTCTCTCTCTCTCTCTCTGTCTCCACCCTGCTCCCCAACCCCACTCGTGCTCATTCTCACTCTGTCTGTCAAAAATAAGTTAAAATGTTAAAAAAAATAATTTAAAAACAGCCATGGCCTGATGTGCTATTTAAGAAATTATTTCTTTATTCCTTAGTTAATAAAAAATTTATTCAGAACATTGCTCATATTTTAGAAAAATATACCAGAATGTTTCAGTTAAAGACATTTAACCATTAGGAATTCTAAATTAAGTCCTTTACTTCTCCCCTCAGCCTCCGCATTAGTGAGATTCCTGGTNAGTAATTTAAAAAAAATATAAAAACATACAGCCATGGCCTGATGTGCTATTTAAGAAATTATTTCTTTATTCCTTAGTTAATAAAAAATTTATTCAGAACATTGCTCATATTTTAGAAAAATATACCAGAATGTTTCAGTTAAAGACATTTAACCATTAGGAATTCTAAATTAAGTCCTTTACTTCTCCCCTCAGCCTCCGCATTAGTGAGATTCCTGGTTACTGCTCCAGAGACCATTCTGGCCTACGTGTTTCCCAGGCCGTTTCTACTGCCTGGTGAGGTAAAAAGGAAGTGAAAGTAGTTTACCTATCAATAGAAGCTGCTTCTTTAAAAAAGTCTTTCTTCAGGGGAAAATTTCATCAGCCTGACTGGAACCTGCCCTGTTCATAGGCAGGCTAGGAGAAAGATGCTGGTTTGCTGCCCTCTACAGGCTGTACTCAGTGAGCTTCGGTTAGTTAGAGGAAGAAGGAGGAATCCTTAAGGATCTGGAAAGAAATGAAACAAGTTAATCCCAAATAAGCCGAGTGGGTGAGGGACAATGATTGTGAACATCAGCCTACCATTCAAGAAACCACAGCATTTAGGGCACGTAAAGAGGGCCACTATATCTTGAGTGAACACAGGATGTGATAAAAGATGCACAGCTTGATTTGGTTTTCATAAAAACAGGTTTAGTTATATCAGAATGTTAAACTCTGGTTACCGTGGTGGTGGGATAATGGGTAGTTTGTATTATATTCTTTTTACTTATCTATCATCTAAACGTTCTACAATATATACGTATTATTCTAATACGTTAAAAAGTGTTAAAAAGCTAGTTAAAAAGTGTATTAAAAAGTGTCTGGGGCTCAGTCAGTTGAGTGTCTGACTTCAGCTCAGGTCATGATCTCATGGCTCGTGGGTTCGAGTCCTGTGTTGGGGTCTGTGCTCACAGCTCAGAGCCTGGAGCCTGCTTTGGATTCTGTGTCTCCCTTTCTCTCTGCCCCTCCCCCCCTCAAAAATAAACATTAAAGAAAAAAAATTTTTAAGTGTCTGTACTAAGGGGACTTCTTTGGTGCTACTAATCTGTTCTGTTGAATCTGTTCCTTGATCTAGATGCTTTATGTCTTCATCAAACTGTCCACTTATAATACATGCTCTTCTGTTTGTATAGTATACTTCCAAGAAAAAACGTTTGTTTTTTTTTTAACTTTTTTTATTTATTTTGAGAGAGAAAGGCAGAGAGGGAGGGAGACGGTGAATCCCAAGCAGGGTCTGTGGTGTCAGCAGAGAGCCTGACAGTGGTTCAAAGTCACAAACTGTGACTGAGCTGAAATCAAGAGTCAGGCGCTCAACCGACTGAGCCACCCAGGTGCCCCCAAAATGATTTTTATAAAGTGGTTGTACAAGAACTCTCATTCATTGGTGGGAATACAAAATGGGACAGCCACTTTGGAAGGCAGTTTGACAGTTGTGTCCAAAACTAAACAAACTTTTATCACACGATCCAGCAGCCTTGCTCCTTGGTATTTACAGCAACTTTATTCATAATTGCCAAAAACTTGGAAACAGCCAAGATCTCCTTCAGTAGGTGAATCGAATGATAATACTGTGTGAGTGTATAGGGACAAGGGGCATATTGGAACCCTTTGTTCTTACTGCTCAGTTTCGCTGTGAACCTAAAACTACTCTAATAAGTAAGGTCTCTGTTTTTAAAAAGTGGTTGTATTTCTCTGAGGATATACTAAAACCTATTGAATTGTACATATTACATGAATAAACTCTGTCTGTGAACTATATCTCAATAAAGCTTTTTATTTTATTTAGAGAAAGAGTGTGAGCAGGGAAGAGGGGCAGAGAGAGAGAATCTCAAGCGAACTCTACCCTCAGTACAGAGCCCTACCCGAACCTTGATCCTGTGACCCTGGGATATGACCTGAACCCAAGTCAAGCATCAGCTGCTCAACCAACTGAGCCACCCAGGTGCCCCAAAACTTTTTATTTTTAAGTGGTTGTATCCATAGATTAAAATAGATATAAAAATACCAATACATGCTACAATATGGATGAACCTTAAAACTATTATACCAAATGGAGAAGCCAGACACAAAAGGCCACATTTTCTATGAAATGTCTAGAATAAACAGACTAGCCGTTGCCAGGGTGGGGAGAGGTGGAGGGGTTGGGTAGTGTGGAGTGACTGCTGATGGGTACAAGGTTTCTTCTTGGGATGATGAAAATATTCTGGAATTAAACAGCTGTGAGTCATGTATAACTTTGTACTAAAACCCTAAATGAAAGGGTGAAAAGCTGTTATTTTTTTAAAACAGGAAAAAAAAGCAATGGCGGATTTTGAAATCTTTTAAATAGCTTTGTGCATAGAACTGGAAAATCGTAGTCTTTCTGGGGCGCCTGGGGCGCTCAGTCGGTTGGGCATCCGACTTCAGCTCAGGTCATGATCTCTCTGCTTGGGGGTTCAAGCCCCACGNGCTTCCCTCCCTCCTTCTCCTCCTCCAGGCTGATGGGTGCTGTCCGTCACCACCATCCCTAAAACACTCTTCCTCTCGGTGTCCTTCCAGTGACACCTCACCTCTCTCATCATGAGCTCATNTCCTTCTCCTCCTCCAGGCTGATGGGTGCTGTCTGTCACCACCATCCCTAAAACACTCTTCCTCTCGGTGTCCTTCCAGTGACACCTCACCTCTCTCATCATGAGCTCATGTGAGGGCAAGAACTTTGGGCCCTTTGACCACTGTGCTATGCCCACCACCTAGAACAGTGCCTATAGACAGTAGCCACTCAATAAATAGAAGCTATTTTAAGAGACAGTGGGTGCGGGGGGAGGGGGAGGACTAGGCATGATAAAATCTTTGAGTGACGATACACGGGAGTTCATTATGCTGCTTTCTTATTGGGGAGATTTGGAACTTTCATCAGGAAAAGAAAATTTTGATGGCCATCATTAGCTCCAAATTCCCCTGATACCACCTTGAACTGGGTCCTTCAGGCTGACCTCCCTGAGCCACTCTCCCTAATCCTGTGTGGCTTTCCTCAAATGCTATTTTTATTATGTTGCTATCTTGCTCAGGAACCACTAATAGTCCCTTTTGGTCTCTCACAAGAGACCCAAATTGCACTGTACTATTTTAAGATGTGCCGATGATTTGGGTCTAACCTTTCCAGACAATCTGATTTCATAGTAGTCTCCACAGAGACCAGGCCAGACTCCTCTGAGCCCTACAAATCCTCTTCATTTAGAAAGCCCTCTCCCCTGTTTTGTTCAGTCAGACCTGAGCCAGGCTCAAGTCCCACCTTTCCCATAAAAGCTTGACCGATTACTCCAAGCTTTACTAAATCTGTTTCTCTGAACCTATAAAGCATGTCTATCAAGGACCACATAATTTAACAATCACGTATGGAGTTGTCTGTTGTTCAACATGTTATTTTTGGATCCCCCCAACCCCCAAGAGATTACAGAGTTCTCACATATAAAGTACAGCACGTTTTATGCTTTGGTTTTGACCCCTCCACACCGCCAGTAGCGCCCCACATGACGTAGGCACCCAATAAATATTTTATGATTGGCAGGAGGATCTCTGGGGCTTAATAATAAGGAAATGGTCTCCAATTAGGTTCAAGTTCTTGCCAGGGCTCCATGTGTTCCTTCCATCAATATTTACTGGGTTCTGACTATACCCCAGACTGTACTGTGCGCTATGTGTCCAGGCACCAGAGATCCACCAGCTTATAGACTATGCTGTTGGTGCCTTGCTCATAGTCCCCTCAGGACACCCTACAGGCCACTTGTACACAGTTCTCTTAGGAGCAACTTCCTGCATCTCTTTTAGGGGGTTTACTGGCCAAGGAATTGCAGAGTCAGTGTTAGGGAGTTAATTCCCCTAGAAAGACCCTCAACCAGTAAGGGATGGGACGTGGTAGATAAGTGCCCACGCTTCCTCAGCTTTCAGTAAGACACTTCTGAAGCATGCTCTAGACAGAGGGCCTCTCAAAGGATTGAGCCCCAGCTCCCCAAAGCTGCAGCCCATTCATTAACATACCCTTTTCTTGGCTTTTCTTCCCTACCCTGTTTCATTCCCCCACTCCCTCAGTGAGTTTGCTGGGATCAACTCCAAAATAAATAACTTGCTCCCAAATCTTTTCTCAAGGTCTAACGAGGACAACAGTGATCAAGACAGCCAGGGCCTTGCTCTCATGCAGCTCACATTCAAACTGTGTAGACCTTCCTGCACCTGTGCATGCAGCCATGGAGTTCTGTCAGGCGCTGACTCCCTGCTTTAGTGTGCAAGGCATCCACATTTTGGGTCACCAACCAGTACAGCTTTCCAAGTCTCTCCCAGTTGCTCAAGGCCCAATGGGCAGGGTTGGGCTGGAGGGACGAGAACCGAGGCCAGCCTACGAAGTTTCTCGCCCAGTACCGCTGGCGGATTGGAGCGCTCCGTAGAAAATCCCCATGCTGGATGGGTTTCTGGTCAGTGCGGGCATAGAGTCCCACCTTTTCTGACCTGTAGTCTGGGATCCCTGACTCAGTGGAGATTCCTGCCCCAGTCATCACCAGGAGTCTCTTGGATAGGGTGATGAAGCGCTGTAACTCTTTGACCTTCTCCGGGTCTAGAGGTGGACTTGGTGGCACAAATAACCCCGTGGATCCATGTGAGCTTTGCCGGCTGATGTTCACCAGCCAGCGGCCTTTCGCTGTTCTGAGAGTCCACCTAAAATTCATCCTGTTCTAGAGAGAAAGAAACCTGATGTGAGAAAACAGGTTTTAAAAACTAAGGCTGGGGTCGCCTGGGTGACTCAGTAGGTTAAGCGTCCGACTTCGGCTCAGGTCATGATCTCACAGTTCGTGGGTTCGCACACCACGTTGGGCTCTGTGCTAACAGCTCAGAGCCTGGAGCCTGTCTTCGGATTCTGTATCTCCCTCTCTCTCTGACCCTCCCCTGCTCACACTGTCTCTATCTCTCTCAAAGATAAATAAAACATCAAAAAAGAAAAATAAATAAATAAAAACTAAGGCTGCCAAAGGGCGCCTGGGTGGCTCAGTCTGTTGAGCATCTGACTTTGGCTCAGGTCATGATCTTGAAGTTAATGAGCTCGAGCCCCACCATGGGCTCACTGCTGTCTGCATGGAGCCCACTTCAGATCCTCTGCCCCTTCCTCTCTGCCCCTCCCCTGTCTCTCTCTCTTTCAAAAATATATAAAACAGTTAAAAAAAAATANCTCCCTCTCTCTCTGCCCTTCACCTGCTTGCGCTCTGTCTCTCTCTCTTTCAAAAATAGACATTAAAAAATGTTTTAAATATATATAATATATAATATATGTAAATAAAACTAAGGCAGCTGAAACTAAAAACAGAACTACCCTATGATCCAGCAATTGCACTATTAGGTATTTACCCAGAGGATACAAAAATATGGATTTGAAGGGGTACATGCACCCCACTGTTTATAGCAGCATTATCAACAATAACCAAACTATGGAGACAGCCCAAATGTCCATCAATTGATGAATGGTTAAAGATGTGGTATGTATATATAATGGAATATTATTCAGCCATCAAAAAGAATGAAATCTTGGGGTGCCTGGGTGGCTCAGTCGGTTAGGTCTGACTCTGGATTTCAGCTCAGGTCATGATCTCACGGTTCATGAGTTTGAGTCCTTCTAGCGCAGAGCCTGCTAGGGATTCTCTGTCTCCTTCTCTCTCTCTGCCCCTCCCCCACTTGTACATGTCCCCCTCTCTCTCAAATAAATAAATAAACTTAAAAAAAAAAAAAGAATGCTGGGACGCCTGGGTAGCTCAGTCAGTTAAGCGTCGGATTGTAACTCAGGTCATAATCACACAGTTTGTGAGTTCAAGTCCTGCATCGAGCTCTGTGCCGACAGCTCAGAGCCTGGTGCCTACTTCAGATTCTGTGTCTCCTTNAAAAAATAAAAAAATGAAAACTTGCCATCCACAATGACGTGGATGGAGCTAGAATGTATTATGCTAAGCAAAACAAGTCAATCAGAGAAAAATACCATATAATTCCAGTCATTTGTGAAATTTAAGAAACAAAACATGAACATAAGGGAAGGAGGAGGAAAAAGAGAAGAGAGGGAAACAAACCACAAGAGACTCTTTTTTTAAAAATGTTTTCAAATGTTTATTGTTTCAGGAGAGAGAGACTGAGTGTGAGCGGGGGAGGGGCTGAGAGAGAGGGAGACACAGAATCCGAAATAGGCTCAAGGCTCTGAGCTGTCAGCACAGACCCTGATGCAGGGCTTGAACTCCAGAACCACGAGATCATGACCTGAGCTGAAGTCAGACACTTAGACTGAGCCACCCAAGCGCCCCAACAAACCACAAGAGGCTCTTAATGATAGAGAACAAATTATGGGTTGATGGAGGGAGGTGAGTGGAAGATGCTAGATGGGTGATGGATATTAAGAAGGACACTTGTTGTGAGGACACTGGGTGCTGTATGTTAAGTGATGAATCACTGAATTCTCCTGAAACCAATATTGCACTGCATGTTAACTAAAATTTAAATTAAAAAACAAAACAAAACACCAAAACCAAAACTAAGGTAGCCATCAACTAACTGATGAATGGATAAACAAAATGGGGGTCTATCCATACAAGGAAATTTACCTATAAACATGAAGTTCTAATATATGCTACAATATAGATAAACATCAAAAAAATTATGCTAAGTGTAAGAAGTCAGTCACAAAAGGACAAATACTATATGATTCCACTTATATAAAATGTCCAAAATACATACATAAATAGAGACAGAAAGTAAATTAGTAGTTGCCAGGGACTGGAAGATGTATCAGAACTCTATTCTTTTTTTTTTTTTTTAGTCTTTCCCTTAAGACTTTTTTTTAAATTCAAGGGTAATTAACATATAGTATTACATTAGTTTCAGGTGCACAACATAATGATTCAACAATTCTATAGATTCATCATTGCTCACCACTTTAAGTGCATGCTTAATCCCCAGCATCTATTTAACCCATCCTCTCACCTACTTACCCTCTGGCAACCTCCAGTTTGTTCTGTATATTTAAGAGTCTGTTAAATGTCCATCAACTGACGAATGGATCAAGAAGCTGTGGTTTATCGGGGCGCCTGGGTGGCTTAGTCGGTTAAGGGTCCGACTTTCGCTTAGGTCATGATCTCACGGTTCGTGGGTTCGAGCCCCGCGTCGGGCTCTGTGCTGACTGCCGGCTCAGAGCCTGGAGCCTGTTTCAGTCTGTGACTCCCTCTCTCTCTGACCCTCCCCTGCTCACGCTGTCTCTCTCTCTCTCTCCTAGAAATAAATAAAACATTAAAAAAAAAAAAAGAAGCTGTGGTTTATCTATACAATGGAACACTACATGGCAATGAGAAAGAATGAAATCTGGCCATGTGTAGCAATGTGGATGGAACTGGAGGGTTTTCTGCTATGTGAAATAAGTCAGTCAGAGAAGGACAGATACCGCATGTTTTCACTCATACGTGGATCTCGAGAAACTTAACAGAAGACCATGGGGACAGGGAAAGAGAAAAAAAGTTACAGAGAGGGAGGGAGGAAAACCATAAGAGACTCTTAAATACTGAGAACAAACTGAGGGTTGATGGGGGTGAGGGAGAGGGGAAGGTGGGTGATGGGCATTGAGGAGGGCACTCGTTGGGATGAGCACTGGGTGTTGTATGGAAACCAACTTGACAATAAATTATATTTAAAAAATAAATAAAGGACTATGCTGGAAAAAAGTCAGTTTTCGGGGTGCCTGGGTGGCTTAAGTCAGTTAAGTGTCTGGCTTGGCTCAGGTTGTGATCTCCCAGTTCATGGGTTTGAGCTCTGCATTGGGCTCTCCATGCAGAGCCCACTTACGATCCTCTGTCTCCCTCTCTCTGTCCCTCCCCAACACATGTTCATACTCTCTCTCTGTCAAAAATAAACATGTTTTAAAAAGGGTCTCAGGGTACCTCGGTGGCTCAGTCGGTTAAATGTCCAGCTCTTGATTTCAGCCCAGGTCATGGTCTCATGGTTTGTGGGTTTGAGCCCCTCATCGGGCTCTCCATTGGCAGCGAGGAGACTGCCTGGGATTCTCTCTCTCTTCCTTTCTTTCTCTCTGCTCCTCCCCCCACTCACTCATGCACGTGCATGCGTGCTCTCTCTCTCAAAATAAACTTAAATTTTTTTGAGTCTGTTTTTTTGTCTCTCTTTTCTTTGTTCATTTGTTGTGTTTTTTTTTTCTTAAAATTCCACATATGAGTGAAATCATGTGGTATTTGACTTATTTCACTTAGCATTATATCCTCTAGATCCATCCATGTTGTTGCAAATAGCAAGATATCCTTCTTTTTATGGCTGAGTAATACTCTTGTGTGGAGTGAGTGTGTGCATGCACGTGTGTGTGTGTGCTGACATCTTCTTTATCCATTCATCTATGGACACTCGGGTTGCTTCGATATCTTGGCTATTATAAGTAATGCTGCAATAAACACAGAGGTTCATATACCTTTTCAAATTAGTGTTTTTGTTTTCCTTGGGTAAATGCCTAGTAGTGGAATTACTGGATCATAGAATAATTCTATTTTTAATTTTTTAAGGAAACTCCATACTGTTTTCCACAGTGGCTGTACCAGCTTGCATTCCCACAAACAGTGCACAAGTGTTCCTTTTTCTCCATCTCCTCGCCCACACTACTTATTTCTCGTGTCTTTTGATTTTAGCCATTCTGTCAGGTGTGAGGTGATACCTCATTTATAGCTGAAAAGCAAAGGCAGCATCGAGGCATCAAGCATTAACAGCTTCCTCCACTGTCAACATTACGAAAAGAGAGACAAGCAGACTCGTCATGGAAGAGCACACCACCCCCCGTGCAAGATGTGGTCTTGGAAAAAAAATTTTTTTGAACTTGACAGTGTCCAGTCTCTAGAGTTTATTAACAATTTATAGGAAATACAGAGGCCAAAGCAATGTTACATGATATCATCTGTCAATCCATGAAGTTCAGACTATAGGAAAACAGGACAGACAAATCAGCTACTTCAACAAATAAACTGCAAGAGACAGAAATAGATCTGAAGGGGGAATTACAGATTAAAGAGGTTTAAAGACATACCAACCAACTGTAATATGTGGGCCTTCCTTATCTGGAACGTTACAACATTGATAATTGGAAAATTGAGCATTACTGTATGTTTGATATTAAGAAATTATTGTTTTTTATGTAAGGGGGTATCTAGCTGGCTCAGTCAGTAAAGCATGCAACTCTTGATCTCAGAGTTGTGAGTTCAAGCCCCACATTGGTCTTAGAGATTACTTAAGGGAATAAAAAATATATATAAAAAAGTGTTTTGTGTACGACAAGTGGTATTGTGATTTTTTAAAAAAGTCTTCATCCTATAGAAGTTACATACTGAAATATTTGGATGAGATGATATATCTAAGAGGATTTATTTCAAAATAATATAGAGGGGGCAGAGTAGATAGGAATATACTGTATAAATGAAACAAGATTAGCCAAGAGTTGTTCATTTTTGAAGCTGGGTGAATTGGGTTTGAAGTCTGTGAATTGGGTTCGTTATATTATTCTATCTCCACAATAAAAATTTTTTATAAAGGGGTGCTTGAGTGGCTCAGTTGGTTAAGGGTCTGACTTTGGCTCAGGTCACAATCTCACAGTTTGTGAGTTCAAGCCCAGCATCAGGCTCTGCATTGGTGGTGCAGAGCCTGCTTGTGATTCTCACTCTCCCTCTCTGCCCCTTACCCACTTGCTCTCTCTCTCTCTTTCTCAGAATAAATAAATAAGCTTTTTTTAAAAAAAATATTTTTATTTATTTCTAGGAGAGAGAGAGAGAGACAGCGTGAGCAGGGGAGGGTCAGAGAGAGAGGGAGTCACAGACTGAAACAGGCTCCAGGCTCCGAGCTGGCAGTCAGCACAGAGCCCGACGCGGGGCTCGAACCCACGAACCGTGAGATCATGACCTAAGCAAAAGTCGGACGCTTAACCGACTAAGCCACCCAGGCGCCCCAATAAATAAGCTTTTAAAAAGAAACAACAGAAGTGCCTGGGTGACTCAGTTGGTTAAGTGTCTGACTTCAGCTCAGGTCATAATCTCACCGTTCATGAGTTCGAGCCCCGCGTTAGGCTCTGTGCTGACAGTTCAGAGCCTGGAGCCTGCTTCAGCATCTGTGATCCTCTCTCTCTCTGCCCCTCTCTTGTTCACACTCTGTCTGTCTCTCTCAAAAATAATAAATAGAACATTAAAAAATTTATATATGTTTTTATATATTTATAAAATATATAAAATTTATAAAAATGTATATTACATATGTTTTAAGTAGTCTCTACACCCAACGTCAGGCTGGAACTCACCACCTGAGATCAAGAGTCACATGCTCTACCGACTGAGCCAGACAGGTGCCCCCACAATAAAAGGTTTTTTAAAAACTCCTTAGGGGCTCAGTTGGTTGAGCGTCCAACTTCAGCTCAGGTCATGATCTCACAGTTTGTGGGTTCAACCCCACGTCAGGCTCTGTGCTCACAGCTCAGAGCCTGGATCCTGCTTCTAATTCTGGGTCTCCCTCTGTCTCTGCCCCTCCCCTGCTTGCCCTCTGTCTCTCAAAAATAAATAAATGTTAAAAACATTTATTTTTTTTATTTTTTTCTAAATTTTTTTAAAAACATTTTTTAAATAGGGGCGCCTGGGTGGCTTAGTCGGTTAAGCGTCCGACTTTCGCTTAGGTCATGATCTCGCGGTTCGCGGGTTCGAGCCCCGCATCGGGCTCTGTGCTGACTGCCAGCTCAGAGCCTGGAGCCTGTTTCAGTCTGTGACTCCCTTTCTCTCTGACCCTCCCCTGCTCATGCTGTCTCTCTCTCTCTCTCTCCTAGAAATAAATAAAACATTAAAAAAATTTTTTTAAAAATTTTTTAAATAAATAAATAAATATTAAAAATAATGTTTTAATTCCTTAGAGGGATGTCTGGATTGCAGATGTCCTAGTGTGCCCAGGACAGCGGTAGTGCAGAAGTGCCAAAAGCCATGAGATAAAGTAAAATGCTTATCTCTTTTGAATATTTTAAAGGCTTAAGAGATATTATCCAAAAAGTGAGGAGAAAAAAAAGGGAATGGAGTACTTTGAAGAGAAGCTAAAATGTGGGATGTTTCACCTTAAAGATAGATAAAACTGTAACATCTGGACCAGGTCAGCAGTCATACAGTATTTGGAGAAAACCTATTTGAAATTAAATGTACAGGGGCGCCTGGGTGGCTCAGTTGGTTAAGCGTCCGACTTCGGCGCAGGTCATGATCTCACGGTTCGTGGGTTCGAGCCCCGCATCGGGCTCTGTGCTGACACTAGCTCAGAGCCTGGAGCCTGCTTCAGATTCTGCACCTCCCTCTCTCTCTGGCCCTCCCCTGCTCACGCTGTCTCTCTCTCTCTCTCTCAGAAATAAGTAAAACATTAAAAAAAAAAGAAATTAAATGTACAAAGTGAACTAGGGTAGGTAACTTAAAAGTATACTGCCTCATGTTGCCCTGGATCTAGGCAAAAATGAAAGCAAGGGTACATGATTATCAACAGTACAGAGATAAACAAGGGCTAAGCTTAGCCTAAAAATATATAGACTAAGCCTAAGGAAGGAAGTGCAAATAAAGAAAAGCTTGGGTAGCACTGTCATTTCCCCAAAATAGTCCACCCTAACTGGGATTTGGGATGTTACTGGTGAGATTTCGATTTTTATCAATAAGCTGCCAACCCAAAGGGTATCTGATAATCAGCAAAGTTGTACACCGAAATATTTATGGGACAGGTGATGAGAGCCGAAAGCATACTGAGAAATGACTGGGGAATATGAAATTGTGGGCATTGCACACAATATTGTCCTCTTGAAGACAATATCTAGGTATTAGAAAATGTATTGGAGAGGAGTACAGATTTTTGCATAATCTAAGAAGACTCTCCATCCAGGCTATACTACTTCTGGTAGCAGATTGCTGCTTATCTGAACAACCTCCTGATAGTGAGTTAATCAGTGACTTCAGTATCTTGAAGGATGGGCCCCCAAATAAACAAGAATATCTTTCACTGGAAAGGTGCAGCCTCCACCCCCAGCCCCACACCTGGAATGTATTTCTAATCATCTTACTTTGTAATCCAGATCAGTCTTTTGTAGAATTTGGGAGAGTGTGAGCTAGCTCAGGATGTGAGAACTCAAGAATGCACAGAACATTGGGGCTCCAGGCTTATAGAGAGAACTGACCCTTGCCAGGGGTGCACTACCTTCTCCCCCACTATCCCCTCCCAAAAAGATATAAGAAAATAATCCCATCATGGCCAGCTTCAGGCTACCAATGGCTTAACAACTGGCTAACAAGTCCCTGATGTGTAACAACTGACCGTCACCAGTTAAAACTGATTCCGGCCCGCTTTCCTGAGTCCCATGAAGTCCAACCTAAAACAACAAGGCTCCCTTTTTATATCTTTTATATCTTTTTATAACTTTTAAAAGGCTCCCTTTCTAATTTCTTTTGGTCAAGAATTTCTAATACCTCCCACAAAATTAAATCTTGTCTCCACACTAGACTATTGCATAACAACCCAAGCCACTTGTCCTCTTGACGTCTTAAGAACATACAACCAGAGGTCTACTATGATGTGGCCATCAGATGGAAATCAATTTAAAATGTTTGGTGAGGGCCATCTGAGTGGCTCAGTCAGTTAAGCGTCCGACTTCGGCTCAGGTCATGATCTCACGGTCAGTGGGTTCGAGCTCCGCGTCGGGCTCTGTGCTGACAGCTCAGAGCCTGGGGCCTGCTTCGGATTCTGTGTCTCCCTCTCTCTCTGACCCTCTCCTGCTCACGCTGTCTCTCTCTCTCTCAGAAATAAATAAAACATTAAAAAATGTTGAAAAAATAAATAAAAAAAATAAAATGTTTGGTGAATCTTCCAAGACTTTTTGCACCCAAGAGAAACTGTACACACTTTGGTTTATTTAATAAAATGGTGGAAGGGACTTTAAAAATGTGGATTTTAAAAAGGGAGTGTAAAATAAAAATTGGTGAATCAGGACTCTAGCATAACATAAGACCTGTTCTGTCTGTCCCAATAAAACCTGGCTGGTCAGAAACAAACTTTTTATAAACTTCAAAAGAATAATAGCCTACTCCCACTATCTTTTTTTTTTAATGTTTTATTTATTTCTAGGAGAGGGAGAGAGAGAGAGAGACAGCGTGAGCAGGGGAGGGTCAGAGAGAGAGGGAGACACAGACTCTGAAACAGGCTCCAGGCTCTGAGCTGGCAGTCAGCACAGAGCCCGATGCGGGGCTCGAACCCACGAACCGCGAGATCATGACCTAAGCGAAAGTCGGACGCTTAACCGACTAAGCCACCCAGGCGCCCCATCCCACTATCTTTTAATAGGGAATTGTTATTCCATCTATGTCTAGATCTAACGACATATCCCTCCGAGGAATACACTTATTATTTTACCTACTACCACCTCTTGGGAAACAGTGTGCTCCATAAACCTACTTCCCATTTTATAAATCAGAAGTATTTCTTCATAAGCTAAAGAAGAATATTTGAATTCTAGTATGCCAGGTGTTGATAAAGTTGTTGCTCAGACTTTTCTGGCTTTTGATTTTTCTGGCTTTTGATTTTATTAATGTAACTAAGCACGTACACATCTTTTACTCTACTTTTCCCATGTTCTTTTAGTTTAGCCTCGATTGCAAACGCAACATTCTACCCCAGCTTTCTAACAAACAAAGCTTTGGCCTATTACTTAACATAAGGCAGAAATTCCCTAGTGACATGCACCCCATATGTAAACATTATTTTATGCCTGGCTTTCCAGATCTGGGTTCAGGACCCCGATTTCTCTAGACATTCCTCAGCAACACTTGAACTGCTGAACAAATATAGTCTGCATTCCTGAGACCAAAAGGCTCAGGAGAACCCGCTGAAAACCTGCTATACTGGAACAGCTGCTCTCTGCCAGGTACTACTAAAAGGCCAAAAGTTAATATGGAATCTCTTACAACAAATCCACAACTTCTAGAAACCTGCAGCCCCTACAGAACACTTACCTTTCACACCTTAAGGAACACTTTACGTCTGACAATGAAACTGGCTGGCTCCTTTTGCATTTTGGGAAATGCAGTCCAGGAAGCAAAAATGATGCAAGGAAAACTACAAGCCCCATAATCCTCTGGGTGTCACAGTTGAGGGATCCAGATTTGTGTGGTAGCGCCCCTATCTGCCTTTCCTGGTCAGAGGTGTTGAACCTTGATTCGAGGTGTGCCCGCTGTCTCCTAAACCAACATGTAGTGTCCCTTTGAGAGAAGTGGTTAGAGTTTCAAGAAGAGTGTGCTCAATGCGAGATTAGTACATCTAAACAGCACTAAGTTAGGAATTCATTGTTAAGATAGAAGCTTTAATAATGGATCTAGATTAGACTCATACTGAACTTCAGTGATAATGATCCTTGCAGTAAGGGTGTGAAGAAATACATCAATAAATATCTGAAAAATTGATGTTTTTGCAGTTTATGTGAAAATCTAAAGCCACATATAATATGCAGGGAATAATGTGTTTACCCACTTGGCATCTCCAATTTTCTTTATTCGCTTTTGTGTTTTTATTGCATTAACCAACACAATGCCCAGGTCTTATTCCCAGAGATTGGTTTAATTGGTCTGGGGAGATGCCTAGGCATCAAGACGGTTTACAAACTTCCCAGTTGTTTCTAATGTTTTTAATGAGAAGCGCTGTTTTGTAGCATCACCTAAATAAGACACTAATCAATTTAGTGTTTTAGAACATAATCAAAGGGCAGCTAATTGGGATCTTGAAGACCACCTCAGGAACCACTTCCCCCATTTTAAGATAAACTGAAGCCCAGAGTGGGTTATGGAAGCTGGAGTCAGAGTTTAACTCCTGTTCCTCTCATTGAATCTGTGGAGGTAAATATTAGTAAAGTCACCCAGTTTAGTAGTTTGGGAGCAATACCTGCACACAACTCAGGTCACACTGCTGGGACAGTCACCTGACATGACAGCCTTTCTGTGCCTTAGTTGACCTGACCACATTGGCTGAAAGAAAGGACCAAAATGTAGACTGGAAATTTTTACTAAGTCAAAAAAACCGCAATCAGGAATATTTCCTGCACATACAGGTATTTGATCAAAAACTTTTAAATTGCCAAAACACTGACATTTCCTCCCCCCCAGTCCAATTTTATCAAGAAAAATTTCAAACCTATGTTGTTTTTTTCAGTTTGCCAAGTAGAATGAGTATCATTAATTGAGAGACTGCCTAATATAGGGCAATTGTGCTTTTAAGCCCCCCAAAATCTCATGTCCCTGGGAAAAGTTAGCTGACTTTTCAATTTCTCATAGTCCTGGAAAGTCATCCACGGAGGATGAAGTCACCCAAGACAGCTGGTGAAACACGCAATGTCACCACACCCGGAACTGATGACTAAGTCCTTGATTGGATCAAAGTAAAAGAATCTAAAATTAATCAAGTTGCTAGTCTTCTTCATTTTTTTTTCTTGCTAATTTTTCCTACCCTGGCAGTTATGGCTGTGGAATAAAAAAAAAAAAAAGCTACCCATCAGCATCAAACAGGCCATTTAAAGATGTAATTTTCGCATCTAGATGATGACTATATGAATGTTCACTGAGCAACACTTTGAACATTTCATGTTTGAATTTCTTTTAAAGAGTTTAGGGGCGCCTGGGTGGCTCAGCAAGTTAAGCTTCTGCCTCTTGATATCTGTTCAGGTCATGATCTCAGGAACCAAACTGTGGGATCAAGTTAGCTTCAGTACAGAGCCTGCTTGGGATTCTCTCTCTCTCTCTCTCTCTCTCTCTCTTTCTCTTTCTGCCCCTCTCCCCACTTGTGCAAGTGCACACACACACTTTCTCTCTTTCTCAAAAATAACTGATCTCTACACCCAACCCAGGGCTGGAAATTATAACCCCCAGTTCAAGAATAGCATGCTCCACCAACTGAGCCGGACAGGCGCCTCTCATGTTTGAATTCTTTTTTTTTTAATTTATAATAAAATGTTGGGGGAAATGTCACTTTCGTAGAGACTATTTGCATCTTAATGAGTAGCAAAAACCAAAGGTGTTTTGGAGAATATAGTTCAAGGACGATAGAAGTCCAGATATAGGTTTGTGACAGCTTTCCACTTGCCAAGGGAAAAACAGGCAGTGGGAGTGAGAGTTACCTCAAACTTTGTGAACTGTGGACATTTCTATGAAAATAGCCTTTTCCAGGCTATCTCCTCTGAATTAAGGTGTCCAGCAGAAAACATTTTGGGATTAAAAAAGAATTACTTAAAAAAAGAATTATCGTATGACCCAGAAATTCCACTTCCAACCATATACAGAAACAAATTGAAAACAAGGATTCAAATGGATATTTGTATGCCATTGTTTGTAGAAGGATTATTCACAAGAGCCAAAAGGTGGAAACAAAGCAGATTCATAGAATAATAGATGGATAATAAAATTCCATACAACAGAATATTAGCCAAAAAGAGGAATGAAATTCTGATATCTATACTACAACGTGGATAGACCTTAAAACGTGAAATAAGTCAGACAG
This sequence comes from Crocuta crocuta, assembly GCF_008692635.1. Classification (NCBI taxonomy): domain Eukaryota; kingdom Metazoa; phylum Chordata; class Mammalia; order Carnivora; family Hyaenidae; genus Crocuta; species Crocuta crocuta. The sequence goes on from NW_027530357.1 coordinate 2,071,531, forward strand.
GTGCCTGGGAGGCTCAGTCAGAAGAGCATGCAACTCTTGATCACGTGGTCCTGAGATCCCAACTTGGGTGTAGATATTATTTAAATAAATGAACTTTTAAAAAAAGCCAAATATTGTATGATTTCGCTTATATGAGGTACTTACTGAAGTCAAATTCATGGAGACAGAAAGTAGAAGTTCCTAGGGGCTGGGAGAAAGAGAAATGGGGAGGGATGTTAAATGGTTAAAATGGTACATTTTATATTAGGTACAGTTTACCACAATTTTTTAAAAAACACTATTTTGGAGAAGATAGTTTCTCTGTGAACCGGGAGCCAAGGGAATAGCATGCTGATACAGCCCATTTTTCATCTGCCCCAACTCATTCTATGAATTAAGTTATTAGCATATTCCTCCCATAATGCTTCGCTTCAGACTCCATCAAAGCTTAGTTAGGTGAAATCAAGAAATGGAATCCTGAGAAACAGCTCAGACATTTTCAAGAGATCTTCATATGTCTGTATAATTTTCAACCAGAGAATAATTGATAGTTTTTCCGTGAGACTCAAAATCACTTTTTTGTAATAGGAAGCTTGCCTATTGGGGGCGATGAGTAGGGGGCGGTGTCCAGTAGCTTTGCGCAGTGGCAGTATCGTAGCCAATGAGGTTTATCCGAGGCGCGATTATTGCTAATTGAAAACTTTTCCCAATACCCCGCCGTGACGACTTGAAATATAGTCGGCATTGGCAATTTTTGACAGTCTCTACGGAGACTGAATATATGGGTTTGAAAAAACAGAAGTTTTACATTGTCTTGATAGGTTTGGCGACTTCGCCTTTTTAAGGTATAGGCTCCTGTTTCTTCTCTGTTTTCGGGAGAACCTAACCCGGCTTAGCTTCGTAGAGTGTCAGCAGTTAGATACCTTGCCTTGATTTTGTCTTACAGGCTGCAGTTTTTTCTATTGCTTTTGCCATTTTGTTCGGGATTGTCCGAGAAAGTCTGCTTGTGACTCTTGTTCCCTCAGTAGGTTGCTACTTGTCCTTTTTTGTTTCGCTCTGGTTTTCCCCGTCTTCCCGCTGCTCCGTTTTTTCCTCAAAATTCAAGTCTAACCTGGTCATCCCTGTGATGTCATGGTGATTTGCATAAGGTTACCCAGCATCCCTAGCGAACGCACTCTCCCTTCCAAAATCTGGGTATTCGACATGAGTCCGTCCAATGACAGTGAGGCTCCCGTGCAGACCGGCCTTAAATGTAACAGCTGCAAGCAGAACACATCATATACACGAATTCGCCGGCAGTCGCTCACCCTCACTGTAAAGGGAGTTGTCATCTGTGGGGGAGCAGGGTGCGTGCTCACCTCCTCCAGCTTTGCGCAGTGGCAGTATCGTAGCCAATGAGGTTTATCCGAGGCGCGATTATTGCTAATTGAAAACTTTTCCCAATACCCCGCCATGACGACTTGAAATATAGTCGGCATTGGCAATTTTTGACAGTCTCTACGGAGACTGAATTTTTTCTGTGTTGAAAGTAAGTGGAAACCTCAGGAGTGCTAGAACCGGGTGTTTCAGTAGGAGTTTACGATTAAGTCGTGATTTGGGGTCTATGCTTTCTTAGGAGGTTAGGTCTCCAGTTTCGTGTTGTGGATTCTTCTATTACAGTGAGGAGGGGGTTTACCTATCTTACAAGTCACATGATCAATCCTATTGAGAGTCACGGGTTTTCAAAGAGGAAAAGAACTCGAGTTTTCTAATCTATAACCTATAGTTTTTAAACCTAAAAGTTGTTTTTTTTTTTTTTTAAAAAAAAACGCAACCGAGAAGGAAAAGAACTAAGTACAACTGAGTACAATTATTTACTCAGGTCCCATTATGAATTTTCAGGCGGAGCTGTGCTGGAAACCAAGTCACCTTAACCCTAGTGGTGTATTGGAATTCGGTACACCGGCTGCCTCTATCCCCCACTCCCCATAGCCCCACCTCCCCATCTCTTCCCACTCCCTTCTGTCACTGTAGTTGGCATTTTCCAGAGTTCTATATAAATGGAATCATATGGTATAGGACTTTCGGAGATTGACTTTTTCACTAAACATAATGTCCTTGAGGTCCATCCGGGTTGTTGCATGGATTAATAGTTCATTCCTTTCTCTTGCTGAGTGGTGTTCCGTTTGTGGAAGTACGGGAGTTGGTTCAATCGTTCACCCTTTGAAAGACATGTGAGTTGTTTCCAGTATTTTGCCATCACCAATAAAGCTTCTAAGAACATTCCTGTACAAAGTTTGTGTGAGCAAAGGCCCCTGGCTGGGACTTTTAGATCAGTCAGTAGAGCATGAGACCTTTGATCTTGGGTCATGAGTTCAAGCCCCATGTTGGGCCTAGAGCTTACAGAAAAAGGAAAGAAAGGGGGGGCCTGAGCGGCTCAGTCAGTTAAGTGTCTGACTCCAGATTTTGGCTCGTCATGATCCCAAGGTTTGTGGGCTCAGGCCCCCCCTTGGGCTCTGTGCTGGCAGTGTGGAGCCTGCTTGGGATTCTCTCTTTTCTCTGCCCTCCCTTGAGTACTCTCTCTCTTTCAAAATAAATAAATAAACTTAACATGTTTTTTAAAAAGGAAAATAAACCTACCAAGTTTTGTGTAAGCATAAATTTTTAATTCTCTGGGCCATATTGGAAATGATATGTTTAATTTTGTAAAAAATTCCCAGATTACTTTCTAGAGTGGCTACATCACTTTTCTTTTCTTTCTTTCTTTCTTTTCTTTCTTTCTTTCTTTCTTTCTCTTTCTTTTTCCTTTTCTTTTCTTTTCTTTTTTCTTTTTTAAGTAGTGTCCATGCCCAACATGGGGCTTGAACTCATGACCCTGAGATCAAGGGTCGCATGCTCTACTGAGCCAGCCAGGCACCCCGACTTTATTTTCCATGTGCAGTCTTTTAAAATCTAGACAAGTCTCCCTGCCTTTTTTATTTCCTTCATGACATTGGATTTTTTTTTTTTTTTAAGAATCCAAGACAGGTGTCTTTTAGAAGTCCCACATTCTGACTTCATCTGATTCTGTCCCAAGGTGTTGATTAACACACTCCTTTGTCATCGTATATTTCCTGTAACCAGGACTTCCCAGCTTGATTAGATTCAAGAAAACTTCAAAGGTGGCTCTGTGAACTTTGTACGGCATCTTCCATTTTTCAGTGATGTTGAACTTAAGCATCTGATTAAGGCAGTAACTGCTCTCTCTCTATTGTACAAGTAATCAGTAATCTGTGGAATGAACACTAGCTGTAGGAACCGTTTGATACTAGAAAAGCCCTTTGCTTTCCATGACCACTCTCCTCAACTACTACCTGATCAGCCATCAAATCTGGCTGAGTGAGATAAATTAATGTCACTCCATCTCCAGAACCCAGGATAGGTCTCCTAGGACTGGGGAAATACCCTGCATTTAGGACTAATGGTCCCAGAACTCAAGAAGAGTCCTCAGATAAGTCAATGGATCAGAACTGAGCAAACCTGATAGAAAGAAGAGGTCAGTGATAATTGCTCAAAGGGGCACCCTGGAGACCCCATGTTCAGAACTTCAAGAGCAGCCAGGGGTGCGGTCCAGAGGCTGAAATTTCAATATAAATATCCTTGATGGTGTGATCTGGAAATGCACCCCAACCATCTCTTTCCACCTTAGCTGGTTGCCAAGATGGCTAATCAGGGTATCAAACCAGGTCTGACGGAAGTAGAAGATGGTGCTCCCTCCCACGGCAAATTTTGTGTTGGCCAGAATGTCAGACGATGCTCTGGCAAACACTGACCCATGTGTGTGTGGGGGGGGGGCGGGGAGAG
>NW_027530357.1:2075337-2088110 GCF_008692635.1 Crocuta crocuta
AAAAGGTGAGCAAATAGTTTAAGGAAAACAAAATGATGTTTGTATTTTTAAAAAGGTAAATTTTATCAAATATCCATGTGATATTTTGCTCTCAGCTGTATCAGAATCCTCTTTTGGCTGGGTAATTTGAGTTCCAACGCCCTTTTTTTTTTAAAATTAAATTGAAGTTGGGGCACCTGGGTGGCTTAGTCGGTTAAGCGTCCGACTTTCGCTTGGGTCATGANAAAATTAAATTGAAGTAAAATTCACATACCATAAAATTAGCTGTTTTAAAGTGAATCCATATTGTTTTCTGCTTCACAACCTAAATCTTTTTCTGGTTACAAACTTATTGCATGTTTGTATGTAAAACCCAAGCATCATATATACATATATACACACATATGTATATANATATATATATATACACACATATGTATATATATATATATAAATATATATATATATGAAGAGACAAAGACTCCCCTACCATAATCCCACTTCAACTGGTAGAAGAGAAAGCCATAGGTCAGACTATTCCTCCAAATTATTCTATTCCTATATCAACATAATTATTTACAAACATTGAGTTATACTGTACAGACAGTTCTACCATTTCCTTTTCCTTTCTGCTAAATATCTTGTGGGCATATTTTCCATGTTAGTACATAGCTCCCCTCTTCCTGCGTGGATATATCCCATTTCAGCTAACCAATCCCCTATGCATGGGCATTTGGGATGTTTCCAGTTTTTCCTGATTATAAGCAATGCTCCCATGAACATCCTTGGAAGTACAGCTTTGCCTGCTCATGGGATATTTCTAGGGAAATTCTCTGGAAGTCTGATTGCCTGCACAAAGGCCATACATATTTTGCATTTTGAGAAGTGCCCCCAAGTCAGCTTCCCCAAAGCTATACCGATGTATTCACCCACAAAGCCACATTGGAGAACATCTGGAGAATGCTTGATGTGTATGTTTGGATGTGTTCCGCAGCTTTCACAGGGCTCCACCCTGTTAGGAAAGGAAAGAGGGAGGGACATGAATTCACATCCAGTTCCAACACTTGTTTATTTCCAGCTCCTTTCCAGACAGAGAGCAGGGAGAAGCGTCTGGGTTGGGTGAGGTAATCCTGACCCTGAGCCCTCCACCATGTAGGGAATTATCTTTGGAAACATCAGCTTCCGTGCAGCCAACACTCCCTCCCCCCTCCCTTCCATCCTGCTGCTGCAGCCATCCTGGACCCCCAGGCTCCAGGGCGGGAAAGCCTAGACTGGGAGGACTATCTCAGCAAGGAAAGGACTCACCAGCCCCCAAACAATCTTCTTAGTGTTCAAGTCACTGCAGACTGTCTGTAACAATCCCTGGCTTCTCGAGGTTAAAAATATCCCATGCCAGAGGGGCCATCAGTGTCTGTCTCAGAAGAGAGCTGGCTCTCCACTGCTGGGGAAATTAACTAAGACCAATTGACTTTCTTCTGTGAAGCTTTGAAGCCAGACTTTCTGGGTTAAAATCCTCACTCCGCTATTTGCTAACCTATGTGACCCTAGACCTCTTCCTTAACTTATCTGTGCCTCAGTTTCCCTGGCTGTAAGAGGAGTGTTGGGATCTCATCCATCTCAGAGGCCAGCGGGTCTCCACCCTGGCTGTGCCCAAGAATCGGCTGGCGAGCTTTTAAAGATCCTGATGTCCAGGCTGCATTCTAAGCCCGTTAAATCCGAATTTCTGAGGGCTAGTGTTCTGGACAAAAATGTATCTATTTTAAAGTTTCCCAGATGATTCTGATGTGCCATAGAGATTTCGTGAGTATTGCATGATATTGTGAGTACTGAATGAAAAGTGTTTCTGCTGGTGACTGACGTAGAGTTGAACGCTTTGGTAGGGTTTGTGGGACCAATTATCTAAGCCTGGGTGGTGGCCAGGGAAGGCTTCCTGGAAGAGGGATTAACTGAGCTGTGAACTAAAGGAGAGGAGTTACCCTGGACAAAGAGCACAGGATGAATTTCAGCAGGAGTTAATGGCACCTTCAGGCATCTGGAGTCTGGGGGATGTGGCCTCCAGAGTCACACATTCCCTGTGACTGGAGCTGAGAAGGGAGAAAGACGCATTGGGTCCCCTGATGAGGTTAGGGGTCATGGAAAATCACTCGGTTTCATGCTGGTGTCCTGAAGGATTATTTCAGCAGGATGGTAAGAGACCCAGACCACACCTTCCCTCCTAATTCAGAGGCAGCAGAGCCTTCCTAAGGCACCGTGTCCAAGCCAGCTGGGGAGCTCCAGCTTGCCAACAAGCGGCGGCTCCACCGCCAAGCTCCCATTTCATGAGCCGGCCTGTGGACTCTCATGTCAGACAGTCCTGGCTTTAAATCCTGACTTTACCACTTCGTACCTAATGTGGCCTCCGGCAGGTGACTTTCCTTACAAGCCCCACTTTCCTGGCCTGTAAAACAGACATGAAATCCCCATTAGATTTTTGCAAGGATTAAATGAGATGATCTAAAAGATAGCATGGTATATCCCATATGTTAAACAAATGTTTCCAATGATAATCATTCTTCTTTTTAAAAATAATTATTATTCTGGGGCCGCCTGGGTAGCTCAGTCGGTTAGGCATCTGACTTCGGCTCAGGTCATGATCTCCTAGTTTGTGAGTTTGAGCCCCGCATTGAGCCCGCTTCAGAATTTTTCTCCTCTTCTCTCTCTGCCCCCTCCCCTGCTCTCTCTCTGTCTCTCTCTGTCTCTCTCTCTCAAAGTGAATGAACTTAAAAAATAAAAGTAAAAATAATTATTCTGAATAATGATTCTGTAATAGTAAGTATTAATCTGATTAATAATATTCACGATCTTGATTCCGCAACCCTCTGGTGGCTCAAACGATTCCCAAATCTGTCCCTTTCTCTCCCAGCCCTAAAGTCCCACTTTGGTTCTCCCATAATAATTAGAGCTTCAGTTTCTCAGCCCTTTTCCTGCATTTTTCTTGTTGTTGAATTCACATAACAACCTTGGGAGGCATATGTTTTATTATCCAGATTTTACAGGTAAGCCAACAGAGGCTCAGAGTGGTTAAGCCACTTGCCCCAAACCACCCAGCTAAGTATCAGACCTGCAACCTCATACACATTCACTGATGAGAAATCTGAGGCTCAGAAAGATGAGGTATCATGGCCAGGGTCACACACTTGGCAGGTGGCAGGGCTGGGATTTCAACCCTTGTCTGTCCTGTGATTCCTGGACTCTAGACGCTTCCCCCAGAGGGTGAAATGGATTCACCCTCCAAACCACCTGGGGAGATAAGCAGGGGAGGCTGGAACCTTTCATTCTTGCTGCCCTTACTCAGGGGCTCTTTTGAACACCAGCCCCTTCTGGAATCCCTTTCCCACCACCTGCCTTCCATTCTTCAAAACTCAGTTCAATATTCACTCCCTTCCAGGAAATATTTCCAAACTTCAATTGAATCACTCTTAAGCTGTTGATTCCCCTTCATGTTAACATCTGCAGTGTCATTTTTACAGTGTTACTATTTCATTTCATTTCATTTCATTATTTCATTTCATTTCATTTCATTTCATTATTTCATTTCATTTCATTTCATTATTTCATTTCATTTCATTTCATTTCATTTCATTTCATTTTGTATTTTAGAGAGAAAGAGGGTGCACAAGAAGGGGAGGGGAGAGAGAGAGAGAGAGAGAGAGAGAGAGAGAATCCTAAGCAGGCTCCATGCTCCATGTGGAGCCTGATGTGGGGCTGAATCAAGAGTGGGATGCTCAACCGACTGAGCCACTAAAGCACCCCTGTATTTATTTTAATTTTATTTTTTATTTCTATTTTTTTTATTTTTTTTAATGTTTTATTTATTTGTAGGAGAGAGAGAGAGAGAGACAGCGTGAGCAGGGGAGGGTCAGAGAGAGAGGGAGGCACAGACCGAAACAGGCTCCAGGCTCGGAGCTGTCAGCACAGAGCCTGGTACAGGGCTTGAACCCACAAATCGTGAGATCATCACCTGAGCCCCTGTTGGATGCCCAACCGACAGAGCCACCCGGGTGCCCCTGTATTTTATTTTTAAAATATTAATTCATTATGGGAATAGGTAAGATCACACATGTGGTTCAAAGTTCACAAGATTCAATGGGGTGCCTGGGTGGCTCCATTGGTTAAGTGTCCAACTCTTCTTTTATAGTTCATTGTCAAGTTGGTTTCCGTATAACACCCAGTGCTCACCCCAAGAAGTGCCCCCCTCCATGCCCATCACCCCCCTTCCCCTTCCCCCACCCCCATCAGCCCTCAGTTTGTTCTCAGCATTCAAGAGCCTCTTACGGTGGTTAAGTGTCCAACTCTTGATTTCAACTCAGGTCATGGTCTCACAGTTCATGAGATCAAGCCCCATGTCAGGCTCAGTGCTGACAACGCAGAGCCTGCTTGGGATTCTGTCTCTCCCACTTTTTCTGCCCCTCCCCTGCTCACTTGCTCTCTCTCTCTCGCTCTCTCTCTCTCAAAAAAAAAAAAGTTCGGAAGATTCAAAAGGGTATTTAGTGAAACTCTTTCCACTCCTGACTCCAACCACTTTGCTCCTGTGGCCCCACCCCCTGCCAGTTAACACAAGCGTGTGTGTTCTTCCAGATCTCTCAGCATATAGGAGCATCTCATAGACAAATATATTATTTCCCACTTTTCCCCACAAATGATACACATGTTACACACAATGTTCAGTTTTATTTTTTTAGATCTTGGAGACTGTTTCATATTAGTACCTAATGATCTTCCTGGATCTCTTCTGTGGCTACATAGTTTTCCATTGTAGGACTGTATGTAGTTGATTTAACCATTCCCCTGTGGATGGACACTTGGGTTGTTTCCAGTCTTCTGCTCGTAAAAACAGCACTGCAGGGGCGCCTGGCTGGCTCGGTAGAATGAGTGATACTTGATCTCGAGGTCATGAGTTGGAGCCCCACGTTGAGTGTACAGTTTACTTAAAAATTAAATCTTTTAAAAAAACTTTTTGTTTTTAAAAATTTATTTCTGAGAGAGAGATTGAGAGAGAGCATAAGCAGGGGAGGGTCAGAGCGAGAGGGAGATACAGAATCCAGAGCAGTCTCCAGGCTCTGAGCTAGCTGGCAGCATAAAGCCTGATGCGAGGCTCGAACCCACAAACCATGAGATCATGACTTGAGCTGAAGTCGGATGTTTAACCAACTGAGCCACCCAGGCAACCCTTAAAAATTAAATCTTAAAGGGAGAGCCTGGGTGGCTCAGTCAGTTAAGTATCTAACTTCAGCTCAGTTTCCACAGTTCATGAGTTTAAGGCCAGCATTGGGCTCCGTGCTGACAACTCAGAGCCTAGAGCCTGCTTTGAGTTCTGTGTCTCCCTCTCTCTCTGCCCCCACCAAAATGAATGAACATTAAAAAATATTTTTTTAATTAAATCTTAAAAACAAACAAACAAAAACAGCACTGCAGCTAAGGCCTCAGGACCTGAGATTTTGTTGTCAGGCCCAAGGAAATTCTGTGACTGGTCTGTGGTGGAGTGGCTGGGGCTGGGATTCTCATCCTGATCGTGCAATAGCCCCACAGCCCAGGCAATCCGTCTCCTTATGCCTCAGAGTGTCCCCAGCCTTTCCTTCTTTCAAATAATATTTCCCAAACACCTGCCATTCTGGACACTGGTGAAAAAGATAAGCCCAGTCCCTCTTCGCATAGTGCTGACATTTTAATGGCGGAGGGAGAGTCACATAATCAACAGGTAAACAAATAAATATAGGACATAATGTCAAAAGGTGAAAGTAAATAAAATAAACCAGCATAAGCGGACAAAAGGTCTGACGAGGGGATGGAGGGACTGTAGATAAAATGTCCAGGACCCACAGAGGTGACTTGTGAAATGAAACCCCAGTGATGAGCAGGAACAGCTGTGCCAAAATCTGGGAAGAACATTCCAGAAAGAGTCTCACAGCTGTGAAGGCTCCGAAGTCAGCTGGTTTGCTGTGCTCAAGGGACGTAACAGAGCAACATGAATCAGGGGGGACTGGAAAAAGACAAGACCCGAGGTGCAGCCTTGGAGATTCTCGTGAGGATTTGGGGTTTATTCTCAGTGCAACAGGAAACCACGGCACTGGTGAAGCAAGGGAATAATAATGTGACAATGCACATTCTTTAGACATTCCTTTGTGACCCAGCCATTCCACTCCTAGGTAATTATCTAAGAGAACTGAAAACATATGTCCACACAAAGACTTCTCTAAGAATGTTCATAGCAGCTGTATTCATAGTGGCCAGAACAGAAGACACAGCCCACATATCCATCAGTAGGACAGTGGGGAACCAGAGTGTGGCACGCCCATACAAAGGAGTACTACTCAGCAATAAAAAGGAGCAAACTCAGGGCGCCTGGGTGGCTCAGCCGTTTGGGCATCTAACTCTTGACCTTGGCTCAGGTCACGATCTCTTGATTTGTGATTTTGAGCCCCTCAACGGTGTGAAGCCTGCTTGGAATTCTCTCTCTCCCTCTTTGTCCCTCCCCCACGCACAGGCGCACTCTCTCTCTCTCAAAATAAAGAAGTATTTTTAAAGTTTATTTTTGAGAGAGAGAGAGAGAGAGCAGGGGAGGGGTAGAGAGAGAGAGGACAGAGGATCTGAAGTGAGCTCTGCATTGACAGCAGAGAGCCCGATGCAGGGCTTGAACTCACAAACTGCAAGATCATGACCTNAATCTCAGGAACATGCTGAGGCAAAGAAGCCATACCTCCCCATATACGCAAAAAAAAGAGAGAATATATATTGTCTGATTCTGTTTCTATAAATATATTATAAAGAAAATGCAAAGTAATCTCTAGTCATGGTAAGCAAATCAGTGGTTACCTGGGGCCAGCAGAGGACAGGGGATCAAGTGCAAGGGGCAGGAAGGAGCAATGGGATGTTCTATATCTTGATTGAAGCAGTGGTTACATGGGTGTAAACATCTGTCAAAGGCCATTGAACTAGTACACTTGAAACAGGTGCGTCTTATTAGGTATCAATTATACTTCAATAAAGTTGATTTTTAAAAATGCTTATTTTTGAGAGACAAAGAAGGGGAGGGGCAGAGAGAGAAAGGGAATCTCAAGCAAGTTCCGTCAGCACAGAGCCTGATGCGGGGCTTGAACTCATGAACTGTGAGATCATGACCTGAGCAGAAATCAAGAGTCAGTGGCTTAGCTTAACCGACTGCGCCACCCAAGCAGCCTAATAAAGTTAATTTTTAAAAAAGGATAACATTGGCTTCTGGGTGGAAAATAGACCCCAGGAGCCCAGTTTGGAGCTTAGTGTAGTAATACCAGATGGTGGCTTGGCTGCCACTGGGGAGATGGCATTGGAGGTGGAAATAGCGGAGGGAGGGACGCGGATTACCCTCAGTAGGTGGTGGGCACGACTGGCCGAGGAAGGTGAGGGCAAGGGGGACTGGTGATGGCCTCCAGGTGTGCACCTGTTCTAATACACATGAATACATAACACATGTCCCCTTAGGTGACTTGGGGACACGGAGGGTGGAGCAGCTTTGGAGGGGAAACCCAGCCCCCTTCACCCACAGAAAGCCTGGACAGTCCCTTGAGATCCCTTCTGCCCCTGTGGTTCTTTGTGTGAAACCCCTCCCTTCGCAGGCAGGTGTGGAGTCGGTCACCGAGTCGGAGCCTCACCACTGCCACCTTACGGAGGAGACTGGTAACGGGGAAGCTGGGATTTCAGCCGAGGTCTCCCTTTCTGTTCCATTGTTCAGTCCCCTGCCCCGCCCCCACCCCCCCAGNCAACTGCCTCAATGACACAGTGCCCTTGAGGAGTGGCCGTGCAAGGGGAAGCGTCCCAAGCTCCATCACCAGTTTTGCTGTCACTAAGAACCCACTGCGCTGTAACTGTAACTAACTAAACATTTCTCTGTAAATGACCTGGGTTTTCATTTAACTCGGCTTCATCGTAAATGCGATACCGTATTTACTGAAAAACACCCACATGTACGTGGACCTGTACATGTCACAGCGGTGTTGTTCAAGAGTCAGCTGTCGNCATTAAAAATTTTTAAAAAAAATTAAAAAAAAAAAATCTCTACCTGTGTACCATTTACACATCTCTCATTCCTCTGCTGGTGCTTATGCCCCATCTGTGGGGACGGGGGTCACTCTAAAGTGCCATGTGCAAGTTGTGCTTACAAAATATCAATTATACATTTATCTGGACACGGCGGGGGTGGATAGCGCTTTGTCAATACTCAGCAAAAACACGGACAGAGCACTTAACCTCTGATACAGCACTTCCACTCCTAGGAAGCGATCTTCAGGTAATAATTAAGGATGCACACCAAGATTTTTTTTATTATGGACATTTAATTTTTATCTTTTAGTTGATCTGTTTTTTTTTCCCCCTAAATTTGTTCCTACAATGAACAACTACTATAAAGAAAACCTCCACATGTATATTGTAAGCTCTGGAATTTACTTTTCTAACATTAAAAAAAATTTTTATTTATTATTTTTATTTATTTATCTTGAGAGAGAGAGTGTGAGAGCAAGCCAGAGAGGGGCAGAGAGAAAGGGAGAGAGAAATCCCAAGCGGGCTCCATGCTGTCAGCGCAGAGCCCAACGCAGGGCTTGAACTCAGGAACAATGAGATCACGACCTGAGCCAAAATCGAAAGTTAGATGCTTAACTAACTGAGCCACCCAAGTGACTCTCCTTTCTAAATCTTCCCCCTCCCCTTGAATCCCTTCTTTCCTCCCCCTGTCAATCAGTGCACTGTTAAGACATGGTCTCTGCCTTCCTGGCATCTAGAGTCTAGTACGGGCGGGTAGCTGTAAACGAGTGCATAGGAACTGTTTAATTATAACCGTCAGGAGTGCTTCCAGGGTGCTAAAAAAAGATCTTAATAACAGAGGCCCTGCAGGTCAGGGAGTGATTTTCTAAGGAAATGCCTTTTAGGTCGAAATCCCTGAAAATAATGATGCCAGCTCACGTTTTAAAGGCTGCCCTGGGAAAATAAAAAGAAAAAAAAAGAAAAGTAAATAAATAAATAAAGGCTGCCCTGGTGTTATATGGAAACCAACTTGACAATAAACTATTTGTAAAAATAAATAAATAAATAAAGGCTGCCCTGTCTCACAGGGTCCCCACTGGCCACATGTGGCTACTAAGCCCTTGACACGTGGCCAGTCAAACTGAGACGTACCCTAAGTGCACAAAATACACTGCGTTTCGAAGCCTTCACATGAAAAACAAAAAGTGAGAAATCTCTTATATGATTTATACTGATTAAAACTTGAAATGAGAACATTTAGGATATATGGGATTACATAAAATATATTAAGATTCACTTTACCTGTTGCTTTTTACCTTTTTAATATGGCTACTAGAAAGTTTTAAATTACATGTGTGGCTTGCATTTTGTTTCTAGAGGGTAGAGTTGAGCCAGAGAGTGCTTACGGATAAGAAGGACCTTTCTGAGTCCTAAATGTGTAGTATCTCATTTAGTCCTACAATGATTTTGGGAGGTGGCTCTTTTTTTTTTTAAGTTTATTTGTTTATTTTGAGAGGGAGAGAGGGAGAGAGAGCACAAATGGGGGAAGGGCAGAGAGAGAGAGAGGAAGAGAGAGAGAATCCCAAGCAGGCTCTGTACCGTGTAGAGTCCAATGCGGGGCTCAAACTCATGAACAGTGAGATCATGACTTGAGCCAAAGTCAGATGCTTAACCAACTGAGCCACCCAGGTGCCCTGGGAGGAGACTATTCATCTCTCTGCAGAGGAGGAAAACTGAGGTGCAGAGAGCAAATGACCAGACATTTACCACCAGCAAGGTGCATAGCTGGGGTATGACCTGGCTGGAGTTGCCTAACTAATGTGCACTTAACCTTTACCGCACACCACTGAATAGTGGGATATCCATAGCCAGCGGGGCAGAAAGAGCAGCACAGAGATATTCCACAGACTAGATGGGCCTCTGCGCATTTGGTGACAGAGTGACCCTGGGGGATCTACTTTCTCGGGGGCTCTTTCCTCACCCTGGGGACCCTGAATTCAGCACTATCTACCTGTCAAGGCAGGTTAATCTTTAGGAAGCCTACTTATAATGGCCCACTAAGCACTCTCTAAACTCAGATGCATCCAGTGGAAACAAAATGCAAGCCATATATATAATTTACAGTTTTCTAGTAGCCATATTAAAAAAGATAAAATGAAACAAGTAAATTAAAGTTTAATCTAATCCAGTATATTCTAAATGTTACTGTATCAACCTATAAGCAACATAAAAAATATGTCCCTGCAGACCTTCTGTCTCCCCATTATCACACCCCACCTCATATTTCACCATGCTGTGAATTCCTTCTAGTTTAATTCACCTTGGCCACTGTCTTGCCCACTGACCTCTGTATATGCTGTTCTAGGCAGTGGGGAATGTGTGAGACTAGCCATCCTTCATATAGGCCTATTTGCCTTTCTTCTTCTTCTTTTTTTTTTAACTTTTTAATGTTTTATTTCTTTTTTTAAAAAAATTTTAATGTTTCATTTATTATTCAGAGAGAGAAAAATAGAGCATGAGCAGAGGAGGGCCAGAGACAGAGGGAGACACAGAATCCAAAGCAGGCTCCAGGCTCCAAGCTAGCTGTCAGCACAGAGACCGATGTGGGGCTCAAACCCACGAACTGTGAGATCGCGACCTGAGCCAAAGTCAGACGCTTAACCGACTAAGCCACCCAGGCGCCCCATCTGCCTGCCCTTTTGAACTATAAACCTGAAGAAGGTAGGCACCATATCAGATTTATTCATCGCTGTATCTCCAGCCTGAGCATAACTCCAGGTACAGTGCAGGCACTGTTAAATATCTCACCTTTGAGAGGATTAATGAATGACCTCACTATTTATCTTCTATTTCTTCAGTTAAACTGTGAACTTTCTGAGGAAAGGAAACCATATGGTTTGCTTTGCTTCAAGTGTCAGGTAGAGTGCCCACTAGTCATTCAGCAAATATATATTAAGCAGCACCTCCTATAAGCCATGCACATACTAAGGGCTGTGTGGTGAGCAGAAATGGACATGGTTCCTGTCCTCACATGCTTTTAGTCTGATAGGATGTGAGATATTGATCAAAGAATCCCACCACTAAATATAAACTGCAGCTGTGAGAAGTGCAGGTACATTATAGGTGTTGGAAGGGCAGTCTTGGCTCTTGAATTTTAACATAGGAGGACCTGGTAGCCAAAGGTGAGCTGCTTGGTTCTGCCTTCAAGAAGGAGATTGTTAGGGGCACCTGGGTGGCTCAGTCGGTTGAGCTTCTGACTTTGGCTCAGGTCATGATCTCGCGGTTTCTAGCCCCACGTAGAGCTCTGTGCTGACAGCTCTGAGCCTGGAGCCTGCTTCAGATTCTGTGTCTCCAGCTCTCTCTTTCCGTCCCCTGCTCGCTCTCTGTCTCAAAAATAAATAAACATGAAAGAAAGAAAGAAAAGAAAGAAAGAAAGAAAGAAAAGAAAGAAAGAAAGAAAGAAAGAAAGAAAGAAAGAAAGAAAGAAAGAAAGAGAGAGCTTGTCAGCCAGAGGGGTGGGGCTCCTGGGTGGCTCAGTCAGTTAAGTATCTGACTTCCGCTCAGGTCAAGATCTCACAAGTTTGTGAGTTGTAGCCTTGTATCAGGCTCTGTGCTGACAGCTCAGAGCTTGGAACTTGCTTCAGATTCAGTGTCTCCCTCTCTATCTCTGCCTCTTGCCCACTCATGCTCTCGCTCTTTCAAAAATAAATAAATAAACATAAAAAAAAAAAGGAAAGAGCTTGTCACCGAGATCGAGGGCAAGGCTACACTCTTCCAGCCTGCGTATCCCCAGCCAATGGCTGAACTTGCTGGGGATCCTGGGGCTTGAATTCTTCTGCCCAACGGGGATCCTCTAACGAGTTCTTGTTCTGGTGCTCCCTGATAGGTTGTCTATCTATGTCAGATGAGCCCTGCCCAATGCCCAATTCAGCTTCTTCCTCTTTCTCTTTCATGGGCGTTACCGGACCCCACCCCCACACTGTATCTCAATATCTGCATCCTGGAGGACTTGACCCAGAGGGTCTTGGGGGCTGGATTCTTGTGGGCAAGGGAATTTGAAGTGCTTTCAGTGCCTTTTTATATAGGATCGACAAACTACTATTGCCCTTTGCAAAGAATGGGGAAGGGCTGAAAGTAATAACTGCCTCTATGAAAATTAACTTAGAAAATAGCTGTATAGTATCTGGCACTCTATGAGCCGCAGCTGTTATTATTACCTGATCTTTGAGTGAGTGGGTGTTTCAGGAAACTGCCTGGCACTGGGTATAATCTCCTTGAAGTTTTTCCCTTAATTTCTAAGGTGGGGTCCCCTCTGCTTCTTGCAGAGTTTTGGAAAAGTCTCCCTCTAGGGAGGGTAGACATGTGGAAGATTAAGGGATATATACATATATATATATATACACATATATATATAACCTTGAAAATACTGAATCTGGCCCCAAAGGCTGGATTGCAAGCTGCACTGCCATCGGTCCAGCGGGCGACCCTAAGAAAGGTCCTCCAAAGGTTCCCTGCTTTGCCTGGTACTGATTTAGGGTCCTCTAGGGAGAGTCCTACTATGAGACCGGTTAGACAGACTGGTGGACAAATATGACTCTCCAGTGGATGGACATGTGATGACTGAGTGACCGATGGATGGACAGACACAGATCAGACTGAGATGTCAAGACAGGAGATGACGGTCAGGCTTGTGACTCTGAGACGGACAGAAAGGCTGACAGCAGGGCTTGAAGGCCTCTGGGGCCTTCCCCCTGTGAGCT
>NW_027530357.1:2088239-2142756 GCF_008692635.1 Crocuta crocuta
GGGACCCGCCCCGTCCGCCCCAGGGACGGACCCCCGCTGCCGGCACCGCACCACCTCCCCCAGCTGTGGGACCTTCCATTCACAGACCGCTCCCCCAACCCCCACCTCACCGGCCGGCCGCCCAACTAGGGGAACAGCTGCCTAAACTCCCGGTTGGTCCCTCATTTCCAGGACCTGCTCCTACCCCTTTGAGGACCCCCACTGCAGGGATAGCCCCTCCAAGCCCACCCTTTCCATTTCACAAGTTAGAGATGAGCCTCCGATGACCACACCCCCACAAAGACAAGTTTCTCATCTGTCCCCCCTAATTGCCCCCCACCGCAGGTCTGGGCACGCTGTTTCATGGGCTGCTCACTCCATTTCGCCGGCCGACTGTCAGGGTCCGCTTTGTGGGCCAGCGCCTCCCCCTTCCTATCACAGATCAGCCTAACCCTAGAGGAGTAAGCTGGGGAGACATGATTCCTCCCCCACTCCCAGATTCTGGTGCAGTGCCAGGGGAATGCGGTGGGCAATGGGCCCCGAGGTATAGCCATCTCTGGACTTGTCCTGGGCTGGCAGAGGTNTGTTATCGGAGCTCCAAAACTACCCTTTTCAGTGCAGTGTAGATCTGGCGCTAGGGCAGGGGAAAGTATCTCCTGAAACCAGACACGGAACCTGAGGAGGTAGAGACCAGGGTTCTAGGAATGCCTTGAGTGTCCTGAACCCTATAGTGAGAGGATTCGCTTCTTCACTGTCCCTCCCCTTCATGCCCATAGCTGGCGGCCCTCCAAGCTGGGGAGGTGAGGGGTGGGGGGGAAGTTTCTTCTCTGTAGGAGCCTTGTCTTCCCTCTCTGGACTGTGGATGGCTTGTGTGGCCATTGATGCTTTCTCTGTCCCAGGCTCTGAGGAGCAGATTCATCAAACAGCACTGACGGGCCTCCCCCAAGCGTGCGGGGACACTCAGTTAAGACTGGCCATTTGTAGGCACTGGGCTTCCAGGCGGACAGGGAGGAGGACCACCAGCTTCCTTTAGAGAAAGATCAGGGCGCCGCTGAGAGAGCCCGGTGCTGGGGATGGTGTCCAGTCCTGCCTGTTTTGCGGAGTGTGATGCCTGCCAAGCACAGTTCTCTGCCTCCGGGTCAGGCTTGGCACTCATTTTTCCAACACCAGGTTGGCATGGCTTGCAGGCAGGTTGTTTTGTTTTTTGTGTGTTTTTTTTCCTACATAAACGATAAGCTGAAAGGAGGCTGGGGGTTATTTTTTGAATCAGGATCTGAAAGTCTTGATGCTTTCCCAGCAGGAACTGGGGAGCAGAGTTACAGTTTCTTTTTTTTTTTTTTTTAAATGTTTTATTTATTTCTAGGAGAGAGAGAGAGAGAGAGAGAGCGTGAGCAGGGGAGGGTCAGAGAGAGAGGGAGTCACAGACTGAAACAGGCTCCGGGCTCTGAGCTGGCAGTCAGCACAGAGCCCGACGTGGGGCTGGAACCCACGAACCGCGAGATCATGACCTACGCGAAAGTCAGACGCTTAACCGACTAAGCCACCCAGGCGCCCCCAGAGTTACAGTTTCTAAAATGCTGATGTGGTTCTGTCGCTTGTGTGCAGTCCCTTCCACGAGGTGCTGTTTGAAGGTCTGAGAAGGTTTTGTTGAGTGTGCTGTTGGAGTCCAGGATTCCTGTCCCCTGACGGTCTTCCATTTAGGCCCAGGAGATCGAGCTAGTCTCAGGGAAAGAGGACACGTGGTAGAGGGGGGTGGCAGCATTGGAAATTTGCTGTGTATGGAGGGCTTGCCCATACCTCAACATGTCCAGCCCTCACAGCAACCCTTCATAAGAGCCCCTTAGGGCCACTGCTGTCATCGCTGCCTGACTTTTACGAGTGGGGAAAACTGGGAGTCAGAGAGGTCGATTCACTTGCCCAAGGCTGCACAGCCACAGAATGACAAATCGGTGACTAGAAAGAAGCCCAGTCCCTCAGCTCTCGTGGACCAAGAGGCCTTTCTTCCTGAGGAAGGGGTGAGCGGGATGGGAAGGAGGTGCCGCAGAGGGTGACTGCTGCCACCTGTAACTTCTGCCGCCTTCCAGCGCGGACTCCGCAGTTGTTTCTGGGCTGCCCGACTTCCCCGGCCTGAGCTCCCTGGAGGCCAGCCACGCCTGGCTGCCCCGGAGTCCCGAGCCCCGGGGTGGGAGCAATGGGGCCAGCAGGATGGGGAGAGGAATTTGCCTCTGCGCTCAGGCCCCATCAGCTGTCTGGATGGCTGCTCAACGCAGTGCCCGTCAGCTGTTCTCCCTAGTTCGGGTGGACACAAAGTCCAGGCCTCTTGTTTTTATTTTTCTCCTGAGAGTGCTCTCAGCTGTGAGCCTCCTGCCCCTGAAACGGGAGAGGTTATGGTCCGGTCTGTGGCAGGGCTACAGGGTCTGCTGGGACTCTGTTTATTTTGGTCTGAAAACAAAAATTGGGGAACTCTTCCCTCCCCTGAGCTGCTAGTGACAGACTCACCATGTGCTGTTTAATAAGTTACAAATTTATGGCTCTTTGGGCAGAAAAACATAAACACTGCCCTCGCCTGGGTGTTCTCTCTGCTTTGTGCTGCAGGGTGGCTGCTGGTGGCTTTTCCCATTACCGTTTAGATGCTGGTTTGGCCCGGAGTGCGCCCTGTTGAGTTCTGGCTGGAGTTTCCCCGGACAGAGCTCCCGCAACACTGGGATGCACTCCGATGACGGCTTCTGACCCAGCTGCTCAGTCTCCCCTTGTTCATGCTCCTAGTGCACTTGGGGGACTGTGAGCACAGCTGCGGCCCAGTAACGGTCACGTGCGCTTGATGAGAGACAGGCATCGGACTCAACACTTTACAGGGATGGTCACAGCCATTCGGAGAGGGAGGTGTTTTATCTCCGCCGTACAGATGTGGAAACCGGAGCTCCGGGCGGCTCACTGGGGGAAGCTGGGATTGGAACTCAGACTGCTCCAATTCCAGATCTGGTCATCTAAATCATAGCAAGGTTAGGGGCACCTGGGTGGCTTAGTCGGTTAAGCGTCCGACTTTCGCTTAGGTCATGATCTCGCGGTTCGTGGGTTCGAGCCCCGCGTCGGGCTCTGTGCTGACTGCCAGCTCAGAGCCTGGAGCCTGTTTCAGAGTCTGTGACTCCCTCTCTCTCTGACCCTCCCCTGCTTACGCTGTCTTTCTCTCTCTCTCTCTCCTAGAAATAAATAAAAAATTTAAATCATAGCAAGGTTAAATGCGCAGTGAGGTGACTAACTGGATGGTGAGCCATGAGCCTGCTGAGTAATTGCTAGTTACCTTTAAAATTCGTGCGCTGGGGGCGCGTCCTGAGAAACTGGCCTCTGGCAAAGGGTAGGTCTAGCTGAGACCTTGAAAGCTTTGCCTTCCCGTCTCTTCCAGGGGGAGCAGCCAGCTGTTGGCAACGCCCAGTTGCTACTAGAATCTGGACATGTCTTCTTTTAGCTTCTCAGCAGTCTGGACCCTCTGAAAAACAGTGCCTCATTGTCCTTAGGGGGAGTGCTAGGGGGGCAGGGGAGTTGCCTGGGGCATTCCGGGCTACGGGAGCCTCCCTGTTTCCATGGAAAGTCTGGACTTGGGGCTTGTCTGTCTGTGGGGTCTCTGTGTGTTAGGCCAGGGTCAGGGCACCCAGCTGCTGGGCCTGAGGCAGGGGCAGCTAAGGAGTGATGGTGCGTTCCGCGCCAGCGCCAGATCTTCTCCTGGGCAGTGCGCCGGGGAGGAGCAGAGCTGGACTCCAGACCCTGGTGTGTTTTGAGTCCTAAGCAGGTGCCCTTTCCGCTGTGCTTAGCCGTCTGCCCGGGCAGCCTCAGCCCATTGTGGAGAGGTTTGGGCTGCTCTGCCATTGTGGGTTGGAGGTCTTCCAAGGGAACATCGCAGAGCTCCCTCCAGCTTCCCCAGCGATAGCCCTGCATTGGGAGGCTGGGGGTGGGGTCTTTGGCAGGAGAGGCCTAGAAAAGCCAGAATTACCACTGAGGCACCCAGCAGCACCTCTCGCCTGTGTTCACGTTTTGCGTGGAGTGTGCTGACCCCCCAAGGGCCTGTTATCTTGCTCCAAGGCCAGAGAGTGGAAAGACTTCCTCCTACCATCACGCTCATTCCAGCTTTTCCCTGTGTTGTCCTGGTCTCAGCGCCTTTACCAGTAAGAACACACACCTGTAGAACTTTCCCATAATGTTTAATGAGCACTTACTGTGTACGGGCACAGTGCTGGGCACCTTACACGCATTGTTTCATTGACTCATGTTGGCCGTAGGAGGCACAGGTTCTATTATTAGTGCTACTACTACTACCACCCATTTTACAGATGATGAAACTGAGGCACAGAGAGGGTTGGCCCGCTTGCCCAAGTTCTTTTAACTTGAATGGCAGGGCTGGCGTCTAAATGTAGAGTCGGATTTGTTTTTACACCTCTGTTCATGTTACTGGATGGGATCCTGGTTGCCTGTTGGTTTGATTGTGTTCCGTTTCTAGGATGCTAAACACCTTTTCTGGCCCCTGCCCATGCCCTGCATTCTCTGTTCCGTCTCCCACATCCATCTTCTTCCTGTTCCCTGTGGCTTCTTCCCTGGTTGGGATCAAGCCCTCTGCGTCCCTGCTCCACGTCCCTGCTCCACGCAGACTCGCTTCTGTCTTCATTCATTCAGGTGTTTGTTCGTGGCTGCGCCCACCCTTTTCCAGGGCAGAAAGTTGTTGAAAGCTTTTAAGGTGGAGAACTGAGGATGTCCTTTGGGAGGGAGAGACAGAGAGAAAGAGCCAGGGGGCTGAGTTGCCCCAGAAACCTTGAGAGAGCGCCTGGTTAAAAGGGTGTCTCCTCACCCAGGATGGGCCCAGAGCCTCCCCAGGCCTGAGGTCCACTTTTCCCCTTCACTCGGGGTCCGTTGGGAGGCTCACATCTGGCCTGAAGTGTGCATTCATGTCCTGATGAGTCTTCCAACTACTGAACTGATTGCCTAACCAGTGGGCCTCAGGGCTGGCCTCTCCAAGGAGGCCGTGGACGCGGGGCCAGAGCAGGCCGAATGTGTGGCTGGCCAGGCCCGGCAGAGCCCCTGGTGGCCAAGTTTTCCCTTCAAGACAGCCTTTTAATGCTTATTTCTTGTGTGATTGTGGTATTGTGGTTTTCTGGGAGAATATTGTCATCATTAGGTGCATGTTAAAAGTATTTGGGAGTAAAACGTCATGATGTCTGCAACTCAGTTTTAAATGATGGAATAAAAAAAGGTGGTATATATATATATACAAAATGGCAAAGTGTTTTTTTTTCCTCTAAGTTTGTTTATTTATTTTGAGAGAGAGAAAGAGGGAGAGAATAGCAGGGAGAGGGGCAGACAGCAGGAGAGAGAGAATCCCAAGCGGGCTCCTCGCTGTCAGTGCAGAGCCTAGCATGAGGCTCGATCTCACAAACCAGGAAATCGTGACCTGAGCCAAGATCGAGAGTCGGGCACTTAACTGACCGAGCCGCCCAGGCGCCCCCGGAATGGCACAACGATAATGACTGAATCTAGGTAGGGGGCATATGGGTGCTCATTGTGATGGTCTTTCAACTTCTCTCTATGTTTAGACATTTTCATAACAAGTTGGAAAAAGGTAAGAAAACGCTGCTTTTTTCCTTAGCGGGCTCAGGGTTATCCAGCCCGGGGTGTTCATATGTGTCTACCTGTGACTCTGCGCAGGTGATGACTGTGTGGGTAGAGAGGAGCCAGGCGGGCCTGGGGTGAGATTGAGTGACTGCTAACTCTGGGCTCGGGTGGGGGCACATAGCCACGGTGACCCGTGCAGAAAAAAGGACAGGGCCAGCCAGAGACAGCCAGCTTCCACAGTGTGGAGGCAGCCTCCGGGGTTATTTTGGGTGTGGTGACATTAATGAGATCAGGGTCAGGGCGAGGGAGATGCCGGGCTCCGGGCTCTGGTTTGGAGTTTGGAGAGGGTTGCCTGGGTGGGATGCAGCTCATAAGAAGAGCCTCTGGCCAGCTGGAGCCTGGGGGAGGGGCTGAAATGCCATTTGCTTCACATCATGAACCTCTTATCTATGGCCAAAAGAACACCACCAGCCTGTGGGCAGCGTGGGCCAGAGTGGCCCCAGGCCCCCGCTCGCGGCCCAGATCTGGCCCTCCAGTTCTCCAGACTTCAGGCTCCCTCTCCTGGAAACCCCACTCCCAGGTCTCTCTTGTTTTGTGCTGACTCAAAGCTGGGCCACTTGGGCCTCCCGTCTGTTTGGGAGAAAGAGCCGGATTCCGGCGCCAGCGGCCCCCTTGGCTCTGAGGACCTGGTGCCCGCTAGAAACACTTTGGGCAGCCCGCACACTCTTGGAAGGGGAGCTCTTCGCTCGAGGGTCTTCTCCGAGACTCACGTCCGTCCGTCTGCTGGCATGGGAGGGTGCGGAGGCCGGCCGCGTGGTGGGGACCGAGGGATCTTCCTAGTGAGGTCCCACAGGGGCGTGTCATGGCCTTTCTCTGCCTGTTTGAAACGCAGCACGCCGTGTGTTTTATGGGGGGAGGGGTGGTGCTGTGAGGAAGCTGTATGTAATTCTTGGCTGGGACTCAGGTAATTGTTTTAATGAAATGGAATGCAGCTTATTCAGAACTCACTTGGCAGAGACAGCCATGTTCTGTTCTGTTTTCATGTTGGGGCGAGGGGGGGCGCGCATTTCCAGCCGTTTTGAATAGTGGAGCCCTGGGTGAGCATGAAGGTGGGCGGAAGTCTCTGGGGAGCTCTTTTCCTCAGGCTGCTCTGGGTTCCTCCGGGCAGCAAGCGGTCTGTGGATACCTTTGAATGAGCCATGGAGACCTGGGTCCCCCAACGACAGAAAAGTCCTGTTGAAAGCTGGCTGTAAAATGGGCCTACAGCCTGGCTCCTGTGTCTTCGGGGGTCTGCAGGAGACAGGGATGTGGGAGTGCCTGGCCCCTTCCACGGCTGTCTGCTCCTTCGCCCCACACATCTCTCTCCAGCTCAGCACCTCTGGTGCCTCTCTGCCCACACATCCCCGCCAGGGTAGACCTGACGTGGCCTTCCGTGGGTCCCTTTTTCTTCTGCTTCCCTCTCTTTTTTGTTTTTAATTTTTTTAATGTTTTATTTATTTCTGAGAGAGAGACAGCGTGAGGAGCAGGGGAGGCTGTCAGCACAGAGCCTGATGCGGGGCTCAAACCCACGAACTGTGAGATCATGATCTGAGCTGAAGTCGGTCGCTTAACCAACTGAGCCACCCAGGCGCTCCTGCTTCCCTCTCTACCTGTCTGCCCTTTACATCTTCCTTGTCACTTCTTTACTCCTTCTCATTTTTGACACAGCCTGAGCCATTCTTTCATGTTTTCCCTTTTGCTAAGAATACACCCCATTCTTTTTTAAATTTTTATTTATTGATTGATTTTATTTTTTATTTTTGAGAGAGAGAGAAAGGGAAAGAATGAGAGAGAATGAGTGGGGGAGGGGCAGAGGGAGAAGGGGACAGAGGATCTGAAGCAGGCGGACAGCAGAGAGCCTGATGTGGGGCTTGAACTCACAAACCATGAGACCAGGACCTGAGCCGAAGGCAAACGCTTAACTGACTGAGCCCCTCACCGCCACCCCCGGGCGTCCCTGCATCCCATCCTTTAGTGGCCATATTTCCCCCTCCCTCCCTTGAGATCCGTTTCTCCACAGACACCTCCACCCCCCAGCTTCCTTCCCCGCTTCCTTCTCCGGTCCCTTCGTGGGGTACACCTCTGTGTTATTCCAGAGGCTTCTGCTGGCTCCCTGTTTTTCTCCTAGGTACTTAGGCCAATTTATCTACTTGTGTGACCCCTTTTTTCACTTGTGTGTTGGCGACTCCTAAATTTATATTTCCACCCCTGACGTGGATTCCATTGTGCAGATTCTTCCGGCCTGCACGCCAGCAAAGACCCCCTCATTTCCTTCTCACTCTCTCTTCTTGGCCTCATCCGTTGTCCACTTTCTCTGTCACTGTCCCCTCTCTTTTCTGGGCCTGTGTGCAATCATGGGCCTTTGTGCAACACTTTGAGATTTAGGCAACATTTTCATGTACTTCCTCATTTTCGATACGATTCTGACAAGCACCCTTTGGGGTGGGTGGTAGTTTTCCCCCCGTTACAGAGGAGGAAGCTGTAACTACCGCTCGAGGGACTGTGAGAAACGCGACACACCCAGTATCACCACAAATCCTGATGCAAGAGCTTGACCTTAGAGCCTGCCCTTAGATCTTCTGGCACCAAACCCTTTCCCTTTCTGGTTCTTCATACTGGAACCACAGGTTGGATTTTGGCCTGCTTGGCCTTCATAGTATTTAAAAATATTCTAGGGGCGCCTGGATGGCTTAGTTAAGCTTCTGATTCTTGGTTTCGGCTCAGGTCATGATCGTATGGTTTCCTGAGTTGGAGCCCCTTGTCGGGCTCTGTGCTGGCAGCAAGGAGCCTGCTTGGGATTCTGTCTCTCCCTCGCTCTCTGTCCCCCACTCACCTATCTTTGTCTCTCTCAAAATAAATAAATAAACTAAATAAACAAAATAAATAAATAAACAAAATCTTAAAAAAAAAAAATCCAAATTACAGTTGTCCCTTAGACAACACAGGTTTGAACTGTGTGGGTCAACTTATATGTGGCTTTTTTCTTCTTTTTTATATACATAAATATAGTACTGGGGCACCTGGGTGGCTCAATTGGTTAAGTGGCCGACTTTGGTTCTGGTCATGATCTCATGATTCACGAGTTCAGGCCCCACGTCAGGTCCTCTGCTCTCAGCTCACAGCCTGCTTTAGATTTTCTGTCCTGGATCTAAAGCACCTCTCTCTCTGCACCTGCCACCCCCAGTAAATAAACATTAAAAAAAAAAAGGGAATACTCTGCTTTTGCCCTGGGTTTATGGCAAACAGGGTTGCTAAGTCTCAGTGGTTTCTTTCTTTCCTTTTTAAGATTTTATTTTATTTTTAATTTTTTTTTTTACATTTATTTATTTTTGAGAGACAGAGCACAGTCGGGGAGGGATAGAGAGAGAATGAGAGACAGAATCCGAAGCAGGCTCCAGGCTCTGAGCTGTCAGCACAGAGCCCGACCCAAGGCTCAAACTCATCAACTGTGAGATTGTGATCTGAGCTGAAGTCGGATGCTTAACCGACTGAGCCACCCAGATGCCCCAAGATTTTGTTTGTATATTTATTTGAAAGTAACCTCTGCCCAATGTGGGGCTCGAACTCACAACCTTGAGACAAGAGTCACACGCTCCACCAACCGAGCCAGCCAGGAGCTCCATCTAGAGGCTTTCTTAAACTGCATTCTCTGAGTTAGGTGACCACTTCCAAGCACTTAGCTCCTCACAGAGTCTGGATCTTTTTTTCCAAGTTGCAGAAAATTGCCTCCTCACCTGTCTGTCTTCCTTCCCCCTCCTCCTGGAAGATGTCTGCAGCTGCCACCTTGAGAAGGCTTTTTTTTCTGGTTCAAACCAGCCCACCTCTTGACCCGCCCACTTCAGTGTAACTTCACAAATCTATGTAAACTGGGCTTTAGTCTCCCCCTCTGCCTGCTAGGCCCCTTTAAGAGAGGGATCTTATCTGCCTAAGTGCCAAGGACAGCTACGCTCTCTGCAGTTGCTTAATATTTGGTGGTGGTTGATGATTAAATGGGTATGAACTGTGGACACCAGCTGTGATGCCAGCCTTCTAGCACACCCCTTCTGCTGGAGAATCTGAGCAAGAGGCTTTCTGGGTTCTAGGTTAGTGGGGAGACAGCACAGTGCCATGGACAGAAGACATGGACACTGACATCAGCCTGCCGTCAGCCACTCAAGGGTCTGAATCATTGCTGCCACTTGCTAACCGTGTGACTGCGGCAGGTCGCTTTACACCCTCAGCCTCAGTGAAACAGGTACATTGCTTGAAATGCCTTAAAGCACTTAATAAATCGTAAGGATTGTAATTACGATTCCTCCTTGGACTGATCTAGATATCGCTTTGGGGCCTTGGCTTTCTCCATCACTTTACCCATCTGCTCCCTGTGCTTGCTGTGGCCTTGATGGTGAGCATTTAGTACACGTGAGCCGGGCTGGCCATTCTGCTGGGCCTGGGAGAGGAATCTTCACATGGAATCTCCGGGCAGGATGTGATCTGGGACTCTCCCTGGCCCCGTAGGGTAGAAGCCAGGGGGCGCAGCTCTGCAGATGAAATGGTTGTTCCCTGGTGCTGGGGGTGTCATGTTGGGTTTTGGTTGAATGACATTTCATTTCCCCAGAGCCTCTTTGGTGGCTTTGGGGGGGAAGTGGCTGGGGAAGGAGGTCACTCCGTGGCTTTGTTTATACTAATTGCTCATCTAACACTAACGTTGAGAGGTGTCACAGAGAGCCTGTGAAAGATGTTCCATGCCCCCTGCAAAGCCTCGCAGGGTGGGGCTAGGCCAGCGAGGCTCCTTGTAGCAGTGGAGAAAGGGAGAGTTTGGTGTTTTAGACCGTAAACTGAGGTTTTTGTCAGTTGAGTGAGCCCAGCTAATAGCAAGAGGTTGGCTCACTGGCTGGGCTGCCCGGCCTGCTTCTGGGCCGCCTTAGGGGCAGTCGGTCTGTTAGGTCAGCCTGGGCCCCATTAGGAGGCAGAAGTGGCTCAGAGAGTCCCAGCCAAGCTTTTCCTTGCTCTCTGTTTCCAGGAACATTCCTCTTCCTTAGGTGGAAATGGGAGTGTCCCGCAGCCTGCTCTTCCGTTTCCTCTGGACTTGCCATCCCCTGCCCCGGACTCCTGGCCGAGCTGACCCGCTGGGGGGGGGGGTTTCTCATCACTGCCAAGCTCCAGGACAGCCACGTCGGGCTGGCCCCTCTGGGGTGGGCTTGAAGGAGAGGCCACGGCTCCTGGAAAACTACACTCGTGCCTCACAGACCTGATATGGCTACCTCCCTGGGCTTGCTTGGTCACATACTGCCTGTCTTGGCAAGTTCTTGCCTGGTCACTGGCTGCCTGTCTTGTCCCCATGAGTGGATGTGTGACTTCCTCACTGTTCCATAGCAGTGCCGGCCTAGCTGCACCCTTGGGGTGAGCTGCTGGGATAGTGCGGTGGCCTCATTTCCTCCCTGCCTCACCACCTCAGATGGCCTCCTCTCCTCTGTCCTGAACTTTCCAAGGATTCCTGCCCCTTCTCACTCTTGGGAAGTCAGCACTTGAAGTCTTACTGCCTGAGGCAGTCATGCGGGAAACAAGCTGGGGAAAGAAGAGAAGTGTCACCTGGAGGGGTGGTTGTCACATCTTCCTGTGGTTACTTGTGGTCATCTGCTTCCACACATCCTGTTTGTGCCCCCAGAGCAGCGGGAACACTGACCTGGAGACAGCTGTTCTCTGCCTGGCTTCATTCACAGGCTTGAGGGCCGGGGGTGTCACAGTCCATCTGTCCCCAGGGCCCTTGGTTTGCTGGTTTGTTGGCTGTTGACGGTGTTGCTGGTAGCAGTGCCTTTTGGCGTCTCTCGCTTGGATTTCACCTCCGCTCTGCCCTTCCTCCTCTCCCTGCTCCTTCTGCCTGTGAGATTTGTCCTCTGAGTGTTCTGTTGGGTGTGATCAGTCAGGGCTCGGCTTTCCGTGGCTCTGGACTGATCCAGTCTTCCATAGACCCTTCCCAACGCTTCCAGAACTGGAAGGAGTCTTAGGATGTCCCCTCTGGGTGAGTGTGGGGAGTCTTCAGCCCATCGCCTTCCTCAGTAAGAGTGACTCACTTTTTATCGGTTTATATATTGGACTTTTATCAAAGACTGCAATTGCACAAGGAGCTTTGTGGCTTTTTAAAAAAATGTTTATTTTTGAGAGAGAGAGGGAGGGGGAGAGAGAGAGACAGAGAATCCCAAGCAGGCTCTGCACTGTCCCTGCAGAGTCCAATTTGGGGTTCAAACTCATGAACCATGAGATGATAACCTGAACTGAAACCAGGAGTCAGACGCTTAACTTACTGAGCCACCCAGGTGCCCCAGCTTTTTAAAAAAAAGTTTGAAAATGCCAGTGTAAAAACATTGGAAAATCACTTATGAGGTTCAACCCACGTGTTTTATAGGTCCTCTGAGGTGAAAGCATTTGCCCAGAACAGTTAGTAACCTGTGCTCTTTCCTCTTTCTTGCCCTTTTTGGAGAATATGTGGGGTCCTGGTTTTCCTAATTTCTAGAACTACACACCTTGCCACAGTGTAGCCCTAAGCTTTCTTTTCTCTAGGGAGCTTTCTTATGCCATTTTGTATTTGTTACTGTTATTTCCTTCTGTGAGAGTTTTTATGTCAAAATGTACATGCTTATTATATATTATATATATATATAAATTATATGTATATTTATGAAGATACAGGAATGAAAGTCCTTTGTCCTTCCCCCACCAGGGGTAACTAGTAACTATTGTTAATAGTTTCAGTGTGTATCTTTCCCAGCCATTTTCTGTATATTTATAAACATGTAACATACATATGATATACATACCCTTCACCATGTTTTGTGTCTTTTTTAACTAAGATGAACTTCACATAACATACAACTAACCATTTTAATGTGTACAGTTCAGGGGTGCCTGGGTGCCTCAGTTAGTTAAGCGTCCAATTTCAGCTTAGGTCATGATCTTGTGGTTTGTGGATTCGAGCCCTGCATTGGGCTGTGTGCTGACAGCTCAGAGCCTGAAGCCTGCGTCAGATTCTATGTCTCCCTTTCTCTCTGCTCTTCCCCCTGCTTGCGTGTGCGTTCTCTCTCTCTCTCTCTCTGAAAAAATAAATAAACATTAAAAAAATAAAGTGTACAATTCAGTGGCATTTAGTATATCCACAGTTTGTGCAATCATCACCTCTCTCTCACTCCCCCAAAGGAGTCCCTATAACCGTTCAGCAGTGGAGCAGTCTTACCCCCTTATGCCCCCACCCAGCCCCTGGCAAACACTAACCTGCCTTTTTACTCTTTGGATTTGCCTGTTCTGGATGTTTCATATTGGCTTCTTTCATTCAGTGTAATGTTTTTGAGGTTCATAGGTGTTGGTAGCATGAATCAATACTCCATTCCTTTTTATGTCTGAATAATATGTTGTATGGATATATACTGCGTTTTGTTTATTCATCCGTCAGTTGACAGATATTTGGGTGGTTTCCACCTTTTTGCTGTTGTGCTGGTATGAACATTTGTGTTCAGGTTTTTATTTGCATACCTGTTTTCAGTTCTTTTGGTTTATGGGTCTTCATTGTTTTTAAAGTTTATTTTTCTAGGGGCACCTGGGTGGCTCAGTCGGTTAAGCATCCAACTCTTGATTTCAGCTCAGACCATGGTCTCACGGTTCTTGGGATTGAGCCACACAGTGTCTTGTTGCTTTCTAGCTCTTGGGTTCTTTTCTTTCTTTCTTTTTAAAATTTTTTTAGTGTTTATTTATTTTTGAGAGAGAGAGACAGAGAGAGAGAGACGGAGAGACAGAGTAAGCACAAGCGGGGGTGGGGCAGAGAGAGGCACACACACACACACACACACACACACACACACAGAATCTGACACACAGAATCTGAAGCAGGCTCCAGGCTCCAGGCTCTGAGCTGGAGCACAGCACAGAGCACAGAGGCTCACACAGCACAGCATAGAGGCTGACGTGACAGGCTCGAACCCACAGACCGCAAGATCATGACCTGAGCCGAAGTTGGATGCTTAACCGACTGAGCCACCCAGGTGCCCCCTGATCTTTCTTAATCAGAGAGTTGAAATCTCCGTGTAGGATGTTGGATTTGCCTCTTTTTCCTTTCAATTCTCTCCGTTTTTCCTTCATTCAGTTTGAAGCTCTGTTACCAGATATATATGCATTTAGGACACTTATATGTTCATGATGAATTGGCCTTTTTATCATTATGAAATACCTTTCCTTGTCTCTGGTAATATTCTTGCTTGGAAGTCTACGTCATCTGATAGGAAAAGAAACAATCCAGCTTTCTTATTGGTGTGGTATGTTTTTTATCCATTGTTTTATGCCTATCAAACTGGTAAGAACTGTTTATCTGTATCTTTGTAAGTAGAATGTTTCATACAGATAGCACATAGGGAATCTTGCATTTTTATCCAGTCTTACAATCTCTACCTTTTTCTTTTTTAAAGTTTATTTGAGAGAGAGATCGATTGAGCACATGTGTGAGCAGAGGAGCACATGTGTGAGCAGGGGAGGGGTAGAGAGAGAGGGAGAGAGAATCCCAAGCAGGCTCTGTGCTGTTGGTGCAGAGCCTGATGTGGGGCTCAATACCACGAACAATGAGATCATGACCGAGCCAAAATGAAGAGCCAGATACTTAACTGACTCAGCCACCCAGGTGCCCCTGCTCCCTGCCCCCCCGCCTTTTTTTTAAGTAAGCTGTATTCCCAATGTGGGGCTTCAACTCGTGACCCTGAGATCAAGAGTTAGATGCTCAACCGATTGAGCCAGCCAGGCTCCCCTATATGCTCTGTTCTTTCTTCTTTCTTCTTTTCCTACTTTCTTTTGGATTAGGATTCCATTGAATCTCCACTCTGGGCTTATTTAGCCATACTTCATTGGTTTACCTTTTCTGGTGGTTGCTGTATGGTGTACAGGTATAACTCATCACAGTCAACCTTCGAGTCACATCCCCTTCCTGCCCTTTGTGTTACTGTTGTCCTAAGTTCTACTTCTATGTATAGTATATCGTAAAACTCACACTATGTTGTTAGGCAGATTTACTGTTTCTGGTACTCTCTGTTCCTTTGTAAAAAGGGCCTTTTAAAACCTAAAGAAACTAACAAAACTCTTTGCAGAACCTTTTCTTCCCCTTTCCTCTCCCTTTTCAAAAACTTGTTTTTCTCAGGCTAGTTTTCTCTGCCCATAGAGCTTCCTCCAGCATTGCTGTCTTCTGTGTATTCTTTGTGGTTCTGCTCATCTGTGGCTCTGTCACGATAATCAATGATGTTACTGGCCACTCCAGGCTGCAGAGCCCATGACTGGTGTTGCTAACACATTCCAGTGGCACACGTTTCAGAAGATCTTCACATTCCAGCAGATGTCTCCTGCCGCCACTGCCCCCTGGGGAGACGTGAGACTGGAGGAGAGCTGGTGGGCATTAGGGCTGCCATTCTCCCTGTTCTTTCTTGCCCTGTCGCTTGCTAATGCCCCTCTTCCTTTTCCTCCGGCACCAAGTGAAAGTGCCACCTCGTCCCAGGTCCTGACCCTGCCTGGGTTACCCAGGTGCCTCCCTCCTGGGAGCCTGCCCACCTCCCCAACTCCCCCTCCCCCACCGACGGAGGAAGCTAGACAGGCCACACAGTGAGTTTAAGCGTTAAGTACCCACAAGGGGCTGCTGTATTCTGGCCACAAAGTCTTGTGGACCGNTTAAATGTTTATTTAGAGAGAGACAGAGCATTAACAGAGGAAGGACAGAGAGAGAGACACACACACACACACACACACACAACCTGAAGCAGGCTTCAGGCTCCGAGATGTTAGCACAGAGCCCCACTCAGGGCTCGAACCCACAAACTATGAGATCATGACCTGAGCCAAAGTCAGACTCTGAGCCACCCAGGCGCCCCTAAGTTTATTCATTTGGAGAGAGAGGGAGAGAAAGAGAATCGCCAGCAGGCTCCACACGGTCAGCATGGAGTCTGATGTGGGGCTTGAACTCATGAACCGTGAGATTATGACCTGAGCTGAAGTCCAACACTTAACCAACTGAACCACCCAGGCGCCCTATCTTTTTTTTTTTTTAAGGGTGAGAATGGTGCCATTTGGAGAGGGGTGGTGGTAACTACATCATTGGAGACGGAAATTTCCGGGGTTAGACAAAGAGGTCTGGGCCCTATGCGCATGTGCTGCTCACCCTCACTGTGCTCACAGGGAGTGCTCATGAGAGCCTGGAGAGGCATGGGCTGAGATGCTGAGGCACATCTCCACAGCAAGTGGGCTTGGCGGGGCCATTCATTCATCTACCACTTGTCCATTGAGCTCCTGGTATGTTCTAGGCTCTGCTCAATGTGAGGAGGGGAAGATAGATGAAGACACACATCCTGCCTTACCTGAGCTTTCACAGGCTGGTGGGGACACAGCCGCTTAGGCGGACGGTTCTTACCAGTAGGATAGATGCTCTCATAGGGGAGGTACATGGTGCTTTGGGAACCCAAAGGAGAGGGGCCTTGAACCCTGTGCTAGGAATGTGGTCAGGGAGGGCTTCCTGACGGAAATGGTATCCTAAACTGACTCTTTGTTGTGTTTATTTTAATTGGAATGTTAACATTTATAAAAGCCACAGACCTTGATCCTTTAAATAGATAGTCATTCCATAATAAGATTTGGGAATCTCTTATAGAAAACCACACATTCCTTTTTTCTTTTTTTTTAGGTAGTAAACAAAGCAGATCCTTTTTTTTTTTAAGTTTATTTATTTATTTGGAGAGAGAGAGTGCACAAGCGGGGAAGGGGCAGAGAAAGGAGAGAGAGAATCTCAAGCAGGCTCAGCACCATCAGCGCAGAGCCTAGCACAGGGCTCAGACTCATAAGCTGTGAAATCATGACCTGAGCCAAAACCAAGAGTCAGATGCTTAACTGACTGAGCCACCCAGGTGTCCCAAAGCAAATCTTTTTTTATCCTCATGTTGCAGAGGAGGAAACTGAATTGTGATGAATATCGGGGGATAAGAAAGGATTTAGCATGGAAAAGAAGACGAGGATGGTCTAGGCACAGGGAACAGCAAGTGCAAAGTGCTGGGTGAGAGGAGGCTTTTGTGCACGTGTGCAAAGTTTATTGGCTGTGATTTGGCACTCTGTGTCCTCCCAGCTGATCTTACAAGCTAATCAAACAGCCTGAGCTTCAAGGCCAAGGGCGGTCACTAGCCTTTGCTTCCACAGTGGAATGATCTTCTGAGGTGGCCCTTGTATGACAGCTGAGGTGGGGCCAGCCTCTGGGACTTCTTTCATCCTCCGGTCAGGTGCTGAGCTCTGTCTATGCAAACTGCCTCAGCTTGCCTGGGACCCTGGGCCAGTTCCGAAGGGCATTTCCCCGGGAGTTTGGGGCCTGAGATTTTGTCCTGGGCCTGCTGGCCCCAGGGGTGAGCCTATGTGCTCATGTGGCAGGAAGGCCTGGTTCCTGTGATAACAGGCTTGGCCTAGCCCCTCTTCCGGAGGGAGCGCTGTCGGGTCATGGGGCTACCTTTGTATTTTGATTTCAGGGCCGACTTCACCAACAGTGGGCCAAGGGAGGGAACCCATGATATTAACTGGGCTCACTGAGGACCCCCTAAGCAGACTGCCTGTGGTTTACACCTCCGGCAGGGGGCCGGGCTGTGAAAACCACTTTTTTTCAAAGGAAGAACAAACTGGAGTGGCAATACTGTATCTTTTCCCACCAGCTGCCTTCTGGGCCCTTAAGAGATTCATAGGTGATGTGGCCAAGGGGAAAGAAAAGCCCTGGGGGCCTGGCTCAGTGGCCCCGGGTCCTGCCTGTCCTCAGTTGCTGACCCTTCCGTGCTCCTCCTCGGCTTCCTCCTGCTCCTCCTCCGGTCTTGCAATCTCATCTGGTGGATGTTCCGTCCTCCCACAGGAAACAAACGTGGGAGGCCTCTGTTCCTCCCTCTTTCTCCCGAGCCACTCAATTACCAGGTCCCGTTGATTTTACCTAGTTTTATCTAGAGCGTTCCTCCAGTCAGGCCCCCCTCCTTCCCTGCTCTCCTGCAGACACTGCCTGAGTGATCCAAAATGCAAGCCTGGTCCTGCCTTCCCTGTTCCCTGCCCACAGCCTTGTGTGGCTTGCCCTTCTAAGTCCAGACTCCGCACCAGGCCCTGGGTCCCTGACTCCTCATCCTCCAAGCTGGGGCTTGTACTCTGGGCTCCTGCCCCCTCTGTCTGCCAGGCTGTTTCTCACGTCTGCCTCTGCTCCTTCGTGGGCCTGGAAAGCCCCTCCTTCCTTGTCCCTATGCCCAGATCATGATGGTCTTCCACTAGTTAGCCCGCTGGGGAAAGACACCGTATCTTTGTTTCCCCAGTGCTCAGCACGGCACCCGTGCATAGTACTTGTTGATGGACTTTACTGGGGCCACCGCTGGTAAAGATGAAATGAGCACCCAGGGAGACGGCTGGAGGGGCGGAGGAGGCGGGTGGGACAGCTATGCAGAGCTCACCCATTTTCAAGGTTAGCCTTGGATACCCAAGTGGAGCTGTCCCGTCCCATTTGTGCCTTCTGAATGGCGGCGTCTTTGCTGGAGAGGAGTGTGTGTGCACTGCATGGGTCAGTGCCCAGCAAGGCTCATTCCAGAAATTCCAGTCACCTGGGATTGAGGCAGAGATGAGGCTGCTTCAGCTCCAGGCGATCAGACTTGTCTTCAAAGGACCTGACAGTGAGTTGAAAGCACGGAGTGGCCACTGTCAGGCGTTGTTCCCCACAGTGGTTTCACCTCTGTGGATCCCCAACCCCTTTGGACCATGAGTACTATGAGCTGTGTCCCTAGGGTAACGCTGTGGGGACGCGCACAAGACGTTCTGTGTGTAACACAGGTGTCTGCACATCCCCCAGAGGGCCATCTGTGAGTCCTTGGTGTTAGGTGAAGCTCCCTTGCTGTGGGGGCTCCCCCACCTCTCTTGCCCTGGAAGGGGGAATGAGGGCTCCCTTTGCCCCACAGGCGGGGAGCTAAGCTGAGTCAGCAAGAGGAGGGGGGTTGTGGGGCCCGGTGCAGGCCGCCCTGCGCAGGCAAGCACGTGTCCTGCCTGACACTCAGGGCCGCTGGAGGAAGTCCAGGACAGGCTGTGTCAGTGCTGCTCCAAAGGCTCGGCTGCCTGGCCCACCTAGAAGTTAAAGCCCTTAGATGGGCATCGTGGCAGGGACTACCCCGGCCCATCCCTAGCCTCCTTCCTCAGAGCTCGGGTTATTGGGAGCAGATGGTAGGGAGATGGGGAGGGTGGACTTTGCGCCCGACCCCTGGAAGGACCAGTGGTGTGTACCCTTCCTCCTGTTGGCTTTGTGCACTGAACTCCCCGTGTCCTGATACAGGGCGCTCCGGATGTTCTCGCTTGGCAAGTCTTTGAACTCGGGGACGGCTTTGAAGCCAGGGAGGGAGATCACAGTTTTGGTTGGGTCCTGCATAAGCGTGATCTCCTATTGGCAGAGACCAGCGATCGTCCCTTGTGTACTCACAGCTGGATCTGGGGGGCCGTGT
Source organism: Crocuta crocuta (assembly GCF_008692635.1). Lineage (NCBI taxonomy): Eukaryota > Metazoa > Chordata > Mammalia > Carnivora > Hyaenidae > Crocuta > Crocuta crocuta. The sequence continues at coordinate 2,107,340 of NW_027530357.1, forward strand.
GGTGGAATTGGGCTGCCCGCCTGACGTCTTTCAGAGCGCCTTGTCTGCAGTTGCTCATGGCTTGTAGGGCAGGGTGCTCGCCCACACCTGCTCAGGTGGGGCAGTCAGGGATGTCAGCTTTGGGGGTGGGACAGCCGCTCAGCCCGTCTGCCACCTGCTGTCACCTGGTGAGGCAGGTAGGAATGATGTGTATGGACTTTGTGCTTGTGATGTGCCAGCTATGCTTTTTTTTTCTTCACATTTATATATATACATAAATTTTGAGATAGAGATAGAGTGTGAATGGGGGAGGGGCAGAGAGCGAGGGAGACACAGAATCCAAAGCAGGCTTCAGGCTGTGAGCTGTCAGCACAGAGCCCGATGCGGGGCTCGAACACACAGACTGTGAGATCATGACCTGAGCCAAAGTTGGATGCTTAACCCGCTGAGCCACCCAGACGCCCCTCTTTTTTTTTTCTTTAACGTTTATTCATTTTTGAGAGAGAGAAGAGCAGGGAAGGGGCACAGAGAGAAAGGGAGATACAGGATTTGAGGCAAGCTCCAGGCTCTGAGCTGTCAGCACAGCCTGACACCAGGCTCCAACTCATGAACCGCGAGATCATGACCTGAGCCAATGTCAGAGGCTTAACTGACGGAGCCACCTAGGCGCCCCCAGATATGCTTTCTGTTCCTTATCCGAGTTGTCCCCCCACAAGGCTTGAGTGAGGTAGGGAACTGCACAGTCTGCATGATGTTAGGGGCCGTTGTTGTTGTATTGGCTCTGCAGATAAGGGAATGGGGCTCACAGAGGTGCGGTGCTATCAGGGGGCAGAGCTGAGACCTGAGCCAAGGTTCTTCAACTGCGAAACCCACACTACGCCGTATTGCAAAAAAGTACAACCACATTCATGTGGGGAATGGGGGACAGCCTGCAGGCCCTGGGCTGGTGACCTATGCTATATTCTCTGTTGCTTCCTTTTACCCCCTCCCTTCCCCCTCATCCTGGAAGGAAAAGAATCAGAGTTCATTGCTGAAAGAGATCGTGAAAGATTATCTGGGCCAACCCTTAGCCATTTATGATGCCTAATTCACCAAAAAGATAGGGAGGTGTGGAAAGGTGAGAAACTGTGAAATGTGCACTCCAGAGTCCGGGCTCATGGGCGGGAATTCGGCCCAGCCACTCCTGGGGTGCCTGTTCCCCTGCTCAAGGGGCCATGGGCACTTCTTGCTGTCTGCCACTCCATGCTGAGCTGCCTGTGACTCTAAGGGTGTCGTGAGCTCTTCTACAAAAGAGCTAGACACTAGGCGGAGAGTGCGGTAGCTACCCTTTGTGCCCGGGGTTTAAAATTTGTCCCTGTCACATAGAAACTGAAGTCATTGTTCATAATCGGTGAGATTTGACCTCCTCCCTCCTCCCATGTCTCTTCCTACTTCAACTAGCTGTGGGGGAAGAACATAGAATGGGGTCAGGCAACCCCCACCCCAACCAAGGGACAGTGCCCGTGGTGGAGAGAGGCTCCACGGTTTGGGGCACGACAGGGTGGGGTGGGCGGGGACTGTTGAAAAGGAAGAACAGTGGTGTGACAGAGGCCAGTCGCGGGTGGTGTTAGATCGGCTCACCCACTTGCTTGGTGACCGTTTCCTTTCTGGACATAGAGGCAGATAGGAGGAGAGCCAGCAGCCCTCACTGGCAGGCTTGTTCAGATCAGAGTTTGTGAGGTTAGCCACGAGGCTCCCTGGTTTTCCAGACAGTTCTTTGGGTGCAGAAGCACAGTGTTTCTTGTCTAGTCCATCCTTGGGAGGTTTAGACCAGGGGTGTGCAGGGCACACACCGCCAGGCACAGTGCAGGCCCTGTGAGGGAGGAGCAGTGGGGTTCCGTGCTCCTGACGCATGCTGACCTGCCCCTGGCCCTGCCTTCCCTTTGGCCCCTCAGGTCAGAAGGCATTCCCTGCCCGCACTGCAGACCCTCGCGCCCAGTGGAGTGATATAAATGGTCTACCTGGACAGTTACCTAGATCTTCCCCTCGGAGTGTTGTTTCTATCAGAAGATGTTCCCCTGGTTCAAATCCAGCTTCCAAGCAAACCTTTGGAATATTTTATGTGTGTACAGCGGGGGCGTCCTGTGTGGTGTTTTCGGGCATTCTGGCCGGGCCCTGCTGTTGCCATCTGCTCTGGTTGGATTCCCAGAGCCTCGGAGTGTCTCCTGCAATAAAATCCAAATCAGCACTGAGGTGGATACTCCCCTCCTGCCCATCACTCGCCTGGTGTAACCAGCTGGGCCTGGCGGAGGGAGGCCAGCCTTGCCAAGTCAAGGGTCCCTGGGCCCCTCTCTCCTGCACGAGCCCTGGGCCAAAGGGGCTTGGCGTCTGCTTCGTCGCTGCCACAGCTCTGCGGTTGGTGGGCTTGCAGACCGACTACAGGGTCTTATTTTGGTTCTGTTCCCACCCTGTCCTCCTCTGCACCTTCATGGCCTTACATGTGGGCCCTGTCGGCAAGGCCGACAGCCCAGAAGTCTCTCTGGACCTTTTTTGTTTCTGGGAAGTCTGTCTTTTCCTCCTCCTTTTCTATTGTGGTTTCCCAGTGTGACTCTGGTCAGCCAAAGCCGTGAGGACTGTGGCCTCCGTCTGCTCCCTCCCTGTCCAGGACGAGGCTGACTTCCTAATGTGGAGAGTTGGCAGGGATCTGGGCTTCTAAGAGAAGTTCGTCTTGCCCTCCTTAGGACAATGGCCAGAGGCATCCCTTTTCGTAGATTAGTGACACCATCCCCCCAGGGCCTGCCACAAGTGTGGGCAGCTCTGGAGGGACTAAGATGAGACTCGGGGGCCTCTGTGGGTGTGACGGGCCCTCTCCAGACCATCCATCCCCGTACTTAGGATGTGTTGACCGTCACTTGTGACACGAGCTGCCAGATGGCCTCTGGAGAACTTTGTCTTGCCCAGAATGAAGCAGATGGCTTCCAAAATTTGAGAGACCGAGAAGACCAAGGCTGGGTGGCATGATGCCTCTAGGGAAGTGAAAGTGTCCTTGGAGGTCAGCTGAGGGACAGAGGCAACTGGCCCTGTCTCTCTCTCTCTCTTTCTCTCTCTCTCTCCTATCTGCTTTCTCTTCTCAGAGCTCTTGAGTATCTCGGAGAGTGGTTCCAACTTTTGTTCTGCCAGTATATAACCCCACTGGTGACACTTCCGGCAGATAAGGATCACTTGCTGCCTGTCTTCCTTCCCAAGGGTGCTCCAGGGGCTCCATGGACTTCTAGCTCTTTCTCTCAAGAAAGCAGTTGGGAACACACATGGGGAGGATGGTCAGTCATGGAGTAATCTTTTTTGTTTTGTTTTTTTTTAACGTTTATTTTTGAGAGAGAGACAACATGAGCCAGGGAGACACAGAGAGGGAGAGAGAGAATCCCAAGCAGGCTCTGCACTGTCAGCACAGAGCCCAATGTGGGGCTCAATTCCACAAACTGTGAGGTCATGACCTGAGCTGAAGTTGGGCACTCAACCGACTGAGCCACCCAGGAGCCTTGTCATGGAGTAATCTTGAACCACTTCAGTTATTTTCTTAATATTTCAGATTTAAATTTAAAAAAAAAAATTTTAATGTTTCTTATTTGGAGAGAGAGACAGAGTGCGAGCGGGGGAGTGGCAGAGAGAGAGGGAGACACAGAATCCGAAGCAGGCTCCAGGCTCCGAGCTGTCAGCACACAGCCCGACGCGGGGCTCGAACCCACAAACTGTGAGATCATGACCTGAGCTGAAGTCGGATGTTTAACTGACTGAGCCACCCAGGCGCCCCTCATTTTATTTTCTAAAATTAAGAGCAAGTCAGTGCAAATGTCCGTCATGTATGAGTGTTAGGCCAGGACGGTGGCGGCACCCCTTACAGCTGAGAACCAGTGTGAGAACCAGTGCCGGCCTGGCTTGTGTTTCCCTCCAGCAGGGGGTAGGTGGGGATGCCATTTATAGAGGAAGGAGGCCGGAGGCTGCCACTTTTTTGCTTGAAGGAGTAAGTGCCTGGGTGAGATGTGTGGCTGTCTCTTAAAGGAAGATCTAGGTTGACTCTGGGTTGCAGAGTCTAGGCCAGCTGTCTGTCCGTCCCCCAGTTGGCTGTTTAGTGAGTTCAGCAGAGCCCAGACCAGCTCTCTGTCTCCTGATGGTTCTCATGCTGCCTTTGCCTGTTTCTGGTGGGGGCTGAGGAGCCACTGATCTGTCTGTGCCCCCCAAACAAATGGCCCAGGCCCCTCCCTCTGGTCCAGGGAAGAAGGTTACCTAGTGGTAAGGTCAGAGGTCAGTGCTCCGGGCAGCCCGGTCTTGTGTCATGCCACTCAGATCTGGCAGCTGGCAGCATGGCACAGGAGGGAAACCCTCAGGTGGGTCTGACCCGCAGCGCATTAGCCTAGACTGTAGCACTCCAGTCTTTGATTATGGAGCTCTGATTGCCACCACCAGGGGCTCAGCAGCAGCCCAGGGTGCTGCTGAAGACTGAGGAGGGGGGAAGGGGTGGAGCTTGGGGAGCAGAGAACAGGGGAGACCCAGACAGAGCAAGAGGCCTGGAGGAGGCAGCGGTGGGGCAGCACCCCCGCGGGTGCTGCAGGGGCTCCAGAGACTGCGCCTTAGACTCAGGAGAGAGGTGACAGGCAGAACAAGGGATGGCTACAGGAAGGGGTGGCTCCTCTCCCTGTGGAGTGTCATGGAAAGAACATGGATGAGTAATGTGGTCAGGCAGAGCCGCCCTCCCTGGGGATGCCACTTGCTGGTAGAGTGCACCCATCGGACATCTCTGAGCCGCTTTGTCCTGATCTGTAAGGTGGGGTGTGAGGCCAGGCTCCTGATAGATGCTCAGTTAGGATCACTCCTCTCCCACTCCCCCTGCCTGAGTTTCTTTCTGGCCCTGTGGCCCCATCTTGGGGTTTCTGTGTGACACTCTGCTGGGCTTGGAGCCTCAGTGGCAGGAGCAGAGGCCGCTCCGTCCTGGGGTTACTCCTCTGGGAGTTGGGAGGTCGAGCTTCTCGGGAGCTGGGGCAGCTCCCGTTGTCACTGTTCCAGGTTCAAAGCCACAGGGCTCTCCCATAGCTGTGACTTCCCCGAAGGCGTGGGGGTGGGGGGTGCAGGAGCCCTGCAGCTTCTCTCTTGCCTCTGTCCTTGCTAGGGAGGCTTCTGGGCTCAGCCGATGAACTCTGAGGAGGACTTGGAATGAGCCCCAGGCACGAGGCACCGAGGGGTGAGGTCAGTGGTTTGATCAGCAAGGAGGCCTGAGTTAGGGACGGACCTGTCATAGCTCCCTGCACTCCTGGCCACCGTCCCTGGCTCCACCTCCCCCCTCCCATCCTTAAGGGAGATGTCGGGTTTACTTCCTGAGTGTCCGTCTGTGTCACAGTGGGAGGGCAGATGAGCTTTTCCCCAGCCCTTAGGTGGCTTTTGCATGCTTTGTCATTGATTACTCACCTACTCACCGTGTGTCCTAGGAGTTTTCTGAGTAACTAATGCCAAGTATGATCTAGTAAATTGCCCCCCAGGCTGGTGGACTGGAACCCTTTCTGCCTCACTGCTTGGAGGCCCTGCGGCCTGGGGTGCCAGAGGGTATACAAAGAGCTACGTGACTGTCCCCACTCTCAGTGCCACCAGAGCAGCCAAATTTGTGGTATGGACAGGGGTGGCTTTATGTGTGGACAGTGGTGGCTTTGTGGTCCTGCTTAAAACTTGTTCACCAAAGTCCCCGTGTGCATATGCAAAGAGTCTCTTTGAAGCCTCAGTTCTTATCTTACAATTCATTTGCATTTTGCATTTGGCTCCCGCGAGCTGCTAGCAAGCTCGTTTCAAGGCGGCAGTTTAAATTTCTTTCTCCTGAGTAAATCTGATCCTCAGAAGGTGTTTATCCTGAGGTGGTTCCTGTGCTCCCTGCCTCCATGTGTCCCCTGGGGGTATGGATATCCTTGTAGAAGATGGTGGGGGTGGTGGGCAAGTGGTGAATAAAAGCTCACGGCTGGGGAAAGGGAGGACGGGGCCCAGTGTCTGGAGAGGCCGGTTGCAGTGAGTGTGCTCCAAGACGGGGTGAAGGCTAGGTTGAGGTCATATTCTGAGAAGCTCAAGAATGCCAACCCCAGGGCTTCCTATCTCCCGCAGGCCGAGAGGGCCACCTGCGGCCGAGCATTCTGACTCCTTGCTTGGCACCCATGCATTCACTGTAGGAAAGGCTTATGGGGGTACTCATGCTGTGGATCTAGCGAGGAGGAAGGGAGTTCCCAGAAATGTAGGGCATGTGGTCTGGGGGGCAAGGCGACACACACGGGTTCCAAGAAGTTCACACTGCTGGTGTTGGCTGGAAGGGTCAGAGCCGGGGGTCGGGGGGCCTGGACAGGGGGCTGCAGGCAAAGCTGAGAAGGGGCTGAGCGTGGATTTGGATGCTGGTCTAAGCGGTCTCAAAGAAAGGAAGCCAGTAAAGGGAGAAGGACCCGGGAAAGAACAATTAACACGGCTGTGAAGCGTGGGAGTCAGGAAGGGCCGCAGGTCTGATGGCTGCTGTCAGAGAACCTGAAAGGTGTGAGCGAGCTGAACTAGGGAAATGGCCCAGTTACCCGAGATCAGGAAACACTGCCTCTTCTGTGGCTACCTTGGGCTGTGTGTGTGTGTGTGTGTGTGTGTAATTGTCATTTTTTTGGTTTTGTTTTTTCATTTATTTTGAGAGAGAGAGAGAGAGGGAGGGAGAGATTTAATCCCAAGCAGTCTCTGTGCTGTCAGCGCAGAGCCCAATGTGGGGCTTCATCTCAGCAACTGTGAGATCCTGCCCTGATTTGAAATCAGGAGACACTTAACTGACTGAGCCACCCAGGCGCCCCAGGGCTGTGTTTATTGATTAGAACTTGACTGGCAAATAAATGACTGCTATGAAATCCACAAACATTGGGAAGACTACAGCTCATCCCTGGAACAGGCAAACTTTTGAACTTTCTGCTCGGGTCTCTGCAGGGCAGATGACTCACTTCTGAGCCCCTCCTAACCTCTGTTGGTGATTAGCGGGGCTGAGAGAGAGGCCCATCGAGGAGCCCCACCCTGCAGCAGAAACAGACGGGCTTCCCTAGAAGAGCCTGATTGCAGGAGTGGGTTGGAGTGGGTGTGGAATAGCTGATAAATTTCCAGCACCTGAGTCTCCCAGGTTTGAGGCTCTTTTTGTATGTAAATCCATGTTGGAGGAACCGAGGGATGCGCCTGAAGTTGGGCTGGAGCTTCACCTTAAAAAGTGCAGTCTCTGGATGAGCCGAAGAGGTGCATGAAATCCGACCAATGAAATGTGTCCATGGTGGTTCTGGGACCTCTGGAGGAGGGTGGGGCCTACTGATCCTGGACAGAGGGATGAATTACTTACAATAGAAAAGAGATGCCGTCCGGCCAGCCTGGACCTGCCCTGTGCCCACAGGGAGGTGTGCGGGGTAAATCTGGGCACCTCTTCCCATTTGCAACTGCATGGGGAAGGCTCAGCAGCAGCCAAGGGCCTGATCGGGGTGGGGGTGGGGGGCATGTGGGTGCCTGGTGCAGATGGGACTTGGCACCTTCGGGCTTCTGCTTGGAGCTCGGTGTGACCTCTGGAATTGCCTTTCTGCCTTTATTCTCTCGAGTCTCGGATTACCTGTGCTCTGTGACCTTGGGCGCTAGCCAGGCTCCCAGTAAAGGTGACCCAGCCGGCACACTCACGTTGTCTCAGCCCCTGCAAGGACAGGCTCCTCCACAGACAGGAAACCACCCTCCTCTGGCATGTGGGAAGCCCAGGGAAGAAATTCCTTATGCAGAGGGCCACCTCCCAACTTTCCCGGCAGCAGATTGGAAGACTTCGGCCTTCTCCCCTGGTTTCCTGTGTGTCACCCCCAGCCCACACTTCCGTTAGGGCTGGGAGAGTAAAATGGCAGTTCCTGTTGAGTGAGGCATGAGTCAGCTAAGGAGAATGGTGGCTGAGTCTTCATAACCTCCAGGCACGGCTATTAAATATTTAAGTAACACTACAGTATTGATTGTTTCTCATCCATCTCCTTAGGGAGAGCAGTTCCTGTCTGGGATTCAGATAATAGCAGTGCCTTGGATTCAGACAATCTCCCTAGAGCTCACAGGTGCTTCAGTCTTACCTGAAGTTATTTCATCTTCTCCCTAGAGCTTGTTCCCAGGAATGGGGACAGTTGGAGTTCTGCCCATTTTACAGACAGAGAAGATGACTCATGTGGGTAGTCTGACCTGCTGACCAGCACCCTGGGCCTGGAATCCTTGTGTCCTGGTTCCTACTCTGCCCTGGTTATTGTGTCTGCTCACTGGTCCCTCCCCATTTTCGTCTTCCTCATAGGCCCTCTCATTCTGCCTGCTCAGGATAGGCCTCAAACGAGATAGACCAGGCCCTGCTCTCCCGAGGTTAGTTCTTGGAGAGGAGACAGTAAGTGGACAAGAACCCACATTAGCAGGGAAGGCCTCTCCAGGAGATTGACTGCCTAGTCAGTGTCCACGTCCTGGGTCCCTGGGCCTGATGGGAGCAGAGCAGATCTAGCCTAATTGTGGATTGGCCCTCACTGGTCACAGATCTGCCTTTCCTCGGAGGACAGTTATCAGGATAAATATACCCAGCTCCCCATTCCTGGGGAGTTACTCACCGCGTAAAAGTACCCCGCTGTGGATTAGATTACCTCTGCTCTAACTGCTCATGTGCTCAGGGCTGGGGGAAGGGGGACCCGCCTTCTTGTCCTACTCTCCTTCCTAATCTGGAAGAGTCTCCTCAAAGGGGCTGAGATGAGACCATCCCTGAGGAGCTTGTTCCTGCTGTTTACATAGCTCCTTCCTTAGGAAGGGCCAAGCCCGCTCACTGCTTGCGCCCCTGAGCCTGGGCGGGTGTCAGGGAGGCTGGGCGGCTTCTCTGACACTCGAGGCCAGCCGCCCCAAGCAGGGGGTCAGCAGGGGGGCTGCAGCCTTCCTCGCCCTGAGTTCTGAACCCAGCAGGGTAGACAGTGGGAAAAGAGCTTGCTGAGCCAGTGCTGTCTCTCCGAGAGCCTGATCTCCCATTAAATGGCAGGGAGGCACAGAGGGCCCTGGGCTGCCGGGACGGCCCTGGTGCCATGGCAGCTCTTGCTCCCTGTGCTGGAGCTCTCAGGCCGGTGCCTGCTGCTCCTCCCTTCTGCTTGTCAGCTCCCGAGGAGACCGTGCCAGCCCTCGCCCAGGGTGACGAAAGCTGAGTTAAGGCCTGCGGAAAGAAGGCGGGTGAGCAGTCCTGAAAAGATCTGAGTTCTTACCGCGGGCTCTCCTAGGCCAGGCCTCAAGAATACATTGTATTTTGAGGCGGGGTCCTCCTGCAGGCTAAAGGACCCCACCTCCTCTAGTTCAGCCTAGCTCTGCCGGTGCTGGGAGAGTGGCGAGGGGCCCAGCATTCAGGCCAGTCTGCTAGGGGAGCCTGGGAACTCTGGGAAGGGGTGACACCCCCACATATACTTGCCCCATCCTTGGGGACGTGGTGGGGACGCTTCTTCAGGGTGACTTTGTTTTCCACAGAGTGGTGCCCCTGACCCTCATCCAGGATGGCAGCATCCTTTGCCTCGGGCGTGGGATAGGAAGGGGAGGTGCTTTCTCCCCTTCAGGGCTAACCATCTCTCTGGGAGCCAGCGCCCTCTAAGTTTGGCAATGTACTGGGTGTGTGCTCTACTCCAGGACAGTGCTAAGCAAGCACCTTGTAGCCATTTTCTCATGTTATCCTTGCTCCTGTAAAATGGTAGAATTCCCATCAGACAGACCAGGACACTGAGGCACAAGACCCCTTAAGCAGCCCAGCTGAGCAGCTTGGCCACTGAGCAGAGTCTGGGTGACTCAGAGTCCTCTTGTGGAAGATCTAACATCAGTGTCTTTGGAGCCTGGGAGGAGAGAATAGAATAGCTCTGGGTCCTCCCGCACCCACACTGAGGGACTCTGGTGGATAGACCTTTATCTCTTGGCATCTGTCCAAGCTCTAGCTCTGGTCTTGGGAGTCTTTATCACACACTCAAGTCGCCAGGCTTGTGAAGGAGTCTAACTTGCTTTTTTTTTTTTTTTTTAATGTTTTATTTATTTCAGAGAGTGAGAAAGAGAGAGAGAGCATGAGCAAAGAGAGGGAGACACAGAATCTGAAACAGACTGCAGGCTCTGAGCTAGCTGTCAGCACAGAGCCCAACGCTGGGCTCGAACCCATGAACCGTGAGATCATGACCATGACCTGAGCCCAAGTACGACGCTTAACCAACTGAGCCACCCAGGCGCCCCAGAGTCTAACTTGTTTTTATACCTCTTTGGGAGTGGAGGTTGAAGGGGTTCATTGATTCTCTTTACCTTATTATATAGGGCATCATGTGTCATTGGGTCAGCCCAGGTGCCCAGAGCCGCGGTAGGGGGAGCCCCAAGTGGGCCGGGGCTGCACCTGGGCTGCACCTGCCCTGCGTCCCTGGCTGGTTTGCGAATGTGAGGGGCGCAGCTGCAGCTTGCATCGTGGAATGCGGGCGGACCGGCCCCTCTATGCCCTCCCTCCCGGGGCAGCCAGCGGGGACGCCTGCGCCTTAACCCCCTCGGGGCTGCAGACCCTGAGGCTCCCCTCCCCACTCCGGGCCTGAGGATTACATCCCGCCCTCCGGAAAGGGCCGAGACGGCCCCGGTGTGCCCAGCCGCCCAGGCCGCCTGTCCCCGAGCGGCCTCCGGACCCAAAGGCGCTTCTATCTGAGTCGCTGCTTGGGCCCAGGAGCAGCCGTGGAGTGGGAACACGGCGCCCACTGGCGCTGCGTCTGTGGAGGGCGTGCGTCCCTGTGGGTCTCCAGGGCCCTGCGGGGCTGTGTCACTCCTGTGTCGCGCCTTCAAATGGTGTGCTCCCAGGCAGGGGTGAGGGGTTTGGCACCCAGGCCTCCTCATGCTCCTCCCATAGCTGCTCCTTCCTTCCAGCTCAGCCGAGCTTTCTCGGGATTGAAGCTTCCCCAGGGAGCCCGTCACCGGGGGCTCCCTGGTCTTCCCCAGCTCGAAAATTCCGTGGTTGCGCCGAGTTTACCTTCGGTTGCTGCCTGCGGCGGGACGCTGACGGGCCAATCGCGCCCTCTGGCGGAAAGTAGAGGACCGACCGCACCCCTTCCTCGCCAGGGCGTAGCTGGGTGTCCTTTGCCCCCGCTGGGCTGGCTGGAAGTCTGCACTGAGCCAGCCATCCCTTTCCCCACCTACCGAGAGACGAGAACCCCTCCCCCGACACACACATTAGATGGAAGTGCCAGGACAAGCATCAGCTGGCCCAGAGAGGCAAAAAGCCTGTAGAATGTAGGGCCGTTTCTTCCAGAAAAGGAATGGGAAGCCTCAGGGAGAGCTTCCTTCCGCAGGGTGGCTTGGGTGGTCCTAGTGGCTCTGACTTGTCCAGGAGTTCTCAGGCGTGGACTCAAGAAATCTTGTTAGTGGAGAAATGCTGAGGGAGTTTGAAGCCTCCTTAGCCTGGATGAGGGAGCCCCCACTGCTTCAGATTCTGCTTCTGTGTATCTGGAATGATTCTACAAACACTGGGAGCGGGGAGGGTGTTCCAGTGGGCACCATTTTCTCTGACACCTCCTTTGGGGTCTGAGTAGAAGGACTCTAAGCCTGGCCCTCAGGTATTGAGAGGCAGTAGCTGTAGCTGAAAACTGGGGGACCCACCCATGGGGTGCTTGCAAGTGGACTCCCTTGAGCAGTCCACCTGCTGCCGCCTCTGTTTACTCAAGCAGGGGAGGAGTTTGCTGAGCTTTGGAAGGAGACTTTGGCCTGTAACCATTCTGCAGGCCATGGGGACATAGCAGTCTTCTGCACCCATAGGAATCCAAAGTAGAGGTCAGAGTCCTCCTTGGCCACCTTCTCTATTCCTGGCTCCCTTCCTTGAGGCATTTGGGGGAGCCTGTGGGGGGGACAGGGATGCCAAGTCCTGTGCAGTCACTGAGTAAGAACTAGGGGTGCAGAGCGAGAAGGAAGCTACGCCAGAGGCCCCGTGGCTTGCTGGCTTGCGCTTGTGCTCTCTCTCTCAGATAGGCACAAGTTTGATGTGCTTTCTCCTTGGCACCCACAGGTTTCACTCTGAATGTTACTTTGTCACTTTGCTTTTCTCTTTAAGATTGTCCCTGTCATGCTTTGCCCAGATTCTACCCATAGAAGATGTAGGAGAGGTCAGTACTTTGCATCCTACCCTGATCTCCTTGGAGGAAGATGTTTTTCAGAATTTCACAAAACACATAAGATCTGATGGTTGTAGCTTCCCATGTAGTGTAGCGTCTGTTAGCAAGGCTGTGAGGTAGGAATTATGCTTGCCAAACAACTGAGGCTGGCTCAGGGCAGTGAAGGGATTTGCTGTTTGGCCGTGGGTAGTAGGTAGAGGAGCTAGGACTTGGAACTCTTGTATCTTTTGTTTCAGTCCCTCAGGGCTGCTCCTTTTGACTAACAGATGTATCAGTTTCAAAAGAGCCACGCAAGGGGCGCCTGGGTGGCTCAGTGGGTTACGTGTCTGACTTTGGCCCAGGTCATGATATCCCGGTTTGTGAGTTCAAGCCCCACATAGGGCTCGCTGCTGGCAGTACAGAGCCCACTTCTGATCCTGTCTCCCACTCTGTCTCTGCCCCTCCCCGACTCATCTCTGTCTTTGTCTCTCTTAAAATAAGTAAATAAACTTAAAAAAAAAAAAAAAAAAACAACCAAGTGAAATCATAAACCAGACTTAGAGTCAACTCATGACTTGGGGGGCTAGGATATTCAAGGCAGAGGGCAGTGGAGGCCCTCACTAGGAGGGTCTAATGGGATGGCTTAACCCTTTGTCTGCTACTGAGTGTTTGGAGCCTCAGAGACCCAAGCGCGGATCCCTGCTGTGTCATGGCAACTGGCTTCAGCAGCATGGGGACGTGACTGTGCTTCTCTGAACCTCACTTTCCCCCTCCGTGCTCGTGTTGCTGTGAGGAGGAAGGGAAGAAACACAGGTGAAGCTCCTGGCGTGTGGTGGGTGGCCACGCCTGGCTGCTGCTCCTCTTCGTCTTGCTGGGATTGCACTTGTTGCCTGCTCTGGGGAGCCCCGTGGGGGTTTCCAGCTGGGGTTTGGGCCCAGAGGAAATGGGGCTGCTGCGTGAAGCCAAGGCAGCAAGTGCGGCTATGCAGAGGCCACTGGGATGGACCCAGATGCTGGTTCCTTTTCTGTCACTACCTAGGTGCACACTGACTGTTTCTAGTTCTGGTTTGGTAGACGCATGAAGCCAGACCTCTTCTAGAGGATCTGGAGTGGGAGGGGGCTGCAGGAACTGACCTTCCTCAGAAGTCGGGAGACCCTAGTGCTGAGCTACTGGCCCCAGGGCCCCGGGCCTTGCGACGAGCTCCCCCTCTAACCAGCTGGGTAGGCGCCGGGGATAGGTGTGGGCAACCTTGGGGATGGGAGAACAGGGCAGGTGGCTGGGGGAAGGTTTGGGCCCCCTTTGCTTCCCTCTGCTGAGCTGGGGTGGGATTAGGGACAGAGCCATAAGGAAGAGTGGGCTGGTAGCTCTCTGATCCTGGGCACCGACTTTCCGGAAGTTGTGCTGTTCAAACTTGGCATCATGTCGTGGTCACAGCAGAGTGTTGCAGGCCAGACTTTTGGGGCTTGGGGCTTCTGAAGAGCCAGACAGTCCTGTCTGTCACTGGCTTTGTTATCTGGGCAGGTCCCATCACCTCTTGAAGCCCCCTTTCCCATCTGCAAAGGGAGGATCAGAATTCCAGCTTTATCCAGGATTAGGATTTACGGAGAGACCATTTACACACAGTGCCTAGCACAGTGCCTGTTACTAGTAAATGGCAGTGGGTACAGCCATTGCTTTCTGATATGTAATATCCTGAGGGCTACAGGGACTGAGCTTCGTTCCTGACCCTCAGCAGGTCAGCAGGGAGGTGAGAGTGAGCAAGACCTTGAACATGGGAGGAATGAGGGTGTGGTGTTGGGGCCAGGCTCTCTGTCTGGGCTGTGGGGCTGTTGAGGGTCCCAGGAGGGGAGGATTGACGTTGGGGGGTTTTCCACAGTTCCTCCTCCTGCCCCTCCAGCTATTCCCTTGTCTGGAGATTGGGGAGATCTGGGGCCCCCCTGTTGGCTGCCCAGTGCCAGAGTAATGGAAGCTTGCACTCCATTCGGCTCCCTTGCTGCTGTTAAAAGCAGAGTAGTGGGGCCCTGGAGCCTCTGGGGCCAGGCTGCTTGCCAGGCTTCCGCAGAAACAGCCTACAGAGCAGTCTTGCCCCCTGCTTGGCTGGGGGGGTGGGGAACCCTGCACCAGCCTCAACCAGCCCCCACCTCCCCATGTACCTCACCCCAGTAGCCCAGAGCCTTGCCCAGAAGCCTCAGGAGGAGCTTGGAGTCTGGGGTTTTGCTTCTACCTAGCCAGAAAGGCAGGTACCACTCCCCCACCCCCAGGGACTGCTCTAGTCAAGTTGGGGGTTGCACACCGAGAAAGCCTAAGCTCCTGGAATTTAAGTGGGACCTGGCACTGCCTGGGCCCCTCCCCGTGACGTGTGGCCCCTTCCGCCCATTCTCCCCGCCTTGCCCTGTGGAGTCAGAGGAGTGCCAGGCAGGCATTTCTGACTTCCAGCCAGCCAGCTGCACAGCCCTGCCGGCAGGGAACGCAGGTGCCTGACTGCCAGAGGTAGGAGAGCCCCCAGGGCAGCCCAAGGAGCCTCCGTGGCACCTTCAGTCCTGGGCTGGGGGGGAGAGGTCAGTTTTGGAAGCTGGTTCTTAGCCATGCTGGTCTGGGCTGACAGCTTCCTGCCCCGAGGCTGGTTATTTCTCCCAAGGGTGGGGCAGGTGCTCAGAAGTCATTAACTCTCTGGTGCAGCAGGCAGGAAAGCACTGCCACTGGACAGTGCGTTCCAGGATCCCTGGCTCCTACAGGCTCTCTGCGTGCTCTCTCGACAGACGCGCTGCTGGCAGACTTGGAGTCTACCACCTCCCACATCTCCAAACGGCCCGTGTTCTTGTCCGAGGAGACCCCCTACTCATACCCAACTGGAAACCACACATACCAGGAGATTGCCGTGCCGCCCCCTGTCCCTCCACCCCCATCCAGTGAGGCCCTCAATGGCACGATCCTTGACCCCTTAGACCAGTGGCAGCCCAGTGCCTCCCGATTCACCCACCAGCAGGTAAGGTGGGGGCAGGGGCTGGGAAGACAGGGATCAGAGGCTTCGGGGCAGTAGGAAACCAGGGGAAGAATGGGATCGGGGGATAGGGAGAGGGGCCAGGAAATGTCCGGGTCTCCCAGATGCCACGTGAGGGGGCAAGTGACCAAGTGTTAATCACCTGTCTTCTGGCCCGAGTGTGGAAATTCCCTGGTGAGACTGCCTGTGAGCAGGAACCTCCTGGGAGTGACTCGGGCTCTTCCTTTTCCTTCCCTCGGGGGAGGCTCTGAGCATTCTCTTTCCTGCAGCCTCAGTCCCCGTCACCTGTGTACGGCTCCAGTGCCAAAACTTCCAGTGCCTCCGTCCCCCAGGAGGGCGGCGGCGCTCCATGTCCCCGAGCTGGTGAGGAAGAGCACGTGTACAGGTACTGCCCCCGGCCTCCCTGTCCCTTTCCCCTCCGGCTTCCAACAACCCGCAGAAGGCCCCGAGGCTCCTGGCCAGCTCACAGGGCCTCTGCACTGGCCCGGTGGCCTCAGCACTGCCGTCTCCACGCAGCAGCAGGGTTGGGTTGTCACGTCACCCTGTGTCTTTGAGGAACTGAGGCAAGACTTCCTTCCTCCCCTCTCTTTATTTCTTCCCTTCCTCCCTCTCCAGTCTCTTACCCCCTCCGCCTTATCTTCTTGAAGATTTGGAGGCCACCAAAGCTGGGTGGGGGGCGGGGGAGGAAGGTGCCTCTCACTGTGACCTCCCCTTTGCCTCTCAGTTTCCCCAACAAGCAGAAGTCGGCTGAGCCTTCACCCACAGTGATGAGCTCTTCCCTGGGCAGCAACCTTTCTGAACTTGACCGCCTGCTGCTGGAACTGAACGCTGTGCAGCATAACCCCCCAGGCTTCCCTGCAGGTAGGACTGAATCCCTGGATGCCCCCCGCCCCCGCCCCCTCCAGACCCACCTGCTGGCCTCTGGATCCTCAGAGGGGTCAGGGCCGAGCAGCCTTTCTCTCTCACTCTTCCAAGATGAGGCCAACTCCAGCCCACCCCTGCCTGGGGCTCTGAGTCCCCACTATGGCATTCCGGAGAATAACAGCCCACTGGGGGGCACAGCTGGGCCCCTGACCAAAGAGAAGCCCAAGCGGAATGGGGGCCGGGGCCTGGAGGATGTGCGGCCCAGTGTGGAGAGTCTCTTGGATGAATTGGAGAGCTCCGTGCCCAGCCCAGTGTGAGTATCCCCGGGCTGTCCCGGGCAGGGACAGTCTCACCCAGCCAGTGCCTACGCCCCGGGTTCTGTCCACTTAGCTGCATTGTCACCCGTTCCCTCTGCGAGTGTCTGTGTTTGCCCGGGCCCTGTACCCAGCACTGGGGGGTTTAGTGGAGTCACAGGGACACCCTCCTGCCTCCCATGAGCCACTGCCCATCAGAAAAGATGACGTCGTGCGTGCCAAGGGCGTCCAGAGCTTAGCAGCTGTCTGCACAGGCTTTGGAGCCACACTATAAAGGTTCACACCTTGGCTCTGACCTTGCCTAAGGATTGTCTCTCAAGCCTTAGTTTTCCAGTCTATAAAATGGGCTAAAGGGATATAGGATAATGGTGATAAGACCACCTACCTCAGTGGGATGAGACCCAGTGATACACGTCGAGTGTTTGGAATGCTTCTAGCTCATAGCACGTGATACATGTGGTAATTACTAAATGTACAGGGTCACGTGTACATCCGTGTCGTGGGGGATACGCAGGGTGCCTTGGGCTTGTTTAACAGGCAAGCTTGAGGTCGGGCTGGGACGTGTCTTCCTGAGAACGGTGCCGTCTGAGCTGCCCTCCCCTCTCCCGTGCCGACAGCTCACCTCTGCTCTGGCCCCTGGGGGAGAGATTGGGAGCTGACGGGCTTCTTTGGAGTCAGGGGTGGGAGGACCACAGTGGGAGAGCTGAGATGTCGACACCCTGAAGAGGAGAGTGTCCCTCTGGGGGAGCACAGAGCCGACTCCGGGTCCCCGCTGATGCTGTGCCTGCCCTGCAGCCCTGCCATCACTGTGAACCAGGGCGAGATGAGCAGCCCTCAGAGAGTCACCTCCAGCCAGCAGCAGACCCGCATGTCAGCCTCCTCTGCCACCAGGGAGCTGGACGAGCTGATGGCCTCGCTGTCGGATTTCAAGGTGCCCTGAGACCCCTCCGCTTCCCTGCCCCCTCATTCTCCTCCTCCTGTACCTCGGTGTGAGCAGCTGGAACTCAGCCCCTCAGCGCTTGGGTGCCTAGCCTTGAGCTGGGGACCCTGCAGTGCTCTGGCCTTGCCAGGATGCGGGGGGGGGGGGGGGGGGGCAGGCCGGGCTTCCTGGGGACTGTGAAGGCAGAGAAGCATTTTGCAGGGACATTCCTTCCTCGAGGGTTGCTCCCAGCTCCCAGCCACCCAGGCAAGGGGATCAGGAGTCTGGGACAAAGGGCTCTGTGTTGATGGCTGCTCTTGGTGGGGGAGGGCATTCTCTGATGGGCCATGTGGGACTGGGATCCTGTGCCTGAGAGGTCATTTGCCCTGGAGTCCCGTCTCCCACGCTGGCTAGCTGTCCTCAACGGGTCCTTTTTCTTTCTGCCTCTGGCTCCTGAATCCATAGGCTTCCAGCTACCAGCCTCCCTCCCTCCTTCTCCCCAACCTTCCCCAGGCCTCTGAGTCCCCACAGGTTCTGTCTGTGGGAGCCCTAACCCATCAGGCTACTGGGTGGTCCTGCACGAGACCTCCCTCCCCCTCCCATCCTGGGCTCCCGAGCCTTCCAGACTCGAGATGTTTTATTTAGAAGATGCAGTGCCTCAGTGGGGATTGATATTGACTGATCTCCAACAGTTGCTGACTTCGTCCTTCCACGTGGGTCTGCCTGAGATCTTTGGGGCGTGATATAGGGAATCTGAGAAGGGGAGCAAGCAGTCTGAGTGCTCTTGGCCCTGAGGGTACCTCTGAGAGTCACTCCAGCTGGGGATTCACGGTGGGGGATGGGAGCTCCCTGGGCTTGTGACCCTCACGGTTCTGAGTGGTGAGTAGCCCCCGTCAGACTCTGACGGTGTTGGCCTTGGGGAGCCCTGGCCTCCTGCCCTATAGGCTGTTTTTGCTTTCTGAGACAGCCAGGGTCATGGCATCCCACCTGAGCTGCACTGGTTCTAGCTGTGCCCTGAAAACGAGGGCTTGCGGGGCATGGGAAGGCTAGGGTTGCCTAGGAGCGACAGCCATGTTGGGCCTGTGGCTGACTCTTTCTCGAATCGGTGCTTGGGCTGACCTCCCTGGCCACCTGTCTCCCAGGGGCCACTTCTCTGTAGCCTTTTCTCCTTGTACCTACTGGGACTGGGTTGGACCCACAGGCATGGCTTCAATGGGAGCCCAGGAAGACCTTTTTGGGGTCTGGGGTCTTTTTCTCAGTCAGGCCAGTGCTCATGCTTCACCTTCATAGCCACCTTGGTCTGGTCTAGGTCAGTGTTGATGGTGGCTCTCAGAGCCCTCAGTCCAAGCCCACCCCTTGCAGTGAGCGCCTCCCCTCACCTCTTCCATCTCTCTCTCCTCTCTCTTCTGCCTTTTGTGTTTGTCCTCCTCCAGACCAGCTCCTCTTCTGTGGCCTTGAGCTCCCCAGAGCTGCTGCCCAAACCAGCTCCATCCCCACCCCACATACCTTCTCCCTCTCCTCCTCCTCCTGGGCCCTCTGTATTCCTGCCGTCCACCGCCAAACCCTCCTCTGGAGGCCACGGTCCCAGCCAGGAGGTCCCTTGCTCTGAGGACACTGATGATGGACAGGGCCTTCTACCTCCTGTGGCTCCCAGCTGGCTTGACTTGGCTGGCCTCCGGGTGACCCCTGCTACTCCCAACTCAGGGTCTTCCTCTGGGGAGGGGCCTCTGGGACCATTTGGTGGAGAGCGCCAGACCCAGGTTGGGAGAGATCTACCAAATCTTAGAAGTGAGCTTCCTGGGGCTCCCTGCTGCCACATGCTACCCAGCCAGGCTGGGCGTGCAGGTCCCCAGGAGGCTGGAGGCCCCCACGGGCTGTTGGTCAACCCTTTGTACCCAGAGGAAGCCGGGGTCGCCACTCGGGAGCTGCCATGGGCTTTGGAGGCGCTCAGGCCTGAGATGCCCCACGGAGCCACACGCAGCTTCCAGGAAGTAGCTGAGCCAGCAGCCGTGGCCGTGGACCGTCAGGCCCTCTTCCCAGATACCTGGAGTCTCACCGAGGAATGTGGACCCCAGGAGCAGAGGGCAGAGCCAGAGCCAGGGGAGCGGGAGAGCAGCTGCCCGGCCCCAGCTGACGAGGAGCCTTTAGGCGGACAGACACTCGTGAGGGGGAGCCTGGCCAGGCCGACCGAGGGACCCGAGGCCCCCAGGCGGCCAGAGGGCGTCACCGAAGCTGCTGTCAGGAGGGAGCGGCCGGAGCTTCCGCAGGGTGCCTTGGTCGTGGCCACGCCCAGCGCCCCTGAGAGGATTTCCACCTCAGGCCAGGCAGGCGCGAGCTCGCACCGCCGCTAGGCATGGTCCTCGGCCGAGCGTGGGCCCCTCCTGCCTAATCGCATGGAGCCTCCTGCTCTGCATGTCTGCTTGGGCAGCATGTCCGAAGATCGCGTGGCCTGTGACCCCTATGGCCAGGAGTCAGCAGTGGAATTCACTGGGCCCTGGAACTTCTCTCCGCGACAGTCCGCCTCTTGCTTGTCTGAGGCTTTTCCTTTAGAGGGGCTCCTCCTGACCTGATGTGATGTGTGCAAAATGGTTAAAAGCATGGGCTTTGGAACCAGATAGTACTGAGTACAACCCGCGCTTCCAGGACTTGCTACCCCGTGTGACCTTGGGCAACCCCCCCCAGCCTCAGTTTTCTCATCTTTAAAATGGGGGTAATAGTAGGACACATCCCAGGCTCAATCAGAGCATGTGACTCTTGATCTTGGGGTCGTGGGTTCAGGCCCCACGTTGTGTGTGGAGCCTACTTAAAAAGAGAAAATAAGGGTTATAATAGACCGTTTTCCCCCAAGTTTGTCCAGATGATTAAATGAGATAATGTCTATAAAGTGCTGAGAACATAGCATGTGGAGCTCAATAAGCCATGGCTAATTGTACTGTTTTTATGTGCTTCTTGGGTGATTAAAATTTTTTATGTCCTCTCCAAAAACAAAGTAAAGCAAGAACAAAACAGCCCAAACCACTACAAACCAGCAGGATATCATAGATGTAAGGAAAAAACGAAAGGTTTACTGGAAGGATCACGTTTTTCTATTTCAGATAAAAAAAAAAAGCCTTATGCGTTTTCAAGAATGTCCACTTAACATCCTTTCAAGTAATGTAATAACCCTGTAAGGCAGCCAAGAAAGTACTCTAACCCCATTTCAAGGATAGAGAAGCTGAGGCCCCTGGAAGTGAAGTGTCTTGCCCAAGGTCATTGCCAGTTTGGAGGTGAGCGCTGGGTGGAGGGTCTGCTCTGCCCCCTGCCTCCACCCCACCTCGGCTTGGCTCTTTTCTGGCATCCTGCTCTCTCTCCCCCGCGGTGCCTGTGTGTGGACTGAGCAGCATCAGGCTAAGCCCGGAGCGGGACTGTGACGGCTTCCCCCTCCCCCCTCAGATCCGCTCTGTGATCAGGAGGAGCCGGGAGACGGGCCACGCGCACCCCATGTCCCGGGAGCCCTCCCCTCGCCGCCGGCTGGACCCCGCCACCCTGAGCAGGACCCCATCCCAGGAGCAGCTCATCGCAGAGCTGCAGGGTCGGCTGGGCATCCAGCCGGAGGCAGAGGAGGCAGCGAGGGCAGCGGGGGCCTCTGCTGAGGACTGGCTGACCGAGGGCGTCGTCATCACTGTGCAGCCTCGAGGGAGGCGGGCTGGGGGGCAGCTTGTAGAGAAGGTAGCGAGGAGGTGCCCAGGGCTGGGCCAGGGTCAGGGCAGTAGGCATCCCGATTTTTTCCCCCAGGGTGACTGGAGGGGAGACGTGGTGTGTGTGGGGGTGGGGGGAAGGGGCCCTGCACCCTGTTGGCCTGGTGAGGCTGGCCTCATGCTTGGTGCCAGGATGGGACGGCCCAAAGGGAGCCCTGGGGTGGCGCTGTACCCCGCCTCTCTGCTCTGCTTCATCTCTCTCCCTCCTTTCTTCTTCCCAGGTCGTCTTCCCTCCCGGCTCCCCTGTTCCCTTGAGAAGAACCTTCTCTGTTCTGGCTTCTCCTCCTTCTCTCCCTTTGCTCCAGCAGCGCAAAGACTCCTCAGCCAGCAGCCCTTCTCCCCCACCCAGGCTGCCCGCCCCCTCCTCCCTGCAGCCTTCCACTGTCGCACGAGGTTCCCCTGGGGACTCCAGTGCTGTGGCAAGGCTGCAGGAGGAGGGCGTGAAGGGCCCCACCCCTCCCCCTCCTGCACCCCAAACTTGCAGGTCGGTGGGCTGCCAGACCGACGAGGACCCGCTCTTCCCCCCAGTGCAGGCAGGCCTCCCTGTCCCCGTCCTGCTGCCCAGGGTGTGTCCCACCCTGCACACCCACAGCTGTACGCGCATTCACGCGCGCATGCACACACATGCGTGCGCACACACCCTGCGCCGCCTGTGCCCCCTCTCCCCACCCCACCCCCCCGCCACCCACAAGTCGGGACCGTACCACAGGCCTTCCTGAGACCTCGCTTTGACCCGGAACCCTCTCTTAGCCTGCCATCTACTCTCCCAGCCTTTTGATGTCAGCTCCCCTCTTGCTCCCTAGTGGGGCCTCTCTCTGCCCACCCCTTCCTGATGCCTGTGGTCCACCCCAGGCCCCTCTTGGGGAAGCCATTCCCAGAATGGGAAGCAAACCTTCTCTGCCTCCAGCCCCCAGGCCAGTACCTGGAAGGCCTCTTTGCTCTTGGCCCCAGTCACCTTCCTTTCCTGTGTCTGTGCCTTTAGCTGGCTCACCTTTCTCCCCTTCTTCACCTCTGCCTGGGCCATCCTTCTCTAGACTTTTCCTCCTGATTTTGATACTGCCAGTGGGGAGGGGGTGGCGGGATCTCTTATCTCCTTAGACTTCCTTTTGGGAAATGGTCCAATACCAAGGTCTCTTTTTCTTTCTTCCTTAATTAAAAACAATTTTCTTGTCCTCATTTCCTCCCCTACCCAAGATCCAGGGCCTGGAACAGATTGCGGATGGAGAAGCTTGGGCGGCCGGCTGGCCTCCGAACGGCAGGCAGAGCAGTCCCGAAGGGCAGGACGAGGGAGGGGTCAGTGCTGAGGCTGGGGGCCTAGGGTCCTGCTTGCCCGTTTTCTGGACCTTGGTCAGGCTGGCAGGGTGCCTTGAGCCCCTGTGACCACCAGGACCTCTTGTGGATGCCACTCCCACCCTCTGGGCTCTGGAGGCCCTGGAAGGGGTGGCCCTGCTTGCCTCTCTCAGCCCATCTGTCCAGGAGGGAGAAATGCCCCGGTGCCGCGGTGCTGCAGACATCGTCCCCAAGCCCAGAAGTCCTGACCTCCTCTTTCCCTGTCTCCACAGTTCATGGCCCAGGGAAGGACGGGGAGCAGCTCTCCCCCTGGGGGACCCCCAAAGCCCGGGAGCCAGCTGGATAGCATGCTGGGGAGCCTGCAGTCCGACCTGAACAAACTGGGGGTGGCCACGGTTGCCAAAGGGGTCTGCGGGGCCTGCAAGAAGCCCATTGCGGGGCAGGTGAGGAAGGTGGGGCTGGAGCAGGGGAGGGAGCCGCAGGTGGTCAGGTCTGTGCTTCTGGGGTGGGGGTGGGGGATGAGGGTGCTCCTTAGCAGACCAGGGCCCTGAGCCATGTGGTGCCTCCTTCCTCAGGTCGTGACCGCCATGGGAAAGACGTGGCACCCGGAGCACTTTGTCTGCACCCACTGCCAAGAGGAGATCGGATCCCGGAACTTCTTTGAGCGGGACGGGCAGCCCTACTGTGAAAAGGACTATCACAACCTCTTCTCTCCGCGCTGCTACTACTGCAATGGTCCCATCCTGGATGTGAGTCCCTGTGGCATGGCGGGAGGGCAGCTGCACTGGCACATTTCGTCTTCGCTATAGCTCGTGCCACCTGATGCTCAGAGAGGTCACTCTGGCTCACACAGCCAGGAAACAGTGGGACTGGGATTCAGACGCAGGCTGGATTCAGGGCCCCTCTACCTTCCTTCCACCTCCCCTCCCTGATTCCCTTCTGGGGAAGCTTCCAGGGACTGAGAGCCCTGCCCCGATAAATGGAGTGGAGTGCTGGGTCCCTCACTCTCCTGCTCTGTGATGTTTGGGGAAATGCTCGGCCTCTCTGAGACTGCTTCCTATGAAATGCGGGTCATAAGAGAACCTGTGGCCTTAACCCCATGTGAATATTCAGGAGAAAGAGTGTGTCAGGCATATCACATCCCCCAGTGAATTGGAATTCCTGGTAGTAATCCAGGCACAGTGAGGAGAGACTTGGCCTCTGGGCAGGCTGGGGGTGGCCAGGACGGACGCCTGTGAGTCTCCACTGCGGGATCTGTCTAGTGGGTTGGCAACCGGGCTCTGGGCCCATGATTTGCTTTCACAGAAAGTGGTGACAGCCCTTGACCGGACGTGGCACCCCGAGCACTTCTTCTGCGCCCAGTGCGGAGCCTTCTTTGGTCCCGAAGGTACAGCGGGCAGGCTGCCTCGCTGCCCCTCCCTTTGCCCCACCACACCCGCCAGCACTGGGGAGGCAGGCGCAGAGACTTCGCTGATGTGAGAGTCAGGGTGGGTCCTCCTTTGGACCGGCCCTGACTCTGCCCCTCAAACCCCGGCTCCTCAGGGTTCCATGAGAAAGACGGCAAGGCCTACTGCCGGAAGGATTACTTTGACATGTTCGCGCCCAAGTGTGGCGGCTGTGCCCGGGCCATCCTGGAGAACTACATCTCGGCCCTCAACACCCTCTGGCATCCTGAGTGCTTTGTGTGCCGGGTAAGAGCCCGCTGGCCTGCTCGTCTGGAGGGAGCAGGGAGTGGGCAGTGGGGAGAGAAGTCCACCCCCCACCCTCCGTTATGCTCTCTGGATCTAACTGGGGAGTTATTAAAGGGGTAGCAGGTATGGGGTACAGTTCCCGAGTTCAGTGGGTCCTGGGCCAGGACTCATACCGAGGCTGGGAAAAACCAAGAGGAGTAAGGTAGACATGTCCCCAAGCCTTGTCCTGTGTGGTGGGCGGCCCTGGCACTGGTCATGTTCGGCACGTGAGAATGAAATGAGATCATGCATTTAGCAGCCTCAGCGGAAATATTGGGACATGGTCTCCAAAGTGCGTTCTGGAGGTAATGGGAGTCCATAGAGGTTAGGGATCCAGCAAGGGCTCTCAGACCAGATAGGTTTGGAAAACACTGCTCATTGCAGGACTTCTCAGTGCCTTTGACACCCAAGTATGCAGGTAGGTTTCTGGGCACAGTGTTACAGCCACCTGCCCAGGAGTCAAGTCAGACCTATGTTTGAATCCATGAAACTTAGTAGATGCATGACCTTAAGCACGTCACTCAACTCTAGGCCTCGGTTGCCTCCTCTGTTGGAAGAATCCAGTAAGCGTTTAGTGCAGCACCTGGCACAGAGGAAATGCTCAGCAAGGGGGAGTCTTGACCTTGACTGACTTCCGCCCATGCCAGTGGCAGATGTCTCTGCCACTGTGCCCGGACCTGAGCCCCCTTTCCTCTGCCCCACCCCCCTCTTCTGCCTGGCAGGAGTGCTTCACGCCCTTCGTTAACGGCAGCTTCTTTGAGCACGATGGGCAGCCCTACTGTGAGGTGCACTACCACGAGCGACGAGGCTCACTGTGCTCTGGCTGCCAGAAGCCCATCACGGGCCGCTGCATCACCGCCATGGCCAAGAAGTTCCACCCGGAGCACTTCGTCTGTGCCTTCTGTCTCAAGCAGCTCAACAAGGGCACCTTCAAGGAGCAGAACGACAAGCCTTACTGTCAGAACTGCTTCCTCAAGCTCTTCTGCTAGGCAACTCCTTCATGGCGCCCCCTGCCCTGGCCCAGCCCCCCCCCCCCCCCCCCCCCCCCNTGACCCAGAGGCCTTGCCCAGGGGTGAAGGAGCAAACCTGATCAAAACTGGAACGCGCGTCCTTGGCTGGTGCAGGATGGCAAGAGGGGCCCGCTCTTCCTTCCGCTGCCAGAGCCTCTGGGCTTTCCTCGTCCTTCAGCCCCCGCCCAGGCTGCCAGCCCTTCCTCCTCCCTGGACGTGTGCCCCCACCGACCTGCCTGGCCGTGCCAGCACCCACACTGGAGCCGTCTCTTACTCCTGTTTTGGCAGTGGAGCCAGGGGGAAGGGCAGGCAGGGTCAGATGGGGTCTTTTTTTATCCCTCTCCCCCCATGCCCGCCTAATTATCTTTGTCCCGAGAGTACTGGGGGACACCCAGCTCCCTTCAGACAATGCCAGCATAAATCCATCTGCCCAAGGGTAGACGTGGTCAAGGGGCCACCAGAAGGTTTCTTGTGCTCCTCTTGCCCTCCAGTCTCCCCAGGCCTGGGCAGCTGCCCCCTGCCTCCTCATCCCCCCATAACCGCCCTGGTTCTACTGAGAAAGGCCTCTCCAGCAATAATGTTTTATAGTCACTTCCTCCGTCTCTGGGATGGCGTGAGGTGGGGAGTTTTGCCCCGTGCCTGGACACTGTACCGACTTTGATAGATTTCTACACTGAGGTTTGAATTCGTATCATCTTGAGTTGCTTTTACTTCTCTTTACACAATGATTTTGAAGAGATTTTAAAGATGTCCCCTTTTGTACTCTCCTCCTCCACAGCCACTGGTCCTGTTGGTGACAATGGCCGTGGCGTGGCATTTGCCTTGTACTGAGGGCTTGGGGTGGGGAAGCAATTTGTATTTTATTTTTTCTCAGCACAAGCAGGTGAATTCGGAGCAGCTCTCTGACTCCCCTTCCTTAACTTCACAGCTCACCAGGACTGTTTTATAAACTGCTGTATTTTAAAACCTCTTCCTTACTACCTGGGCCAGCAAGCTCTTAACTGAAACGGGCCTTATGGTGTCTTACCCTTTGGGGCCTAGAATTCTGAACCTCATCCGTCCTGTTCCTGAGGGGGGAGAAGGGGAAAGTACACTTTCGGGGGTGCTGATTCCTGTCTAAGCCATCAGGAGCATTTGCTCCCCTGTGAACTTTCTGACAGCAAAGAGAACCCACCAAACATTCTCGGCCTCCTCACCGCTTCTCTCTGGCTTTTTCTTCTGCCTTCTCGGGAAAGCAGGTATCTGATTTTGACCAGTGGTCTTGCTGATTCCACTGGGCCCCTCATTTCCCCAAAGTTCCCCTGCCCTCCCTGGAGCCTGGAGGTCCGGGGAAAAGGGCCCAAAAGTTTTTGCAGGGGGGCCGGATAGGACTCTGGGCAGAGGGACAGGATCCTGCTAAAGCAGTGGGAAGCCCCCGGAGCTCTGTCCCCCAAGGATGAAACAGGAGAAGGCAGGCCCGGGGCTCCGGGTCCGCAGAAGGGGCCCCTGCTGGGTCTAACGTGAGGAAGATCCGGGCCACTCCACTAGCCTCATGGCAGAGACTGAGTGCGTCGGGGTCTCAGAAGAGGGTCCCCCTCCTTTGAGGCAGGGCTAGGAGCAGCCCTGGTCTGGGGAGGTCAGCCAGCCAGGCCCCTCCAAAGGTCTGACGTCTCCACTTCCACCCATAGGCCTTATTGCTCTGTTTACAGCGACCTGCCCCAGGTCCTTCCCTTAGGGGTACTGGGGTTTCTGGGGTCCACCTTCTGGGTCAATGGTTATTTGAGGATTTTATTTTATTTTTTTCTCTGTAAACTTTTAACCCAGCTTTCCCCCATTTCAATTCCTGTGATTTATGCCAATAAAGTTTGCCATTATTTTCACCTATGCGTAGTGCCTTTTCTTGGTGAGGAAGATCCCATCTGAGGTAACAACTCAGTGCCAGAAGAGAGATCAAACCTTCTGCAGATTCATGGGGACCATACCATGAGAGTAACTCAGTCGAGGTTCCCTTACTTGAGGCAAAACATCCCCAGAACGCATGGGATCTCCGTGTGAGCTTGGCTCTTTCCTTAGCAGTTGGTGCAGAAAAGCAGGCGGAGCAGTGCTGTTGGGCCCTGTGTGGGTCAGGCCCTGCCTTCGTGTTTTGTTCTAGATTCCTGAAAGGCATCCTCACATGGGCCTGTGGGTGGCATCACCTTCCTTTACAGATACAGGAAGGGGTTCAGAGAGAACTGACATGCACAACACTCCTCTGAGTGAGCTCAGAGGCAGGATGTGAACCCAGGGCTTGCCTCTGCCTGGGTTCCTACTTTGACCAGCCCCCACCCCCCTCCTAGCGGGACTTGCTGGCGGGGGTGGGTGGTGTGGTGGGAAACTTTCCCAGAAGTTCCCTGGAGTTATACTTGAGAATGGATCTCTACTGCCTCTCGGTGGTCGTATCCATATTTGCATGCTTCCTCTTGGTCTGAGCCAGAACTCCAGTCCTAGGAGCTTCCTGGGATAGCTTTGTTCCCCTAGCTGCTTCACAATTTCCCCGTTCTCTCCAGTGCGTTTCCAAAAAGCAGCATGTTGAATTCTAGTTGGAATCTTGATTGACCATTTCACAGTGAGCTCAAGTGGAAATTACCTTCAACCGTCACCCAAAAGTAATGATGGTTTATTTTTCCAGACCATGCTGGATTTTATAGAAATGTATACGGCGCACTTCACTGTAATTTGCTTTTTCACTCAACTGTACTTTTTGAGTATTTTCTCGTGTCAATAAATATAGATCCGCATCATCTTTAATGGCTTCATGATATTCCATTATATGGATGTACTACAATTAGAGATGATATTTATATCATCAGAGCCAGGATGTCCTTGGAAAGGTACCATGTGAGTACGTATATACTTGGAAAAGTACGTTTAGGGAGAGACAGCCTCAGGGGTTGGAAGGGACTGTACAGCATCATGAGGCTCATGGGCTTTGAACTTGCTCCTAGAGTTCAGTTCCAAAGCCATTTTTTTTAATGTTTATTTTTGAGAATGAGGGACCATGTGCACATGAGCAGGGGAGGGGCAGAGAAAGAAGGGGACAGAGGGTCTGAAACAGGCTCTGCGCTGACGTCAGCCAGCCCAATGTGGGGCTTGAACTTGTGAACCTCAAGATCATGACCTGAGGCCAAGTTGGTTGCTCAACCGACGAGCCACCCAGGCGATCCGAAGCCATTGTTTATTTGCTGAGGGACTTGGGCAACTTGTTTAACTTCTGTGAATTTTCTCACTAATAAATGGAAATACTAATACTGTATCTCCTCAGGGAATTGTTGCAAAGATTCGCAGCAGTAATGTGCACAAAGTACTTAGCGCAAGGCTGAGCATGCAGTAATACATTGTCATTAAAATGGGAGCTTGGCAGTAATTGACTCCAACAGTTTTCTAAACAGCTGGTTATCAGAGGCACTAGGAAGCTTTGAAACAAAAATACATAAATTTCTAACTTGGCCATGTGAAAAGGGTGAAGACAAAAACATGCCTTCTGCCCTAGGATCTAAGCTCAATCATTAAAAAAATTATGGATATAGTATAAGTATTCAAATAAGTGTTGACAGCACCGGGGTGGCTCAGTCGGTTGAGGGTCCAACTCCTGATTTTGGCTCAAGTTGTGATTATGGGTTCGAGCCCAGCATCAGGCTCTGTGCTGAGCCTGGAGCCTGCTTAAAATTCTCTTTCTCCTCCCCTGTCCTTCGCCTGTGTGCTCTCTCTCTCTCTCTCTCTCTCTCAAAATAAATAAATGTTCAAATAAGTGTCAAATGAGTGTATAAGAAAATAAATTAGTATTTAGTGACTTCCTCCTACATTCCAGGGACTGTGTTAAGTCTTAACACGTATCTCATTTAATTCTCATAGCAACTATCTAGAACATGGATACTTGATTATCCCAATTTTACAGCTGAGAAAAAGGAAACAGAGGGTCAGCAAGGTGAAATCAGTTCCTAAGATGACATAGCAAGTGGTAGAAGAAGGATATGGATCCAGGTCTTCTGACTGCACAGCTTGTATTCATTCATTCAACAAATATTTATTATATGTTTCCTATGTGCCAGGCACAAGACAAATGTCTCTGCTTTGTGGAGGCAGCATTCTTGCAGGGAGAGACAGACAACTAACAATGTAATAAGTTATATACTGTGTTATAAAGTATAAGTGCTAAAAAAAAAGGCATAAGTGTTACAAAAAAAAAAAGGAACAGAGGGAGTAGGGGGTGGTGGTAGTGGATGTTTGGGGTAATTTTAGATGGGGTGACCAGGGCAGGACTCCTTAAGTGCATGATACTTGAGTCAGAACTTGATGGAGTTGAGTTACTTCCGTGGATGCCAGCAAGAAGCCTTCTAAGAAGAGGGAATAGCTAGTGCAAGCCTCCTAGAGTGGGAGCATGCTCTGGAAAAACAGGGAAGAGCATCGTCTGGCTGGAAGCGAATGAAGTCAGTAGGAAAAGAACCTGCGGAACCTTGTAGGCAGTTTTAGGCTTTTACTCTGAGGGAAATGGGAAGCTTTGGAGGGATGTTGAGCAGATGAGAAATGATCTAACTTAGGTTTTCAAAGATTACTCTTTTTTGGTAGGGGGAAGAGCAAACTGTAGACAAGAGATGATGCTGTTTCTAAAGCATATTCAATTATTTCTCAGCGCCACATGGTACTCTTTATAAAGTTGGCGATTTGGCCAGGTGGCCTGAGAAAACTTGAACTCCCACACTCAGCAGCTCCCGCCCAGCAGAGGGAAGCAGCTCGGCGACGGCTCCTCCAAACACCCGGCAGCGCCGTTCTTAACCGCCTTTATGTAAAGGAGGCTTTCTGTTGGCTGCAGTGGCCGCGATGTCATCCAATGCCGCGCCACGTTACTTGTGCGTCACCAGACGGGCGGCGGCACCAGCCACTAGCCGGGGACATCTCCCGCGTTTTCTGATTGGCCGCTTCGTTCACGTATAAAATGTGTGCGCCGGCGCGCGGCCCTCCTCTCTCCAGGCGTCCTCGTGAGAGGTTCGTGTGGGTCTTGGGTTAGCGCTGGCACTGGCGGCGGGAAAGATTGGGGGTGGGGGGTGGGTCTTTGTGGGATCTTGGGGATGGGTGGCGGCGTCCGGGCCTGTCCCGCCTGGGGCCTCGGAGGTGGCTTGCGCTCCTCGAGTGGTGGAGACGGTGACGGCGGCGGCAGTCCCAGGTCGGGCTGTGGCCTGTCCAGAATAGGCCTTGGGCTTGGATCCCGGAGGGCCATGGGTCTGGGGGATGGGGGGTTTGCCTGAGCTCCCTCTCTTTCCTCAGTGACCTCGTCTTTAAACCCTGCGTGGCAATCCCTGACGCACCGCCGTGATGCCCAGGGAAGACAGGGCGACCTGGAAGTCCAACTACTTCCTTAAGATCATTGTAAGTGTGGGGTGGGTCGCGATCGCCCATTATGGGGGTACTAATAGGGACGATCAGCTGTCATGTACTGAGCACTGCTTTGGTGCCAGCTACTAAGTGACCATTTTAGGAAAATCTCACTTCCACAGTTTGCAGAGATCATCCCCACCCCCCACGCCCCCTTTTCAGAAAAACGGGTTCAGGCAGGTTAACTGGCTCCTAAGATGGCAGCATTCATATTCTGGTCTGTCTGGCTTCCAAATAGCGCTCCTCATTGCTTTGCATTTCTGTCTCCATTTTGGACCGTCTGAGGCAATGAATGACTCATAAAGTGGCAACTTGTTGCATAGTTAGGTCTTGTCAGTCAGGCAGGATACTACAAATCTTGTGAATGTGTTCTCTTGGGGTGGTCTTGAGGTGGGTCTTCCCTACCCAGAATCGCAGACCATGCTTTGTGCATTAGGCTGCCTTGTGGAGCTTAGTCTATTCTCCCGTTAGTCATGAAAGTTTACAGACATACAGAGAACTTAAAAGGATTGTCTAGGAATCACATAGCCATAATCTAGATTCTCTAAGTAACATTGTATTTGTGTTATGTCCTGTTAAAAATGTTGCAAACCTACCCTTATTTGGAATGGTTCTTTTTTTCCCCTTCTGTTGATGGAACCATTTAATGAATCAGAAACATGCCTCAGAACTAGGAAAAATTAAAAATGGTACAGTAAAAAATATTGGAGGACTGACTGTAGAAACCTAATTGTCCATGTTCATATTCTGGGTACACATTGACAAATCTGTCAGTTTTACAACTCAGGTGGCTCCTGGTGGGAGAAATTGTCCCAGTTAGTGCATCACTTCAAAGCATAGAAGGAAGGAAGGGAGATAGAAATCCTTGATTTGGGATTTGGTTTCTCTTAGTACTTTTCCTGGTTCTTCCTGCTAAACCTCGTTTGTTTCTGGCTTGTTTTCGTAGCAACTTTTGGATGATTATCCAAAATGCTTCATTGTGGGAGCAGACAATGTGGGTTCCAAGCAGATGCAGCAGATCCGCATGTCCCTCCGCGGGAAGGCTGTCGTGCTGATGGGCAAGAACACCATGATGCGCAAGGCCATCCGAGGGCATCTGGAGAACAACCCAGCTCTGGAGAAGTCAGTTAATTGTCTGTGTATCTTTGTCTGCCCTTCTTGGTGCTCTTCTATTCCCTGGAGAAGGATGGTGCCGAAAGGTGACGGTCTCCTGTAAACTTCTGTTTGCAGACTGTTACCTCACATCCGGGGGAATGTGGGCTTTGTGTTCACAAAGGAGGACCTCACAGAGATCAGGGACATGCTGCTGGCTAACAAGGTAAGAGGAGAAGCGGGTTGGCTGAAGAGATCTTAATTTTGGCTCCTTCAAAGCAAAACTGACCACGCTTAACTTGTATTTGTGGCGGGAAGACTTCTCACTATTGTTATTGTTCAGGTGCCAGCTGCTGCCCGTGCCGGTGCCATAGCCCCGTGTGAAGTCACTGTGCCTGCCCAGAACACTGGTCTGGGGCCCGAGAAGACCTCCTTCTTCCAGGCTTTAGGCATCACCACTAAGATCTCCAGGGGCACCATTGAGATCCTGGTGAGTGGGCGTGGCTTGCCAGAGTGGCCCTGCTAGTGGTGGGGGCGTGGTTGCTGTAGACCTGCTGGCTGTCCAGGTGTCAACTCCTAACCCTACCTTGTTCCTCAGAGTGATGTGCAGCTGATTAAGCCTGGAGACAAAGTGGGAGCCAGCGAAGCCACACTGCTGAACATGCTGAACATCTCCCCCTTCTCCTTTGGGCTGATCATCCAGCAGGTGTTTGACAATGGCAGCATCTACAACCCCGAAGTGCTTGACATCACAGAGGAGACTCTGCATTCTCGCTTCCTGGAGGTACATGCTCTCCATCTGAGACCCCTGGGACATGAATGGCTGAGAGCTTCAGCTGCGGGCTGAAGTCAGTCTTCATACTGGCTGCGTAGCTGCAACTAGCCCTGTAACCAGAGACAGATACTTTGTTTACCTCAGTTTCCTCATCTGTAGACCAGCAATAATAATATAAGGTGGCTGGAAGATTTAATGAGCTAAGGAATATAAAGCCACCTAACAGCACTGGCCATCTAGTGAGGACCATAATTCTCCTCGGGCCTGCATGCAGTAAGTCATGAGATTGTCAAAGGAGAAATGAAGAAAATGAGGACAGTGTAATGCATTTGTTGCTAGTATCCTGTTTGGGAAGGACTGACTTTTTCTGGAATTGTCATGCTTAGTTTTTGCCAGTAAGATATTTTTTAATTGATGAGTAAGGTGATAGAAGATGGAATTCCTTTTTTTTGGACAAACAGAAAAATTGGAATTACACATACTGTTAACTGTTTGCTTGGAAATCTCACTAGTGGATGAAACTCGTATGTGGAATTGGCTTACCGTGTTTTTCTCCTAGAACTGAATGGTTTAACAGTTGATGTTTTCACAAAGTTTGCTTTTTAAGTAAATGCCATCATTATGGTATAGGAACTACTCATGTTGGGAATAAGGGCCAAAAGCATTTATACATTACTGGATCTGAATTGCCCTGCCAGGAGCATTTGGTGTGAGGAGAACAGTTTGAAGTGTCCTGTGTGAGACTAAGATGCTAATCTAGCAAGTCTTGTCTGCTGTTGAACTTTGCTTGGACTTCACGGTCTCTTCTGTAAGATATCTCCCCTGAAATGTAATTTTTCTCTCCTCCATAGGGTGTTCGCAATGTGGCCAGTGTAAGTCTGCAGATAGGGTACCCAACTGTTGCATCTGTGCCGCATTCTATCATCAACGGATACAAGCGGGTCCTGGCTTTGTCTGTGGAGACTGACTACACCTTCCCACTTGCTGAGAAGGTAAAAACCCACTGGGACCACAGTGGGCCTGATGGGGATAAATGGATGACAACCTGCCGAGTTGTGCTTTAACGATTGTATTTTACAAAGCAGATTTTTTTTTTTGAGAGAGGGTGCAAGTGAGCCTGGAACAGAGAGACAGGGAGAGACAATCCCATGAGGGGCAGAGAGAGAGAGAAAAGGGTCTCACCTGATGCAGGGCTCGAACTCCTGAAACGTGAGATGACCTAAGCCGAAGTCAGATGCTTAACTGAGTGAGCACCCGGGCACCCTGAAAGCAGATACATGGGGGCAGTTGAGGTGTGTCCTTGACTTTAGAGGTGACAGGAGACCCAGCGAAGGGCTAGTTAGTTGATGGGTAAGCTGGGCCTAAACTCACCAGGCCGTAGCCAAGCTGTCTTGCCTGATCACTTGCATGGAAGGCTTCACTGGCTTAGAAGTTATTGGCCATTGGACTTAGAACTGAGGGATTGTGGGTA
Organism: Crocuta crocuta; assembly: GCF_008692635.1. NCBI lineage: Eukaryota > Metazoa > Chordata > Mammalia > Carnivora > Hyaenidae > Crocuta > Crocuta crocuta. The sequence continues at coordinate 2,141,044 of NW_027530357.1, forward strand.
GTAGGGGTTGTGGATGACCATTTTGATCATGAACTTTGCCCCTTGCTTCAGGTCAAGGCCTTCTTGGCTGATCCATCTGCATTTGTGGCTGCTGCCCCCGTGGCCGCTGCCACCACCGCTGCACCTGCTGCCGCTGCAGCCCCAGCCAAGGTTGAAGCAAAGGAAGAGTCGGAGGAATCAGATGAGGATATGGGATTTGGTCTCTTTGACTAATCACTAAAAACAACCAATTCAGCCAATTTTGTGAAACAAGGAAATAAAGGCTTACTTCTCTTAAAAGTCTCTGGACACTTCCATTTTGTGCATTTTGAAGTTCACAGTGCTGTATACTAGAAACTAGAGCCATGGTAAACAGTAGAGCTTTATCTGAAGGTGACATTGTGGTGTTCTCCCCTGTCCCCCAATGTGTCTCTTGTAATTAAGTGAGGTACTGCTCTCCTACCATCCACTACTACTCGGCATTAACTTTTTTTAAGGTTTTATGAAAAAAAGTTTTTTTTTAATGTTTATCTTCTGAGAGAGAGACAGCATGGGCATGGGAGGGGCAGAGAGAGGAAGACCGAGTCCGAAGCAGGCTCCAGGCTCTGAGCTGTCGGCACAAGGCCTGATGCAGGCTTGAACTCATCAACTGGGAGATCATGACCTGAGCTGAAGTTGGATATTTAACCAACTGAGCCAGCCCCCAGGTGCCCAGATTGTAAATAAGGTTTATTTTGAGAGAGAATCCCAAGCCTCTGACCTGGAACTCTTAAGTACTGAACTGTGAGATGATGGCTGAAGTCAGTTAACCAACTGAGCCACCCATGTGCCCCAAGATTTTTAGGTAATCTTTACACCCAGCTTGCGTCTCAAACTCACAACTCTTGAGATCAGGAGTGTTAACACTCTACCGACAGAGCCAGCCAAGCCCCTTAACTATTTTTATTGTACTAGAAATCTTTTTCCACGGCCATCTGGCCACTAGCTTGGGTGCCTCTGAGACACTTTGAGTAGGTGTATTGTCCGTTGAGATACTGCCAGTGTTCTTCAAACTAGGTGGCAATCCAATTCATGATGAGTTGTGTCTCAAGAGATAAAACATGGTTGCTGAAAGGGTAGGTGTTTGCGTATTGCAAATCTGTATTGGTTTGTGATGCAAATGTATTTGTTATAATTGGGTTTCCCTCTAAAGTTTGAAAGCCATTGCTGATACAGGCTAATCGAGGGCCGACAAACTGGGCAGGCTCCATTCACTAAACTTAAGAACTGGCCGATCTACACGGAAAATTGAGAAAACGCCCTGTGGACCATGAGGTCCTGTTCCCACCCCGTGGCCTTTTCTTTGGCTCCCGGCCTGGAACCAGGTTCACCCTGAGCAGGCTCCTCCCAGCTCCTGAATGGCAGCCAGATCTACTTCGTTTCCTACCTCCTCCTACGTTGTCCGCCTCTGGGTTACAGACTCAGGATACTAGGTCACTGTCTTTTGCCTGGTTCAGTTCTGCCATTTAGGGAGCTCCTTTCTCTAAAGAGTGTGGTCTTTACTGGGTAAAGGCCCACGTTGGGGAGTCCAGGCCTGACCTGCCAACTCGAAGGGGCGGGGCGGAGGCCGCAGGGCCGTCTCACCGCCTTACACATCCTCAAAGGCCGCGTTTCCCACGAGGCCAGGCGGAGAAGGCCCCGGGGCTGAGGAGCGGGCCTCCGGGAAAGGCCTCGACCTTCCCGGCACCGGCCCAG
>NW_027530357.1:2142966-2154207 GCF_008692635.1 Crocuta crocuta
GGCCGGCCCGTGCGGCGCAGACCGACCCCAGGCTGGAGGAGTCCCAGGCTCCGGCCTGGGCTTCGGCAGCGGTCGTCTGGTGGGGCCCTCCCCGAGCCTGGAGTTGCAGAAGTTCACCTTTACTAGCCTTTGGTGCATTTCCCAGAGCCCTCCAGCAGTGAGCCCCGGCCAGCGCAGACTCCTTAAACTTTACATTTAGCAGACGTCCCTCGAGCACCTGCTATGTTTAGGGACTTCGAGCATAGCCTTTGGATTTATACAGATCCGAATTTGAGTCCCAGCTCGTTGATTGCTATGAGACGGCTGGACAAGTTACTTAACTCCGCCAGGTCTCAGTCTTTTCGTCTATAACATGGGACCAAAGTAATACCTACGGTAGAGGCTTCTTGTGAGGATTCAGTGAGATAAAGTAGGGCACTTTTATACGTTGGTGGTTGTTATCAGGTCCAGGGTCGAAAGTAAGGGAACTGTTACCACCTTGGAAGAGTCTTGTCACCTTTATGTGTTATCACCTGCGGGTACCTTGTAGTTCAGGGAAGGACTTGGGGAAAACGTTTTCCTCCCTCTTAGCTTCCTTTGTAGTTATCTTCTAGAGTGAAAAAGGCAGTAATATGGGAAAAGGAAACAGATGTTTGAAGGACAGCTTGGCTTACTTGCATCTCTAGGGAGAGGAGACTAGTTGATTTTGATAGGAAGGCCTTGGGGCCAGAGAATGAGAGCACTTACTTACCCTGAACCCTGGCAAGTTGTGTAATCAGAATCTCCTGTGCAAGGGGCTGGTAATTAGTTTCAGGTTGTGTTGTACTGAATCCTGAAAAGAAAAGCTTAGTCTGCTGGGCATTTTGGAAGAGGTTAGGGGACGCTTGCTGAATATTTAGCATTAATACTCAAGTAGAGAAACATCTCTCTAGAGCTGTGTTGTTCAGTATGGTAGCCACTAGCCATGTGGGTATTTAATGGCTAGTTATGTCCTTGAAAAGTGAATGTAAAAAATTTAGTTCTTCAGTGCACATGTAGCCACATGTGGCTGGTGGCCACCGTATTGGGCAGTGCAGAAGAACAGTTTCCATCGTCACAGAAAGTTCTGTTGAACAACGCCACTTGAGAGAAACCTGTGAACTTTACAGCTGTTTTTGTCTGCTCACACCAACAAAAGACTTCTCTGAAATATCTTGGTGTGCACCTCTTGGGTTTTCTGATGGGGTATTAAGTGGGCAACATTCATTTTCTAATTAAGAGAAAGAAGAGCTTTGAACCTAGAAAGTTCGTTCTTGGGGTGCCTCGGTGGCTCAGTCGGTTAAGCGTCCGACTTCCGCTCAGGTCATGATCTCACGGTTCATGGGTTCGAGCCCCGCATTGGGCTCTGTGCTGACAGCCAGCTCAGAGCCTGGAGCCTGTTTCAGATTCTGTGTCTCCCTCTCTCTCTGACCCTCCCCTGCTCACGCTGTCTCAGAAATAAATAAAACATTAAAAAAATTAAAAAAAAGTTCATTTATATTTGTGAGAGAAACTATAGTGAAGAATTTAGTATTACCCCAGAAATACAGCTGTGTGGGTATTCCAGGTAGAGAGTGGGTTGTATTTATGTGTCTATTTTTGTTGTTCCCTTAACCCTTTCTAAAATTAGTAAAAGGTTTTATTTATTACTTAAATATTTACTTATTTTTGAGAGAGTGTGAGGGGTGGGGCGGAGAAAGAGAGGGTCAGAGGACTCAAAGCGGGCTGTGCACCGATAGCAGTGAGCCTGATGCGGGGTTTGAAGTCACAAACCGTGAGATCATGACTTGAGCCGGAGTTGGATGCTCAACCGACTGAGCCGCCCAGGTGCCCCTTAAACTATTAAAAGGTTTTAAAACAGTAATCCCACAAGGATTCAGAGAATGGAGAGCAGACAGCAACAGCAAACTTTTAGAAACCCGAAAGTGATGAATGGGATTTAACAAACCCAAGGAAAATGAATCCTAAGCCAACAGTTGGGAAAGCTGAGAAGCAACCTAATTCACATGGCAGAGTCTCTGACAGATGGGAGCTGGTGGTGTCATCTAACCTCTGGAGGTGAGGGTGAGCGGGAGGGGTGAAATTAGGATTGGTCGAAAGCCTTTTTCAGATGCAGTCAGATCCCCAGCTGTCCTTCTCAACCTTGGCAAAAGCCTGGACCTTTTTCCTCTGGAGAGTGTAAAACAGGATCACTGTAAGGACTAGAGTAAGATGTTCAATATCCAAGGAAATCATCTGCAGAGTAATTCAGGGAACTTGCCCTGAACTGGAGGGTAAGTTTCCAGATCAGAAATGCTCAGCACAGTGGATGAAAATAGACTCACCACAAAGGACATTGGTGTGAAATTTTAGAACTTTGGATGCAAAGAGAGGATCCTGGAAATTTGCAGAGGAAAAAGTCCAGTCTCACACAAACATCAGAATGGCATTGGACTTTATAGCAGCACTGAAAGCTGGGGCTCAGGGAGAAATGTCTTCGGTATTCTGAGGGAAAATGATTTCAACCTAGTATTCCGTATCCAAACAAACTTAAGTGTGAAGCTAGAATGTTTTCAGATGTGCAGGGACTTCGCAAAATGGAGGGTGTGCTCCATCTAAACCCAAGAAAGTACATTTTCAGGGTGGTATACTGTATCCCAAGTATAGAGATCAACTGCCACATTGGGGCAGGTCATCAAGTTCTGAGAGATACCTCTTCAGGAAGACTTTGGTTGACTACCTGATCTGCCCAAAGAGGAAGACAAGTGGCAAAAAGTTTGGGGTTGAATTGCCAATTAGGACAGATAAAATAAGGCAGACTGAGGTGGGGTGAGAAAGGGCATTTATTAACTCCAAGGTTAATAAAGCTGTGTAGGATAATAAACATAGTGTATTAAATGGAGGTTGAATGTAAACACAGATAAGTGAGCTGGCCAATATTATGAAACTGAGGAATTAGGCGGGGCAGGTGGGGAGACTTTGTGGTGAGGTTGGAGAAGGAGAGCTACTATAAAAGGCAATAAAATGGAAAAATCAAGTAGTAGCAGTACAGGCAAGTTACTTAGAGATTAAAAGAATAACTGCCAAAATCATGAGCCAGAATTGGTGAAACAGAATGCTCTTGGGGAGTGAAGGCGAGGGACTGGGTTTTCTAGCAGACTTCCCAGAATGCTTTGGCTTTGACCTTTTTCTTTTTTTAAGTATGGTTGACATGACTGACTGTTTAATGATCTGTATGACCATGAAAAGCAAAAGACTATTAAAACAATCACTTATGTGGAAGACAGGGTTTTGGCATGAGTTTACTCATTGCCAGTAGAATTATATCAGGCGTTTAAATATAAGGAAAACTTAACGTTCTTTTGTTTCTCTATGTATCCTTATCTCTATGTATCCTCATCCTATGTATCTTACTAATAAGGCCTCTATGTATTTAAGACCTCTGTGTACCCTTCTGTATGTATTTTACTAGTAAGACCTGGCCTGTCACTGAAGTAACCTTAGAAGAAAAGATGAGGGCACCAGTATGACAGTTACTTGGTCTTGCCATGGCCTTTCCTAGTGCTCATGTATCCATGGCTTGTCCATTCTATAGCTTGGAGAATATTGCTCAGGAGCAGATTTTCAGGAATATTTGCAGACCGCCCCCACCCAGTGCAGAGGATGCAGCTGTGCTAACACGGATGGTGGTTGAAAGCTAAGAACCACTGGTTAGCTGTGGCTTATAGGCCTGTCGGTTTCAGGTGTAGTTTCAAAAACGCAGGTGCTGTGGCTCTCATCCCTCCCCCCCATCTGAGCAATGGCTCCGCCTCTCGGAGTCCGCTCCTTCATCACTTGTAAAGTGGAGATACTGCCGCCTGCCTCAAAGGCTTGTTGGCAGTAGTAGCCAACCTTGTGCCAAGAGGAGCGTACATGCTCTACACAGGCTCTCTGCCTTAGCTTCTACCAGTCCTCCCAGGTAGGTTTCCACAGCTGGTAAGAGGCAGAGCTGGGATTCAGTCTCTTTACCTTCCGCCCTTCAGCCACTGTGCTTATGCTCCGCTAATGACCTGCCAGGATACTGACATTCCCCGTGTGGGAAGTTAACATGAGCTGATATAAAGGGAACACACCGGTATGCGGTGGGCACTCACTAGATTTTACATAACTGCGAAAGGATGTTTTCTGACCTGAAGATGTGGCTTTTTGCCTTGCCTCTTTTTGTCTAAATTTCTTTCTTTTTATTTTCTTAATTTTTTTTATTTTTGAGAGAGAGAGAGCAAGCACAAGTGGGGGAGGGGCAGAGAGCGAGGGAGACACAGAATCTGAAGCAGGCTCCAGGCTTTGAGCTGTCAGCACAGCCTGACGCGGGGCTCGAACTCACAAACCATGAGATCATGACCTGAGCTGAAAGTGGGACGCCTAACTGACTGAGCCACCCAGGCGCCCCTGTCTGAATTACATAAGATATCAGTATTGACTAGTTGACTGGGTTAAAGCAGTACATGTCAACTGTGGGGGGTGTGATTTTGTCTCCCAGGAGACTGTTGACAATGTCTGGAGACCATTTGGATTGTCAACTGAGGCAGGAGGAGTGGAATGCTGTTATTGGCATTTTGGGGGTAGAGGTCAAGAACACCATTCAGAATCCTACAGCGTAGGAAGATGACCCTGCAGCAAAGAATTGTCCAGCCCCGAATGTCAGCAGTGTGGAGGTTGAGAAACCTTGGGTTAGAACTTCACTGAATTCTGTACCTGTTACTGCAGTGTGTGCATGCGTGTGCGCACGCGCGCACACACACACTTTCTTTTGTAGTTTGCTGAAATTTTCACTGTGGGTTCGGTCTTTACAGGTTTCTGAGACACTAAAGCGTTTTGCAGGGAAGGTGACGACAGCCAGTGTGAAGGAACGGAGAGAAATCCTCGGTGAACTGGGGAAATGTGTTGCTGGAAAAGGTATTTATTTTCCATCCATGTGAGCAAGAGATGATTCCATTTCAAAGTAAACTGTTCTCTGTTTAGAACCATGGCTGCCTTTTCTGCCTCGCAGCACCTTCAGCCTTCACTTGCCGTATTTACTTGTTGTGCTGTGCACTCAAACCTTCACTGAAACATTTGGGTTAGTGCGGAATTGATCTATATAGCTACCAAAGATTTTTTTACAGTTTTAGCCATTTTGATTGGAAATATTTCTAAAAGATACCAACGGTCGTAAGCAATTTACTAGGTGCAAAAACATTTTCTCTATGACTTGCAGGACCAATCTGTGTTCCATGGAGTCAGCAAGATGGTAACAGGTCATTGACCACTTTTCGGCTTCCCTCTGGGGGATTCACAGCATATTCCGGGAAGGTGCTTTAACTTTATTAAGCTTTCATTAGTCCAGTGTTTTCCTTGTACCTCTTTTTTCCAAAAACCAATTCAGGGTCTTGGGAACGCATTTTGGGAAATACTGAGCACATACAGTTATCCTGATTCTGGACCATAACTGAGGGTGTTCCCTGCAACCCACTGGGTGTGTGAGACAAGTTTGCCTTCATATAACACTGTATGTTAACTACACTGAAATTAAAAAAAAAGTTTGCTTTCATTCAATAAATCCTCATTAGCTGGTAAGTTGCCTTTTGTTGTGTTTTCACTGTATAGCCTTGGTTCTCAAAGTGTGGTCCCTGGACCAGCAACATCAGCATCGTGTCAGAACTTGTTTGAGATACAGATTCTCAGCTCCATCCCGGAAACTTGATTCAGAAATCGGGTGGAGGTGGGGAGCGGAGCCCAGCATCTGTGTGTTAATAATAAGCCCTCTGGGTGATTCCTGCATTCGCTGAAGTCTCAGAATCACGGCTGTGTAGAGTTGGGTCTCCCTTCCCCTCAGCTTTCACTTCTTGTTAGTGAAGAGCCTGCTTCAGCCACGTGTTCATTTGCTGCCTCTGATCTAGTGTCGCCTGGTGACTTACCCAAGCTTGTTAAAGTTGCGTATAAATGAAGTATATACCTGGTTGTGAGCTTCTAAGAGATTCTCCTCTGAGTTAACACTTTAATGTATGAGTTTTATGGCACCTTCAGAAGTCTTCCCGGTCACTTTTCTCAAGAGGGTTGTAGTTAGAAAAGGCTGCCGCGTGACATGGCACCGGCTGTACAGGCCTTCCCAGCCATAGTGGCTGAGCTTCCTGCTCCGTAATTGCTGATACTGCACTTTTCCCATTTGATGGAGTAAGGCGTTTGACATGTTTGGGTGAAGTTCGTGAACTACTCAGGACCTTTGCAGGGTGATTTTACTGTTTAGCCACCCTGGAGTTCTGCTGTTCAGGGTCAGTAATACTTGTAAGATGTTTAGTCACCTTTGATGTGCCTGCTGATGGCGAGAAGTTGCCTACTCCTCAAGAAATCATTAGTTCTCAATTTCTTGAGTCTAAGGAGGAGCCATCGGGGAGCAATAATCATTCTGTTAGGGCAGCAGATAACCAAGTGAGTTAACCAAAGGTGGGAAGAGAGATTTTCTGCCAGGCTGGGAGTTGAAGAACTTTCTCAAAGCTGTTTAGCGCTGGTTGTGGATGGTCAGCATGGCTCAACCCGTGGGGCCCCGAGGCCTCTCTCAGGCCCTCCTCAGTCCCGCCTCCATGTACTTGCACCCTGAGACTCACTGGCAGAGTATCTACTGTGCCTGCTCATTCAAGTCACAGGCCTCTAGTGCAGCAGTCCGTGATGAAGGGCTCTGTGTTTTAGCTAAGGCTCTGCCACTTTTAGGCTGTGTGACCTGGTTCAAATTACTTGTCTGAGTCTGTTTCCTTGCTTTGAGTATGGGGATGCAGTAGTGGCTCCCTCACAGGGTTAGTGTGAGGAATAAATGAGAACATGTACGGACAGTGCTCAACACCGTTCCTGACTCTGGTAAGCACCCAGTGTGTGGAGCTCCCAGCCACGACCTGTTTCTGGCCCTACTCATTCTTTCCCTTGGTCGCTGAACTTGCCCCAAGTCCAGGGACCAGTACAGTGTTTAGGGTCCTGGGGAGACAAGGTTCCTTCCCCTCCTCTATCTGCCCCGCCCTGCCCCCCCTCATTTTGGTACCTGAAGTATGAAGTGCTGTGCCAGCACTTGGCTGTTGGTGCCTCCGTCTGGAGTCTGCCTTACACTGCAGCTTACATCGCCTGGTCATCCCCTCTCCCTTTCATCTGCATGCTTCAGTCTGGCATGCAGAAGCGGCCACGTGGTTGGTTTTTCATTACTGACCCCTGTCGTTTCAGTCAGAGTTTCTCTTTCACTCCGTTGCCTGCCTGTATTTTTTTAGTTGTGAGTTTTTATTTAAATTCCAGTTAACATACAGTGTTTATTTTCAGATGTAAAATTTAGTGATTCATCACTTACGTACAATACCCAGTGTTCATCACGACAAGTGCCCTCCTTACTCCCTGTCACCCAATTACCCATCTCCGCCCCCCTCCCCTCTGGTAATCCTCAGTTCTCTGTAGTTAAAAGTCTCTTTTTTATGGTTTGCCTCTCTTTATTTTTTCTCCACTATCTTCATTTGTTTCATTTTTTAAATTCCACATGAGTGAAATCATGTGGTATTTGTCTTTCTCTGACCGATGTTTATCTTTTTTTTTTTAAGTTTATTTATTCTGAGAGAGAAAGAGAGTGTGCACACACGCACGAGTTGGGGAGGGACAGAGAGGGAGAGAGAGAAGGTCCCAAGTAGGCTCTGTGCTGTCAGAGCAGAGCCTGACTCTGGCCTTGATCGCACAAACCGTGAGATCAGGACCAAAGCTGAAATCAAGAGTCAGAAGCTTAATTGACTGAGCCACCTGGGCGCCCCTGACAGTTCTTTATCTTAAAGTGACCTCAGTAATATAAACATCTTACAGGGATTAAATGAGTTACCGTGTGTCAGTGCTTGGAGCGGGGCCTAGCACCTTGTGAGTGTTAACTAAGTCCTGGGTATTATTACTCCTCCTCTTCTTCCTCCTCATGTGTCCTGATGGGCGTCATGCGTTCTCGCCCCTATGCTTATGCTCCAGTTGTTCACGCCACTCAGCATTTACAGCCCTTTCTTTCCATTTTTCCGTAGCCTACGAATCTATTAGGCCAAGCTTATGTATCCTTTGGAATTCACTCTAGTTAGAGCGGTTCTGTGCTTTTCTGATCCCACTGAATAATTTTGTCCTATTTTTATTTATTTATTTATTTAATTTTTTAAAGTTTATTTACGTATTTTGAGAGAGAGAGCACGTGTGTGCACTTAAGGTGGGACAGGGCAAAGAGAGAGAGAGAATCCTGAGAGAGAGAGGGAGAGAGAGAGAGAGAGGAATAGAGAGAGGGAATCCTGAGAGATATGGAGAGAATTCTGAGAGAGAGAGGGGGAGAGAGAGAGAGAGAGAGAGAGAGAGAGGGAGAGGGAGAGGGAGAGAATCCTAAGCAGGCTCCACACTGGCAACAACAAGCCCGATGCGGGGCTTGAACTCACGATCTGAGCCAAAGTCGGACACTTAACTGACTGAGACACTCAGGCGCCTCAAATTTTGTTCTATTTTTAAAAACTGTTTATTAGAAGATCTGTAAAGAAGAGTTCACGTATCATAAGTGAACAGACGACTGAATCTTCACAAACTTGACTCATCTGTGTAACCTAGCACCCAGGTCAGAAAGCAGAATNAAGCAGGCTCCACACCGGCAACAACAAGCCCGATGCGGGGCTTGAACTCACGATCTGAGCCAAAGTCGGACACTTAACTGACTGAGACACTCAGGCGCCTCAAATTTTGTTCTATTTTTAAAAACTGTTTATTAGAAGATCTGTAAAGAAGAGTTCACGTATCATAAGTGAACAGACGACTGAATCTTCACAAACTTGACTCATCTGTGTAACCTAGCACCCAGGTCAGAAAGCAGAATAGTCCTAGCGCCCCAGAAGTGTCACTTGCCAACATGTTAGATATTGAGGCCACCAGCATTGTCTTAGTTTCATTCATTTAACACATTTAATGCAGCCTCTGTGTACCAGGTGTTTTCCTGGAATTCAGTTTTGCTGTTGTTTCCTCCAGGGAATTCTATCTCCAGCTTATGGGAAGTGTCCAGTGAGTAGAGATCATGTCTAATGCCTGGCTCAAGCAGGGGCTCATGAAGTAGTTTTTACTCATTAATCTGTGTGTGATCTTTGCTTTCAGATCTGCCAGAGGGAGCAGTGAAAGGGCTTTGCAAATTATTCTGCTTGACTCTGCACCGGTACAGGTGAGTCCCTGTTAAAGACCCCGTGCCTCCAGCCCTTTGCGCGGAGAGGTGGTACAGGACAGCAGTTAGAGGCTGGGCTTTGGAGCAGTGTCACCGTAGCCTCCCTGTGCCTCCGTTTTCCTCATCTGCAGAATGGAGATTGTGCTATTATTTACCTCATAGGTGATGATTAGTAAGCGTAAAGCTCCTGGAACAGTGCCTGCCATGTCATGGGTCTGTACGCCGTAAACAGTCATGCGTGTAAAAGCACTTGGCCTAGTTTGAGGTCCATAGTAAGTGGTCAATGAGTGTTGGTGTTGCCCTGACAGCTCTGATGGCTCATTTGCTCTTACTGGCTGCTTCCAGAATTACAGGAGGAGGTCGATTTCTCTAGTTATTTCCTAATGCCATCATGTGTGATCCACTGGGATATAGTACAATCCAGTTTTCCTTGGAAAGACCAGCACTTAACCCAGGCCGCCTTGCCCCTGCCCCAGTATTCACCTTTCCACTTGGTTCCTCCGCCTAGAGATGCAGCCTCCCGCAGGGCCCTGCAGGCTGCCATCCAGCAGTTGGCTGAGGCCCAGCCAGAAGCCACCGCTAAGAACCTTCTGCATTCTCTGCAGTCTTCAGGCATTGGCTCCAAAGCTGGTGTCCCCAGGTAAGAGATAAATTTGCGGCCTACCAGGGCTTGGCGGGGTCCTGTTCGGGAGAAGCTGGCGCAGATGACCTGCATCGAGCAGGTGTGAGCATGTCTCTCCTCTCTGAAGCTCTGGCGCCAGCAGTCGGCCTGCTGGATGGAGGGAGGAGCCAGAATGTCAGGCTCAGTGGACAGACCACTTTCCTGAGGAACAGGGTTGGGAAACCAGCAGAAGCAAGGCCATTTTGAAGGGATACCAAATGCCTATTTGAATAGGGGAAACCATCTTTTTTTTTTTTTTTTTTTAAATAGTTGTTGAGTGCCAAGAGGTGGGGGTTTGGCTGCTGAGGCCTGCATTTCTTGTCCTGAGTTGTTATAGATGATTTATGAGGAAGCAGTTTCAAGTTCTCTCCAGCAGTAGGTCAAGGGAGGGTCCTGTATGCCTGGCGGGGCCTTGCGGTTAGCATTTGTTCTCAAGGTGGAGACTGCCACTCTGCACTCATCCTTCACCTCCCCTCGCCCCTGCAGTAAGAGTAGCGGCTCTGCTGCCCTGCTGGCCCTGTCCTGGACCTGCCTACTAGTGCGCATTGCCTTTCCCTCGAGAGCCAAGCGTCAAGGAGACATCTGGAACAAACTGGTAGGTTCCATGAGTCTTTGGAGTAGTGATGGTCAGCTCTCTGCACAGAGTTGGGACATATTTAAGCACATTCTCTGGCCAAGTGCTCTTCTTATTCTTGGTGCTGGTGACCAAGCACTCTGAATTGTCCCAAGTGTGTGACAGTTGTAACAATGTGGATGGACGTATGGATGGACGTGAGTGCAACATAATAACATCCATCTGTTTATCACATATATTTGAGTGTCTCTGTCACGCATGGTGCTAGGCTCTGGGAATACGCTGGTGAGCAATTCCTGCCTTCATGGCATACATGGAAGACATGATAGGCCGGAGCAGGGAAGACAGCGAGAAAGCAATTAGAAAATGCAGTAGTGTAAATTTTTTTTTTTACCCGACTAATCATTCCTTACCCTGTGTTTGGATATCAGTGTTGAGCTGACTAATGGAACACAAGTCTTGCCATGTGTTTGGATCTCCTTCTGTTCTGTGTCTGCTTCTTTCAACTTCCCTGCCTTGCCTTTCAACATATCTGCTAACCAGAGATGGCCCAATGGGCCAGATTGGGAGGTTCTTTTGAATATCTAGATATGCTTAATGGAGGACAAGAGGAATGGTCTTATGGTTCGTTGAAATGGAGCCCTAGGGGCATCTGGGTGACTCGGTTGGTTAAGCATCCAACTCTTAACTTTGGATCAGGTCATGATCTCATGGTTCATGGGTTCAGGCCCTGCATTGGGCTCTGTGTGCTAACAGCGTGGAGCCTGATTGTGATTCTCATTCTCCCTCTCTCTCTGTCCTCCACCCCCCCCCCCCAATTCCACG